>NC_133325.1:417835958-418150536 GCF_042186555.1 Aquarana catesbeiana | reverse complement strand
ACAGGAACGGATCTAGCTGAACACTGTGAGCAGGACGCACTGCACTAAATGTAAATAGTCTAGAAGATAACAGGAACGGATCTAGCTGAACACTGTGAGCAGGACGCACTGCACTAAATGTAAATAGCAGGAACGGATCTAGCTGAACACTGTGAGCAGGACGCACTGCA
This sequence comes from Aquarana catesbeiana, assembly GCF_042186555.1. Classification (NCBI taxonomy): domain Eukaryota; kingdom Metazoa; phylum Chordata; class Amphibia; order Anura; family Ranidae; genus Aquarana; species Aquarana catesbeiana. Next base: position 418,150,366 of record NC_133325.1, on the reverse strand, counting down.
CTAAATGTAAATAGCAGGAACGGATCTAGCTGAACACTGTGAGCAGGACGCACTGCACTAAATGTAAATAGCAGGAACGGATCTAGCTGAACACTGTGAGCAGGACGCACTGCACTAAATGTAAATAGCAGGAACGGATCTAGCTGAACACTGTGAGCAGGACGCACTGCACTAAATGTAAATAACAGGAACGGATCTAGCTGAACACTGTGAGCAGGACGCACTGCACTAAATGTAAATAGCAGGAACGGATCTAGCTGAACACTGTGAGCAGGACGCACTGCACTAAATGTAAATAGCAGGAACGGATCTAGCTGAACACTGTGAGCAGGACGCACTGCACTAAATGTAAATTGCAGGAACGGATCTAGCTGAACACTGTGAGCAGGACGCACTGCACTAAATGTAAATAGTCTAGAAGATAACAGGAACGGATCTAGCTGAACACTGTGAGCAGGACGCACTGCACTAAATGTAAATAGCAGGAACGGATCTAGCTGAACACTGTGAGCAGGACGCACTGCATTAAATGTAAATAGTCTAGATAGAAGATAACAGGAACGGATCTAGCTAAACTGAATACAGTGTATATATATATATGCAACACCTGGGATGCATATATATACACAATACACTGTAAGTGCAGCTAACTGACTGACTGTTCTGCCTAATCTATCTAACTCAAATCAAATGACACTGTCTCTCTCTCTTTCTATCTCTCAGCACACCGGAACACACACTACACAGGGCCGCCGTGCAGGCGGCCTTATATAGTGTGGGGTGTGTACTAAATCCCCTGAGCCATAATTGGCCAAAGCCACCCTGGCTTTGGCCAATTACAGCTCTCTCTACTGACGGCGCTGTGATTGGCCAAGCATGCGGGTCATAGTGCATGCTTGGCCAATCATCAGCCAGCAATGCACTGCGATGCCGCAGTGAATTATGGGCCGTGACGCGCCACACGAATTTAGCGCGAACGGCCCATATCGTTCGCAATTCGGCGAACGGGCGAACAGCCGATGTTCGAGTCGAACATGGGTTCGACTCGAACACGAAGCTCATCCCTAGTAGTGAGTGTGCAGCTTGTATAACAGTGTAAATTTGCTGTCCCCTCAAAATAACTTAACCCACAGCCATTAATGTATAAAACGCTGGCAAGGAAAGTGGGTACACCCCTATGTGAAAATGTCCCAATTGGGCCCAATTAGCCATTTTCCCTCCTCGGTGTCATGTGACTCGTTAGTGTTACAAGGTCTCAAGTGTGAATGGGTAGCAGGTGTGTTAAATTTGGTTTTATCGATCTCACTCTCGTATACTGGTCACTGGAAGTTCAACATGGCACCTCAGGGCAAAGAACTCTCTGAGGATCTGAAAAAAAGAAATTGTTCCTCTACATAAAGATGGCCTAGGATATAAAAAGATTGCTAAGACCCTGAAACTGAGCTGCAGCACAGTGGCCAAGACCATACAGCGGTTTAACAGGACAGGTTCCACTCAGAACAGGCCTCGCCATGGTCGACCTAAGAAGTTGAGTGCACATGCTCAGCGCCATATCCAGAGGTTGCCTTTGGAAAATAGATGTTTGAGTGCTGCCAGCATTGCTGCAGAGTTTGAAGGAGTGGGAGGGAGGGGCAGCCTGTCAGTGCTCAGACCATACGCCGCACACTGCATCAAATTGGTCTGCATGGCTGCTGTCCCAGAAGGAAGCCTTTTCTAAAGATGATGCACAAGAAAGCCCGCAAACAGTTTGCTGGAGACAAGAAGACTAAGGACATGAATTACTGGAACCATGTCCTGTGGTCAGATGAGACCAAGATAAACTTATTTGGTTCAGATGGTGTCAAGCGTATGGTGGCAACCAGGTGAGAAGTACAGAGACAAGAGCGTCTTGCCTACAATCAAGCATGGTGGTGGGAGTGCCATGGTCTGGAGCTGCATGAGTGCTGCCAGCAGTGAGGAGCTACAATTCATTGAGGGAACCATGAATGCCAACATGTACTGTGACATGCTGAAGCTGAGCATGATCTGCTCCCTTCCGAGACTGGGCAGCAGGAACATGATAACGACCCCAAATACACCTTCAAGATGACCACTGCCTTGCAAAAGAAGCTGAGGGTAAAGGTGATGGACTGACCAAGCATGTCTCCAGACCTAAACCCTATTGAGCTGAGCATCTGTGGGGCATCCTCAAATGGAAGGTGGAGGAGCGCAAGGTCTCTAACATCCACCAGCTCCGTGATGTCATGGAGGAGTGGAAGAGGACTCCAGTGGTATCCTGTGAAGCTCTGGTGAACTCCATACCCAAGAGGGTTAAGGCAGTGATGGAAAATAATGGTGGCCACACAAAATATTGACACTTTGGGCCCAATTTGGACATTTTCACATAAGGGTGTACTCACTTTTGTTGCCAGCGGTTTATACATTAATGGCTGTGTGTTGAGTTATTTTGAGGGGACAGAAATTTACACTGTTATGCAAACTGTACACTTACTACTTTACATTGTAGCAAAGTATCATTTCTTCAGTGTTGTCACATGAAAAGATATAATCAAATATTTCCAAAAATGTGAGGAATGTACTCACTTTTGTGAGATACTGTATATATATATATATATATATATATATATATATATATATATATATATATGTGTAGCACTAACTTACGGTGGAGCTGCTGGTTTAAAGCAGGCTGTTGCCTTCACTCTCGATACCTCTGTTTCTAGGTCTAGGGTCCCGTTGAGTTTACCTCCGGACGATATAAGCACCAAACACTTGAGTATGTTTTCCAATGCTTTAATGAACAAGTAATAAAGGAAGTAGCAGGAAAGAGGCAGAAGGAAAGTTGCAGGGAAGCTCAAATACCTTTCCTTAGTATTCTTTAGAACATTATTTGGAATTGAACACTTGTAGTTGAATGCACTCCCCTTGTGGGATTCAATCTTTGCCCGCCTGGATAGGCCTCTCTCACTTGCCTAGCAGCCAGTACGTAGCACGAACAAAAGTCTCTGCCACAGACTTGTTTGGAATAAAACCCGTACAATCCTCTGCCACAGGATGTATTGGTTTATGATGAATGTCAGACACAGTACTTGAACGTTTAAGCCAACCCGGCAGTACTATGCAGTAAGATTACTTCAGGATACGTCCTCCAATCGAGTCACCAGGCCCCTCTCCAGACCAGCACTCTGCATGAGCCTTCCATGACGGGTCCTCCCCTGGGATCTCCTCAGTTGTCCAGCTTCTTCACTCAGGATTAGGGATGAGCTTCGAGTTCGAGTCAAACTCATGTTCGACTCGAACATTGGCTGTTCGCAAGTTCGCCGAACAGCGAACAATTTGGGGTGTTCGCGGCAAATTCGAATGCCGCGGAACACCCTTTTTAAAGTCTATGGGAGAAATCAAAAGTGCTAATTTTAAAGGCTTATATGCAAGTTATTGTCATAAAAAGTGTTTGGGGACCTGGGTCCTGCCCCAGGGGACATGGATCAATGCAAAAAAAAGTTTTAAAAATGGCCGTTTTTTCAGGAGCAGTGATTTTAATAATGCTTAAAGTCAAACAATAAAAGTGTAATATCCCTTTAAATTTCGTAGCTGGGGGGTGTCTATAGTATGCCTGTAAAGGGGCGCATGTTTCCCGTGTTTAGAACAGTCTGAAAGCAAAATGACATTTGGAAGGAAAAAAGCCATTTAAAACTACTCGCGGCTATTGCATTGCCGGTCCGACAATACACATAGTAGTTCATTGATAAAAACGGCATGGGAATTCCCCACAGGGGAACCCCGAACCAAAATTAAAAAAAAAAAAATGACGTGGGGGTCCCCCTAAATTCCATACCAGGCCCTTCAGGTCTGGTATGGATATTAAGGGGAACCCCTGCCAAAATTAAAAAAAATGATGTGGGGGTCCCCCTAAATTCCATACAGACCCTTCAGGTCTGGTATGGATTTTAAGGGGAACCCCGTGCCAAAAAAAATAAATAAAATGGCGTGGGGTCCCCCCAAAAATCCATACCAGACCCTTATCCGAGCACGCAACCTGGCAGGCCGCAGGAAAAGAGGGGGACGAGAGAGTGCCCCCCCTGAACCGTACCAGGCCACATGCCCTCAACATTGGGAGGGTGCTTTGGGGTAGCCCCCCAAAACACCTTGTCCCCATGTTGATGAGGACAAGGGCCTCATCCCCACAACCCTGGCCGGTGGTTGTGGGGGTCTGCGGGTGGGGGGCTTATCGGAATCTGGCAGCCCCCTTTAACAAGGGGACCCCCAGATCCCAGCCCCCCCCGTGTGAAATGGTAAGGGGGTACAAAAGTACCCCTACCATTTCACTAAAAAACTGTCAAAAATTTTAAAAATGACAAGAGACAGTTTTTGATAATTCCTTTATTTAAATGCTTCTTCTTTCTTCTATCTTCCTTCATCTTCTTCTTCTTCTTCTGGTTCTTCTGGCTCTTCTGGTTCTTCCTCCGGCGTTCTCGTCCAGCATCTCCTCCGCAGCGTCTTCTATCTTCTTCTCCTCGGGCCGCTCTGCACCCATGGCATGGGGGAGGCTCCCGCTCTTCTCTTCATCTTCTTCTCTTCTTCATCTTCTTCTTTTCTTCTCTTCTTCTCTTCCTCATTTTCTTCTCCGGGCTTCTCCGTATCCATGCTGGCATGGAGGGAGGCTCCCGCTGAGTGACGGCATCTCCTCGTCTGGCGGTTCTTAAATAACGGGGGGCGGGGCCACCCGGTGACCCCACCCCCCTCTGACACACGGGGCATGACAGGACTTCCCTGTGGCATTCCCCGTGACGTCACAGGGAAGTCCCGTCAAGTCACCGTGCGTCAGAGGGGGCGGGGTCACCGGGTTTGCCCCGCCCCCCGTTATTTAAGAACCGTCAGACGAGGAGACGCCGTCACACAGCGGGAGCCTCCCTCCATGCCAGCATGGATGCGGAGCGGCCCGGAGAAGAAGATGAAGAAGAGAAGAAGAGAAGAAGAGAAGAAAAGAAGAAGATGAAGAAGAAGATGAAGAAGAGAAGAAGATGAAGAGAAGAGTGGGAGCCTCCCCCCATGCCATGGGTGCGGAGCGGCCCGAGGAGAAGAAGATAGAAGATGCCGCGGAGGAGATGCTGGACGAGAACGCCGGAGGAAGAATCAGAAGAGCCAGAAGAACCAGAAGAAGAAGAAGAAGAAGATGAAGGAAGATAGAAGAAAGAAGAAAGAAGAAGCATTTAAATAAAGGAATTGTCAAAAACTGTCTCTTGTCATTTTTAACATTTTTGACAGTTTTTTAGTGAAATGGTAGGGGTACCCTTACCATTTCACAACGGGGGGGTGGGATCTGGGGGTCCCCTTGTTAAAGGGGGCTTCCAGATTCCGAAAAGCCCCCCGCCCGCAGACCCCCACAACCACCGGCCAGGGTTGTGGGGATGAGGCCCTTGTCCTCATCAACATGGGGACAAGGTGTTTTGGGGAGCTACCCCAAAGCACCCTCCCAATTTTGAGGGCATGTGGCCTGGTACGGTTCAGGAGGGGGGGCACTCTCTCGCCTGCCAGGTTGTGTGCTCAGATAAGGGTCTGGTATGGAATTTAGGGGGACCCCCACGTCATTTTTTTTTAAATTTTGGCAGGGGTTCCCCTTACTATCCATACCAGACCTTAAGGGCCTGGCATGGAATCAATGAACTTCTATGTGTATTGTCAGACCGGCAATGCAATAGCCGCGAGTAGTTTTTAAATGGCTTTTTTCCTTCCAAATGTTATTTTGCTGTCAGACTGTTCTAAACACGGGAAACATGCGCCCCTTTACAGGCATACTATAGACACCCCCCAGCTACGAAATTTAAAGGGATATTAAACTTTTATTGTTTGACTTTAAGCATTATTAAAATCACTGCTTCTGAAAAAACGGCCATTTTTAAAACTTTTTTTGCATTGATCCATGTCCACTGGGGCAGGACCCAGGTCCCCAAACACTTTTTATGACAATAACTTGCATATAAGCCTTTAAAATTAGCACTTTTGATTTCTCCCATAGACTTTTAAAGGGTGTTCCGCGGCATTCGAATTTGCAGCAAACACCCCAAATTGTTCGCTGTTCGGCGAACTTGCGAACAGCCAATGTTCGAGTTGAACATGAGTTTGACTCGAACTCAAAGCTCATCCCTAACCATTAATATGGAGAATGATATTATGTTATTACATACAGTTTTATAAGCAGGAAACCCTAGGGAGTTACATTCCTACACTTCCTTAACCATAAAAACTTTTTTCAGTGGATTAGCTGGCATTTTACTCTACTTAAAGTGGACCTTTCCACCCCAACAGTATAAATACATGCTGCATGCACCTTTACATGCTAATCCCAAATCATCTGCAAGTTATGTGTTTAATCAAAGGTCAATTCTGTTCCAATAAATTGGGTCCCGCTTCCTGATTTTCCTGAGGCATTGGTGGCATGGCCCTGGCCTCACAGCTTTCCCCTGGGAAGACCAAGTCATTAGTGCCTTCCGGAGGAGGGGGTCTCAAAGTTAATCTATGAGATGTCAGGAGCAAAAGAAAACAAATGCACTTTTCCAATATCTTGAGAGTGTTTTTGTGAAATCTCACATTATCTCAGGAAAGAGTACATTCATTTTTTTTGTACGGGTGACACAGATGTCATCATTGGTCTGGCCCAGAGAATTAAGCCTTGTACACACTACTAGTTTTTTTTCGGGTTGAACAAAAAAAACATGACCGCTCAGGTCGGAGCCACTGTACTAACAATCCAATGTTAGTACATCGATCTCCTCTGCTGTGCCATTGTTAGGAAGAAGAAGCTGGCCACCGATGACATTGATTTTTAAAATGGCGGTATGGGCTTTAGAAATGGGAAGGGGGAGGTCCGCTTTAACACACAAAGTTTCATGAATCAGATTATAAAACTGCAAAAAAAAAGTAGGATTTTATACCTGAAACATTTCCCTGAATGAAAAGTTATCATATTGGATAGTAAATGATAGATTAGTTCCACTGTGTATATTGAAGAAAAAAAACCCATGTAATGATAAGAATAGCATTATAAATACAACACAGTGAATGAACATTACTGTCCTCTGCTATCGGTACTGTATTAGAAGCTACAGGAGAAAGCATAATCCCAAAGGATGAGTTATTGATAGTGACTTCCATTATGCACGTTAAAAAAAAAAAAAAACATAATATGGTTCAAAATGTATGTACAACTGAGGATCACACCAATATGAGTTTGTTGAACATCTAATTCTGAAAAATAATATGGAATTGAAAAGAGAAAAAACTTTCACGCTCAGACCTATATAGAAATAAAGCTGCTGGCACAATACTCTGGTAAAGTATCACAAAATAGGAACAAAAAGTGCAGTACTAACAAATTTGCTAGAAATACCTTGTGCTATATAACCCAATATGGGCAATATGAATAAAGTGCTTATATGTGCAATAAATAAACAATATCATCAAATGCATATGACAGTCACAGGCGTGCACAGGAGGTGTGCCAGGTGATGCATATCCCCCCTACTGCCCAGCCCCCCCCCCCAGTTGGACCCCCACCCCGTAGCGATGCTGGCTTCCCTCCTCTCCTCTCCTCCTGGCTACTGCAGGGGATGTTTCAGGATGGAAAGCAAAGCAAAACAAACAGGTTAAAATAAAGGATAAACATAAAAAAAAAAGAAAAAGAAAACATATGGATCCACTACGTCTAAGTTATAGTAATATGCAGCCTCTGGCAAAAACTTCCTTTTAGTTTTGGATAGAGTGGGAGTGTTATGCTGTGTACACACGACCAGACTTTTCGTCAGCAAAGGTCCGACGGAATGAATCCGCTGGACATTTCGATCCTGTGTGGGCTTAATTGGACCTTTGCTGTTGAAAAATCAGACGGACTTTAGAAATAGAACATGTTTCAAATCTTTCTGACGGATTCGAGTCCAGTCGAAAAATCTGTTCGTCTGTATGCTAGTCCGACAAACGAACAACGACGCAAGGGCAGCTATTGGCTACTGGCTATGAACTTCCCTATTCTAGTCCAGTCGTATATCATTACGTTTGAATCAGTCGGACTTTGGTGTGATCGTGTGTAGGTAAGTCCGTTGCGTCGGAACTCCGTCGAAAGTCCGTCAAAAAGTCCTTCAGAGTTCAGTCCGTCGAAAGTCTGCTCGTGTGTACACGGCATTAGAGTGAGTTTCCAAACCTTTTACACAAAACTAAAAAAATACTTTGGCTGTGGGTGGGTTTATAGTTCTTTTGCTAGCGTGCAGCAAGAGCAGAAGACACTTGAGTTCAACTTTGGAGTTCAGGCATGCAGATTTGAAATGTACAGTAGTCACTGAAAATGTGAACTATTTAGAAAAAACTGCAAGCTGACAGTTTGAAAAAAAATCTACAGAAGAGCACTTTCGGCTTTCAAATTTTGAAAGCAGCAGAGATGTCAATGAAATACGCAATTCACTTAATATACAATCTAGAAAATGTTGACAAGATGTGTTAACACAAGAAAGGAGCATCATAATGTCCAAAACCTGAAGACCTGCCAGAAAACAGAACAGAAATGTGGAAACAAAGGAAAAATTATACGGTATTTATTAAAAACACCATATTTTGAGCATAAAGATCCACTAACAGCATTAGCTTCATTACAGGACAACCTGATTTTCCTGAAACTTAGGGATACATAGCTCCATCTTGTACAGTAGTAATTCCACAAAATGTTATCTGTTAGTTCTACACACAAGGCAGACCCAGAAGGCAGTATTTCTACATGTTTAAAGACTTAAACAGCTAAGTATGACAAGAGGTTAATAAATAAGAGGGCAGATATCCCTGCCATGTCAGAGTGTCAGACAAATGGAGAATTTTTTTCCCTGAGCCTGCGAGAGTTTGCAGCTTGTTTACTATAAAAAATACAAGAAGTCTTTAATCTGTTCAGATAATAATTTCAACAAACAAGATTAATGTGCCAAAAGTCACAGACAAAGCCTTTTCTCTTGACCATTACAACAACTGGATAATATATTGAAAAGGTTCTTATTTTTGCTGGCATTTAAGTGTGGTGTGGTTTTAAATTCCTGAAAAAGCATGTAGAGGTGTATATGCAATAAGGGGGATTTACTAAAACTGGAGCACACCGAATCTGGTGCAGCTGTGCATAGTAACCAATCAGCTTCTTCAATTTAGCTATGACAATAAGGGTCAGTTCACACTGGTCCAACATGCACTCTGACTTCCAGAGCACAAAATGAATTAATCCCTATGAGAGCCATCTTAACTGGTCTGATTTGTGTTGGTCCAGCTTTGAAAATGTTCCCTGCACTACTTTGGTCTGGCTTGGGCACGATTTCAGCCTATTGATTTCAATGTTAGTCGCATCCAAGTCGTATTATCGTCTTAACTGATGCGACTTGTGAAATGCGACTTGTGATCTGAGGAGCTTGAAGGGGAACCCCACAACCAAAATTAAAAAAAAAAAACACATGCCCCCCCCCCAAAATCCATACAGACCCTTATCCGAGCATGCAGCTCAACAGGCCAGGAAAGGGGGGTGAGGAAGTGCCCCCCCTCCTGGACTATACCAACCCTGGGTGGTGGTTGTGGGGGTCTGCAGGCTTATCAGAATCTGGCCCCCCACCCCATGTGAATGAGAATGGGGTACATTATACCCCTATTCATTCACCCAAAAAAAGTGTCAACAATAAATAAAACCAGTACACAGGTTTTTGACAAAGTCCTTTTTTAAAGTAGCTCCAATGTGTCTTTTTCCTCCGATTTCTTCTCCCTTTGGTTCATGGAGGAAGAAGAAATTGGAGGGAGAAGACGCGTTTGAGCTACTTTAATAAAGGACTTTGTCAAAAACCTGTGTACTGGTTTTATTTATTTTTGACACTTTTTTGGGTGAATGATTAGGGGAACAATGTACCTCATACTCATTCACATAGGGCGGGGGGCTGGGATCTGGGTGCCCCCTTGTTAAAGAGGGCTTCCAGATTCCGATAAGCCCCCCGCCCGCAGACCCCCACATTCACTGCCCAGGGTTGTCAGGAAGAGGCCCTTGTCCTCATCAGCATGGGAACAAGGTGCTTTAGGGTAGGGGGTGCAGGGCCCCCCTGCCCCAAAGCACCCACCCCCTCATGTTGAGAGCATGTGGCCTGGTATGGTCCAGGAGAGGGGGAGCGCTCGCTCACATAAGGGTCTGGTATGGATTTTTGGGGAGACCCCACAACGTTTTTTTTTTTATTATTGTTTGGTCCTCCCCTCAAGATACACACCAGACTCAAAGGGCCTGGTATTGTCTGATCCGTTCATTGAAGTTGCATGGAAGTCTGACATGAAGACGTAGGGAAAAGTCAGAGTGTAGGTCGTCCTCCTGGCCTAAAACCTAGAAGCTGATTGGTTACTATGGTTACTATGCTCAGCTGCACCAGATTCTGTGTGCACTAGTTTTAGTAAATCACCCCAAATGTATTTCTCCTGTGCCCAAAAAAGTAGAAATGGATGACTGTCATTTGTGCAAGAAATACTTTTATTAACCTCCCTGGCGGTATGATTATTTCGGATTTTAGATGCTGAAAGCGGTACAATTATTTTGCATGGAAATTTGGCGTTTTATATTGTAGGTCTGTAATTCTTAACAATAACACACTTAAATCTGTCCAAACAAGAGTCTAGTAGATATCCCGGGTATGATAAAGTTTGAAACACAAAAACATAAATTATAATATAATAAATACAAATAAATAATTAAAAAAAAAAAAATTAATAATAAAATAAATTTCCCCAAGATTCACTATCGCTCAATTCTGCAAGTGTTCTAATTTACTATCGCTGTTTTCTAGCTGGTCTAAAGCCACTTTTGATGTAAAGGGAAACTTTTTGGTTGCTATGGACAATCTCCAGTTTCCAGGCAGAAAGAACAGTATATATAACATAAAACTGCATGCGGGGCATAGGAAAAAGCACTGGGGACAAAAGGGATGTGAAATAATTTCATACAGTACTGTAATCTGTAAGATTACAGTACTGTATGTGTTATGATTTTACACTTTTTTGAATTTGCCGCCAGGCTCCCCCCCAAGCGTCGCGCCGCTCGCAGGGAACGGAGCCTGGCATGGAGAGGCTTCGGAGGAGACACAGCCCGCAGACACAGTGGGGGACATCGCAGGATCCCGGGGACAAGGTAAGTAAAGCCACACCAGGATCCTGCGATGTAATCCCGAGTGTGGCTCGGGGTTACCGCTAATGGTCCTGAATTTTAACCCCGAGCCACACTCGGGAAAACCGCCAGGGAGGCTACACAAGGGTAAGGTTCTGTTTCAAATGTTGACACCTCCAATAACATACATCCTAGACCCAGTCTGTGCGGCTACTTGTTGAACTGACAGAATACATAGGCATCTTAACTGTTCAATACGATACAGAAGCGGCATGCAGCATTGTTTTGTTTAAGATAAACGCAGTACAGAGTGTTTCAAAATATAAGAAGACAATGATTTTCCTAAGCTCCATTTCTATACTAAACTGACCTGTAGAATGAGAGACACAAAGTGTTTGCATAGGGATTGTACTAACTAGAGACAAAACAGGAAAGGGGACAAGGGAACATACCAATTACAAGACAAAAGACAGGCTGCTATGGCAGCAAATTTTCAGCAGCAATATTTTCCAACTGCAACTTGTTGCAAATTTAAAATCCACTGATGCCAGCTTTTGATATATTACAACTACACCAGCACCCCATGGTGTAGCATTTACTATGTTCTCATGGCATAATTTTTTTACAAGTCAGTGAGTACTTAGGTATCCATTTATCTCCGTTGTCTCACAGCCTTTCTCCTTTGCCACACTGGGATTCAAATTAGACATGTGCAATTCGTTTCATCCGGAATATTAGTTGGGCCAAAATGTTGGTTATTCAGAGATTTGGATGTATCTGAATCTCTGAATGACAATAGTAACGAATTTGAACGAATTTGAATTAAATGATAATGAATCAAACAAAACTAATTCATTTCATTTGGTTGATTGAAGCATTCAAATGAAACAAATGGTCATTGCTGATAACTGGTTGTTAAGGAGCGGGCCAGCATGTTGAGGGCATGTGGCCTGGTGGGGGGGGGGGCACTCACCCCCCCCCCCCCCCCCCCTTCCTGGCCTGCTAGGCTGCATGCTTGGATAAGGGTCTGGTATGGATTTTGGGGGTACCCAATGCTGTTTTTTTTTTTTTTTAACCTGCATTAGTTTTGTTTACATTCTGCTCACAGTGGGGAATCCTGCTGACAGCAGAGGAGTCATGGTTGTTAAGAAGCAGGCTGGCAAGCCAGCCACCACATCCTTAAGAGGGATGAGCTTTCTGTTCGGGTCAAACATGAGTTGACTGTTCGCCTGTTCGCCCATTATGGACCATTCGCGCCAAATTCGAGTGGCGCGTAATGGTCCTTAATACACTGCGAGAGTGCAGTGCATTGCTGTATGATGATTGGCCAGAGCATGCACCATGACCTGCATGCTTTGGCCAATCACAGCACCCTCAGCTAAGAGAGCCATAATTGGCCAAAGGCAGGGTGCCTTTGGCCAATCATGGCTCAGGGGGACTAAGTCCACGCCCCACACTAGATACACTCATTTAGATTGAGCAGGCAGGCAGATTAATCAGTTAGCTGCAGTGTATTTAATATATATATATATATATATATATATATACAGTCAGTCTCATATATATATCCACCGTAGTGGATATATATATATACAGTGGGGATGGAAAGTATTCAGACCCCCTTAAATTTTTCACTCTTTGTTATATTGCAGCCATTTGCTGAAATCATTTAAGTTCATATTTTTTCCTCATTAATGTACACACTACACCCCATATTGACAGAAAAACACAGAATTGTTGACATTTTTGCAGATTTATTAAAAAAGAAAAACTGAAATATCACATGGTCCTAAGTATTCGGACCCTTTGCTGTGACACTCATATATTTAACTCAGGTGCTGTCCATTTCTCCTGATCATCCTTGAGATGGTTCTACACCTTCATTTGAGTCCAGCTGTGTTCGATTATACTGATTGGACTTGATTAGGAAAGCCACACACCTGTCTATATAAGACCTTACAGCTCACAGTGCATGTCAGAGCAAATGAGAATCATGAGGTCAAAGGAACTGCCTGAAGAGACAGAATTGTGGCAAGGCACAGATCTGGCCAAGGTTACAAAAAAAAATTCTGCTGCACTTAAGGTTCCTAAGAGCACAGTGGCCTCCATAATCCTTAAATGGAAGAAGTTTGGGACGACCAGAACCCTTCCTAGAGCTGGCCGTCCAGCCAAACTGAGCTATCGGGGGAGAAGAGCCTTGGTGAGAGAGGTAAAGAAGAACCCAAAGATCACTGTGGCTGAACTCCAGAGATGCAGTCGGGAGATGGGAGAAAGTTGTAGAAAGTCAACCATCACTGCAGCCCTCCACCAGTCGGGGCTTTATGGCAGAGTGGCCCGACGGAAGCCTCTCCTCAGTGCAAAACACATGAAAGCCAACATGGAGTTTGCTAAAAAAACACCTGAAATACTTCAAGATAGTGAGAAATAAGATTCTCTGGTCTGATGAGACCAAGATAGAATTTTTTGGCCTTAATTCTAAGCGGTATGTGTGGAGAAAACCAGGCACTGCTCATCACCTGTCCAATACAGTCCCAACAGTGAAGCATGGTGGTGGCAGCATCATGCTGTGGGGGTGTTTTTCAGCTGCAGGGACAGGACGACTGGTTGCAATCGAGAGAAAGATGAATGCGGCCAAGCACAGGGATATCCAGGATGAAAACCTTCTCCAGAGTGCTCAGGACCTCAGACTGGGCCGAAGGTTTACCTTCCAACAAGACAATGACCCTAAGCACACAGCTAAAATAATAGAAGGAGTGGCTTCACAACAACTCCGTAACTGTTCTTGAATGGCCCAGCCAGAGCCCTGACTTAAACCCAATTGAGCATCTCTGGAGAGACCTAAAAATGGCTGTCCACCAACGTTTACCATCCAACCTGACAGAACTGGAGAGGATCTGCAAGGAGGAATGGCAGAGGATCCCCAAATCCAAGTGTGAAAAACTTGTTGCATCTTTCCCAAAAAGACTCATGGCTGTATTATGTGATATTTCAGTTTTTCTTTTTTAATAAATCTGCAAAAATGTCAACAATTCTGTGTTTTTCTGTCAATATGGGGTGCTGTGTGTACATTAATGAGGAAAAAAATTTCATTTAAGGGGGTCTGAATACTTTCCATCCCCACTGTATATATATATATCCACTACAGTATATACTATATATATATATATATATATATATATATATATATATATATATAGCTGAACAGATCCAGTTTAGCTAGATCTGACTGCAGTCTGATCCTAGTGTACTGTTTCTAATATACTTCAGGCAGGCAGGTGATTCAGTTAGCTGCAGTGTATTTAATATACAGTATATATACAGATAGTCTCGTATATATATATATATATATATATATATATATATATATATATATATATATATCCACTGTATCCAGTTTAGCTATATCTCACTGCAGGTCGTTCCTGGTGTACTGTTTCTAATATACTTCAGGCAGGCAGGTGATTCAGTTAGCTGCAGTGTATTTAATATATATATACAGATAGTCTTGCATATATAAATATCCACTGCATACAGTTTAGCTATATCTCACTGCAGGCCATTCCTGGTGTACTGTTTCTAATATTCTTCAGACAGGCAGGTGATTCAGTTACCTGCAGTGTATTAAATATATGTATATAACTCTTGTGTATATATATATATATATATCCACTGTATCCAGTTAGGCTATATCTGACTGAAGGCTGTTCCTTGTGTACTGTTTCTTGTATACTTCAGGCACAGTATACAGTGCAGTTGCTCATACTTTTCTAGTGGTGTACACAATACATACAGTGTACCCATAGTTGTTATTATACTTCTGTTGGTGTACACAGTACCGTCCACCCCTAGTGCAGTTGCTACTACTTTCCTGGTGGTGTACACAATACATACAGTGCACCCATAGTTGTTATTACACTTATGTTGGTGTACAAAGTACCGTGCACCCCTAGTGCAGTTGCTACTACTTTCCTGGTGGTGTACACAATACATACAGTGCACCCATAGTTGTTATTACACTTCTGTTGGTGTACACAGTACCGTGTACCCCTAGTGCAGTTGCTACTACTTTCCTGGTGGTGTACACAATACAATCAGTGCACCCATAGTTGTTTTTACACATCTGTTGGTGTACACAGTACCGTGCACCCCTAGTGCAGTTGCTACTACTTTCCTGGTGGTGTACAAATACATACAGTGTACCCATAGTTGTTATTATACTTCTGGTGGTGTACACAATACATACAGTGCACCCACAGGTTTAGGAAGGGAGTAACATCAGCCTAGAGAGAGGGGGTTCCCAAAAAGGTCAAGAAACTGGCAGTCATGTTCTTCCCAGATGCAGCATACTGTCAAGTTTTCTCCAGTGACGAGGAGGGAGGGGATGATGAGGTCACTGACTCAACTTGGGTGCCTGATAGAAGAGAGGAGGAGGAGGCACATCTCCAACGAGGCAGGATGCCCTCCAGGGGGCAGCTTAAGGGCAGCCACCCTATTACATCACACCGCAGAGCTAAGCAGGTGCAGGGCGCTGCTGACTCCCCGCATATTTTGAAAAGTTCTTTGGTGTTGGCCTTTTTTGACACATGTACAGCAGATCGCACCGTTGCTGTTTGCAACATATGTCTGAAGCGTATGAAGCATGGCCAAAACAGCAGCCGTTTGGGCACCACATGCTTGACCAGACATATTACGACCTCCCATGCAGTCTGTTGGCAACACCACTTAAAAGACCCACATCAAAGAACAAGGCGGACCTCTACTTGCTCCTCATCAGCTGGGATCTCCAACCCCACTATACCTCCAGTCCTCTCAGAAACCTACACTGAGAGGAATGAAGGTATAGAAATAGGTGTCCCAAGTACTTGCGGCCAATCTGCTAGCGGTACACCAACATCCAATTTTAGCAGGCAAATTTCCCTACCCCAGTTGCTAAACCGTTGAAAGAAATTCGATCCCAGCCATCCACATGCTCAGCATCTGAATGCTAGCTTGGTCACATTGCTAGCACTGCAACTGCTGCCTTTTCAGCTGGTAGACTCTGCCCCCTTTCGTGAACTTGTGGAATGTGCGGTACCTCAGTGACAAGTTCCCAAACGCCATTTCTTTTCACGGAAGGCCATTCCGGCTCTCTACCCACATGTGGAAGGCAATGTCTTGGCCTCGTTGGACTGGGTGGTCAGCAGTAAGGTGCGTATTACTGCTGACTCATGGTCCAGCAGGTATGGACAGGGACGTTACCTTTCTTTCACGGCACACTGGGTAACTCTGCTGGCAGCTGGGAAGGATGCAGGACAGGGTTCAGTATTGTTGGAGCTTGTTACACCACCATGCCTCCAAAATTCTATTAGTGATGATTCTGCCACACCTCTCTCCTCCACCCCCTCCTCTTCTTCTTCCTCTATGGCCTCTTCCTCTGCAGATTTCTCCTCTGAACCAGCGGTGCTCCCTAGGTGTTCAAGGGGCTATGCAAGCACTCAGGCAAAAAGATGCCATGTGGTGCTTGAGTTGGTCTGCTTAGGGGACAGGAGCCACACTGGGGCAAAGATTCTGTCAGCTCTGCAGGGGCAGGCTCAGAGGTGGTTGATGCCATGCCAGCTTCAGCCAGGAATGGTTGTATGCGACAATGGCACCAACCTCCTCTCCGCCCTCCGACAGGGACACCTGACCCATGTTCCCTGTTTGGCTCACCTCCTGAATTTGGTGGTGCAGCAGTTCTTGAGCAGGTACCCAGGCTTACAGGATCTTCTGAGGCAGGCCAAGAAAGTCTGTGGTCATTTCCACCGGTCATATAATGCCAGTGCTTGGCTGGCTGACATTCAAAGAGCATGCAACCTGCCCAAGAACCGCCTCATTTGTGACATGCCCACCAGGTGGAACTCAACGTTGGCAATGCTGCAGTGGCTGCACATGCAGCAGAGGGCCATCAGTGAGTACCTGTGTGAGTATGGCACCAGGACAGGGTCAGGGGAGCTTGGCTTTTTTTCGCCACGCCAGTGGCTCATGATCAAGGATGCATGCACTGTCCTGTCACCATTTGAGGAGGCCACGAGGATGGTGAGCAGTGACAATGCATGCATCGGTGATACTGTCCATCTTGTCTTCCTGTTGGAGCACACACTTCGTGGAATAATGGACAGGGCACTTGAGGCAGAACAGCGGGAGGAAGAGGAGGACTTCCTTACCTCTCAAGGCCCCCTTTATCCAGATGCTAGTATTCCTGCAGGCCCACCGATCACACAGGAAAAAGAAGAGGAGGAGGATTGTGTCAGCATGGAGATGGAGGATAACACTCAGCATCAGCAGCAGTCTTCATGGGATCGTTTGCAGTCCCCAGAAACCCATGGAGTTGTACGTGGCTGGGAGGAGGTGGTTGAGGATCATGTGATCCTTAGTGACCCAGAGGACTCAGGATCGAATGCCTCTGCAAACCTACGCTGCATGGCCTCCCTGATCCTGCAAAGCCTGTGAAAGGACCCTAGGATTCGTGGTATCAAGGAGAGGGATCATTACTGGGTGGGAACCCTTCTTGATACATGTTACAAGGGTAAGGTTGCAGAACTTATCCAGCCTTCGCAGAGGGAGCAGAGGATGAAACATCTTCGGGAGGCCTTGCAGAAAGGTTTGTGCAATGCGTTTCCAGAGCCTGGGAGGTTATAATTTCCTGGTGCTGGACAACGTGCTGCTGAGGCTTTGTTCAGTCACAGAAAGAGAGGTGGAGAAGGTGGCCTGCTGACCGATGCCTTCAGACAATTCTTCAGTCCTCAGCACCCAGGTCTGATCGGTTCCAGCAACCATCGCCAGCGTCTGAATTACATGGTGCAGGAATATCTAGGGGCAAGATCAGACTTGGAGACCTTTCCACCAGAACATCCACTGGGTCTTGAGGATGGACCACTGGCCAGAGCTTGCTCAATATGCAATTGAGCTACTGGCCAGTCCTGCATCCAGCATTCTTTCTGAATGCACATTCAGTGCTGCTGGAAGCTTTGTAACCGATCACAGAGTGCGCCTGTCCACAGACTCTGTTGATTGGCTCACTTTCATAAAAATGAATCAGTCTTGGATCACCAGCTACCAAGCACCCGATGCTGATGTAACCAAATGATTTTTCTATGGATGTGGGATCCCTTGAAGACTGCATTTGCTGAGTGACTAACCTATTATGCTGAGTGACTACCCTATTCCTCCTCAATTGTCATGATGATAGCTTCTAAGAATATTTTTGGTTCAGGGCACCACCACCACTGCCTAAGGCCCAATTTTTCTGCCCCTGTTTAACAGGGGCGTGTAATTACAATTTTTGATCTAATATTTCACAGCAGGGCCTGTTCCTGTGCTCAACAAAAGTATCTGTGAGGCTTTACAGTGTTGTGCCACCACCACCACCACCGCCTAAGGCCCAATTTTTCTGCCCCTGTTTAACAGGGGCACATAATTACAATTTTTGATCTAATATTTCACAGCAGGGCCTGTTCCTACGCTCAACAAAAGTAGTATCTGTGAGGTTTTACAGTGTTGTGCCGCCACCACCACCACCACCACCGCCTAAGGCCCAATTTTTCTGCCCCTGTTTAACAGGGGAACGTAATTACAATTTTTGATCTAATATTTCACAGCCCCTATTTTTAAACATCCGACTTACAAATTACTCCTACTTACAAACAGAGGGAGACAACAGGAAGTGAGAGGAAATCTCCCCCTAGGAAGGGAAATTCTCTCCTGTAAGAGTTAATATGGGAAAAAGGTGTCTCCCCACTGATGCTTTATCACCAATCCTTGTTTCCCTAATAACCCAAAATTTTTAAAATCCAATTGTCATTGGGGCAGAAAGTGAGGTGAAACCTTCTGAACAGGGGCACAGACAGCAAAACAAATGTTACAGGGGTGATGATAACCTTTCCCTATGTTATCCAAAAAGCTTAAAAATAGATTTTTTGGCTGGAGCTACAATTAAAAAATGTACCTGTTCCAAATTACAAACAGATTCGACTTAAAGCGGGGGTCCACCCACACCGCCAAAAAAAAAAAATATTAAAAGCCAGCAGCTACAAATACTGCAGCTGCTGACTTTTAATACATGGCCACTTACCTGTCCCAGGGTCCAGCGATGTCGGCAGGGGACGCCGAGAACCCTCTCGGTTCTCGGCAGCTGCCGCCGCCATCCTAGGTGAGGGAATCAGGAAGTGAAGCGTTGCGGCTTCACTTCCCGGTTCCCTACTGCGCATGCGTGAGTCGCGCTGCGCGTCCCAAGTGGTCCCCGCTCTCTCCTGGGAGCTGTGTGTTCCCAGCAGACAGCGCGGTGGGGACGGGAAGAGGCGTAGACTCCCATGGGAGTCTATGCCGGAAGTGGGTGCAAATACCTGTCTTAGACAGGTATCTGCACCCCCCTGAAAGGTGCCAAATGTGACACCGGAGGGGGGGAAGGTTCCGAAAAGCGGAAGTTCCATTTTTGTGTGGAACTCCGCTTTAAGAACAAACCTCCAGTCCATATCTTGTTTGTAACCCGGGGACCACCTGTATACTGCTGCTATTCACAGTATATAGGGCCTGGGGGCCCCACGCTTTTTTTTTTTTTTTTATTTGGGTGCGGGATTCACCTTAACATCCATACCAGACCCAAAGAGGAGAGAGAGGAGAGAGAGAGGAGAGAGAGAGAGAGGGGGGGCAACATTACATGACAGCCGCAAGCAGTTTTAAATGACTTTTTTTCCTTTAGAAATGTCATTTTGTGCAGGGACTGTTCTAAACACGGGAAACATGCGCCACTTTACAGGCATACTATAGACACCCTCCAGGCATGATATTTAAAGGAATATTACACTTTTATTGTTTCACTTTAAGCATTATTAAAATCACTGCTCCCGAAAAAACAGCTGTTTTTAAAACTTTTTTTTGCATTGATACATGTCCCCTGGGGCAGGACCTGGGCCCCCAAACACTTTTTATGACAATAACTTGCATATTAGCCTTTAAAATTAGCACTTTTTGGGGTGTGGCCTGACACAGCATGGAGTAGGATGTGTAATCCCTGAGCTCCGTCCATTACTCCTGATATAATTATTCCTGGACTGCTTATACTGCTCCAACTGCTGGATCACCCTCTCTGGGACATCTATAACACCCAGAACTAACTTCTGGAGCGACCGGACGAACAACAGTCCGAGCGGAGCGGCGATCCCCCACACGGCGGCCGGTTTCAGGCAAGTCCGCGGCTTCGGCCTAATCCTGGAGGTCCACGGCCATCTTGGTCCTCCCTAGCCCCAGACCTATCCTGAGATAGATGTGCCCTGCTGCTGCTCAGATACTGGGAAATCTCCTAGGTGTTTTGGAACGCACTTGACCTCATACATATAGACTTCCCTGGTCCCCCAGTGCCCCAGAAGGAGAGGCGGCTTTAGGCTTTAGGTCAGGCTTCGGCCTAGGACTGCATGTAGAGGCCGGCAGCCATCTTGGCACTCCTGCACATCCAGCCTGTGCTGCATCTTCAGCTTGCTGCCTTTTAGATCTCCTGTGAACAACTTCTTTTGGGGTCCTTCCCCACTCCTCACTGCAGCCCCAGATTACCAGCACACCAAACGGAGCAACAATATACCAAGCACTCGCCATATAAGAGCAGCCTTTACCCGCGGGCATATTGGAGGCCTTGAGACCCTAGCCAGCATTATCTACTGTCCCACAGGCAGCTAATTTCGACAGCACAAGATTGGGGACTTGTTGGGTGATACCCCAGGCCCTCACAGCATGTCACCAACCAAAGCATAGAAGGCAGCGGCGGCAAAACTTGATCAGTACCGCCGACAAGACAAAGAGGAAGATGGAGCCTCTGAGAAAGCTGGGGGGGGGGAACGAACAGCGAGTGACACTGACAAACTCCTTGAAGCAATCACCTTTTGCAGAACTTCCCTTACGGCACAAATTGAGGAAGTCAAGATAGATATTTCCCTTATTAGGCAAGACTTTCAAAAGCTCAGGGACAGAGTGGAGGAAGCTGAGACCAGATTGAGCACGGTGGAGGATGCCATTCCACCCTTACAAACATCTTCAGATCGCGTACAACGGCAAATACACCAACTCCTTACAAAACAGGATGATATGGAGAATAGGCTGAGAAGATGTAACATATGCTTGATTGGCCTGCCAGAGGGGACAGAGGGCAAGGACATTACCACGTTCTTGGAACAACTTTTGATCAACGCTTATGGGAGAGAAACCTTCTCCCCTATGTTTACGGTGGAGCGGGCACATTGCATGCCAGCAAGACCCCCCCCCGCAGGGAGCTCCTCCTCGCACGTTCATAGCTAAACTTCTCAACTACAAAGATCGAGATACAGCTCTGAGGATGGCGAGGGAGAAGGGCAATATCCCAGTAGGGAATGTTAAAGTAGCCATTTTCCCAGATTTCTCGGCGGAGGTACAGCGCCGTCGGCAGAGCTTTACGGAGGCCAAGCGTAGGCTAAGGAACTTACAATACAAATGCTCTATGCTCTTTCCTGCCCGCCTCAGAATAGAACATGACGGTCGTGCAGTCTTCTTTGAGGATCCTGAGGAAGTGATCGCCTGGCTGGAACGTCGTGCTATACCTGAAAGAGCTGATTGATCAAGTCCCAGACATAGTCGCATAACTACACTCGTTCCTGAGGTTGCATGGAGCCCCCTTGGGGGGGGGGGGTTCCTTTCTTTTCTCTCCCCCTTCAATTTTTTGTCCTTTTTGGAAACCATGCACCTTCTGATGCGAACTGTTTATTACTACGCACAGAATGTGACATAGAACCGTTCCCAAACCAGCGCAAGTACAAAGTACAAATCCTCGATATCCACAGTATAAGAGTCCACTTACTCTCCGGGGCTCCGGAGAGGCAGAAGTCCTACCAACAACATGCATTGTGCAGCGAGACTTTACCCCACACAATACTGGGAAGCAGCACCATGATTGCTGGAATTTTTTTTCTGGAACTTATTCGCTGCAGTTAACTGGAAGCAAGGGGATTGGGAGATCATACCATACCTTGTACAAATGATATGGATGATACTTTTCGTTCTACTCAGTTCTCGGGGACTTAACCAGATGTTTTGCATTTTACGTGGGAGTTCATTTGTTTATAGTTTGGTTAAACTTGATTGTGCATACTAATTATAGAAAACAGGTAACATCTCGAATGCTATGTCCATGTGAATGTTCATATATGTTGTGCGATACAAGATTGATGCAGCTAGACTTTCATACTAGGAACATGTGTGCCCTACATAGTGAGAGCAAATTGCTTAACATAACTGTTTTATTAGATAGTAAAGGCTTTTGTTTATGGCATCTCTGAAGTTTCTCACATGGAATGTGAGGGGCATGCGCGAGAAATTTAAGCGCGCAGCAGTCTTCACATTCCTCATGAAGCAACATGCTGATATAATAGCATTGGTGGAGACGCATGTTGAGGGGAGTGTCCAGATGACACTTCGCCAACCATGGGTTGGATGGGCGTATCATTCTACCCATACATCCCATTCCAGTATGGGAATGTCTTGATCTCAGTCTCAGTCTTGATAGCCAAATCGGTACATTTTGAGTTGTTCACTGACCCACTAGGCCGCTATGTCTTTATCCATGCTAAATTATATGGAGAACCCCTACTTATAATGGCTTTTTATATATCACCCACATTTAACATCTCCAGAATTAAAGAGGGACTATCGTTCATGGCCCGTCATTCGGCTATATCTGCAGTTTGGTTAGGCGACTTCAATACCACACTAAATCCGACTCTGGACAGGCTCCAACTTACTTTGCCTATCAGTAATACTCCCAATGAGACTAGGTTCTTTAAGCTCATCTCCACCTTCCACTTAACAGACACATGGCGCCACAAGTTCCCACAAGCCAGATCATACTCGTGCTTCTCGTCTTCTCATGGTTCCATGTCCCATATAGACTTTATACTCATCTCCCATAGGTTGACACCAAGACTATCAGAGGCTTGCCCCAGAATACTTTCGGTCCATAGTCCCTACTGGATTACATTAAGTATCCCTATAGCAAAGCCACCACGGTCTTGGCGTTTGAACCCATTTTGGCTCTCTCTTCTGCCTGAGGATGATGAGCTTATGGATAAATGGAAACTGTACTTTGTGGAGAATGACAAATCAGCATCGCCATCCGCAGTATGGGATTCCTTTAAGCTATTCGCTCGCTCCACATTAATTACTGCTATGAATAAAATTAAGACAAATTCTTCCAGTGCCCTCGGTAAGGCGCTGGAGGATCTATCCTCTGCTGAAAGAGACTTTGCCACCACCCCACCCCCCACAAATGCAGACCTTCTTAAACTACAAACTGGAGTAGTTAACCAGCTACAATACCAGAAAGCTAGACAAAAATATTTTTTTCCAAACAGAAAATGTTTGAACATGGGGAAAAAGCAGGCAAGTTACTGGCATACCTGGTACACAGCGAAGATAGGCCCCCGGTGGTCATCACATTACATGGCCCGGGAGGGCAACAAATAACAGACCCACCTAGAGTTACTAATATGTTCAGAGATTTCTTTGCTGACTTATACAAAATGACAGCTCAATCCATGTCTCTCTTTCTTGAGAAGGTGATTTTCCCACAGCTGACAGAAGAACAGATAGAACTACTAGAGGCACCCCTCACCACAGACGAAATTACAACTGCTATGGCCAGTTTTGCTAGGTCTAAGTCCCCAGGATCGGACGGACTCCCAACTGAGTTCTATTCCCAATTTAGCGAAATACTAATCCCTAAACTACTAATGTTATACAATCATCTCTTTGAAACTGGGACTCTACCCCCATCTATGACAGAGGCAACAATAGTCCTCATCCCTAAGCCAGAAAAGGACCCAGGATACCCAGAATCCTATCGTCCAATATCCCTTTTACAGGTCGATATTAAAATATTAGCCAAAGTACTATCCATTAGGCTTAATCAAGTAATTTTATCACTAATACATGCAGATCAGGCTGGTTTCATGCCTGGTCGCAACACCTCGTTTAACCTCCGGAAACTATATATTAATATACAGGCTACACACGAGGAGGTTGGTTCATGAGTTGTGATGACTCTAGACACAGCAAAAGCCTTCGACTCGGTGGAATGGAGGTATCTCTGGAGATGCTTGGAGGGTTATGGCTTTGGCCCGAAATTTATTAAATGGGTTCAATTATTATACCAGGCACCTAGGGCCAGAGTGGTGGCTAATGGGTGGTCGTCTCAGATGTCTGACCTCAGTAGAGGCACAAGACAGGGCTGCCCCTTATCCCCATTGTTATATGCCCTTGCGGCAGAACCCCTGGCGATATCCATCCGAGCGAACCCGGAGATTAAAGGACTTAGACTGGGCTCTTTAATTGAAAAAATTAGCATGTATGCAGATGACACGCTATTATATTTAGCAGAATCGGGCCCATCATTATGTACTGCACTCCACACGATCGAACAATTCTGAAGATTTTCAGGACTGAAAATCAATTGGGACAAGTCCCAAATTTTACCAATAGATAGCTTCCCATCCCCAGCATCCCAAGCCAGGCTTCCGCTTAAGAGAGTTGATTTAATTAAATATTTAGGGATCCATATATCTAGATCCCCTGTGGACTATGTATCCCTAAATATAGATCCTCTCATTTCCACGGTTAAAAATAAAGTACGGGTTTGGTCCAAACTACCATTGGGAATTTGGGGTCGCATAAATTTAATCAAAATGATCTTACTCCCTAAAATACTGCATGTTCTATGGCATACCCCAGTTTACTTACCCTTGAAACATTTCAAATTATTAGAGTCCCTCCTTAAGCCATTTGTGTGGGGTACCAACAGACACAAACTAGCATGGCAAACCCTCAAGAATCCGACTGACCTTGGTGGCACAGCTCTCCCCGACTTTAACCTATATTACATTGCAGCACAACTGTCACAGGTGTTCCATTTAGATAAAATGGACAGCGAGAGATTTCTCACGCTCCTATGTCCGAAGTGGGCACAACACACCAAGGACTCGATATATGCGATAGCATCGGGCTTGGGGGGGATGGTGCTAGGAGAAAATAGACATGATATATCACTGCAGGAAAATATGGGATTTATCCGCCTCTAAACTTGAAATTCCACAGTTTAATGACTACACGCCGTTATGGCATAACAAGAACCTTCCTGAGTTTAATAAAATTCAAGACACATTTATATGGTCCATGCAGGGGGTATTTTACCTACACCACTTATTAAAAGATGGACGTCTCAAAATCTTTGATACACTTAAAGAAGAATTTACAATTCAGAACCAGATGTTCTTCAGATTTCTACAAATCCGACATGCGTCACATTCACAATTTCCTGACTCCCTCCCAAGCCCCACACCTAATGTTCTTATGGCAGTAATTAAGAGCACAGACCCTCATAAATTGATCTCAGCTTTTCATAACATGCTCTCAACCCCTGTATCTACTAAAATAGCATATGATCTCAAACCAAGATGGGAAAGAGAGGTGGGACCAATAGAGGATGAGGAGTGGGGGGAGGCTTTGGAGTCCTGCAAGGCTGTGTCCCCCAAATTATTAGACCGCCTGTCGCAGCTTTATATTCTTCACAGGGCATATCTTACACCCCTTAGAGTGGCAAGATATAAACGTACACAACCTACCACATGTCAGATGTGTGGGAGGGAGACAGGCACTTTTTTTCATTTGATTTGGACATGCCCTTAGATTCAAGGCTTGTGGGAACAAATTGTGACATTTCTACACGACACAATGGGCTCACCCCTAGCTCTAGACCCAAAACAATGTCTTCTGGGTATAATTCCAGACACAATTGACAAATACACCAAAACATTTCTACATGAAACACTCTTTGCAGCAAAAAATGGATGAGACAAGCGCCTCCTAAAATAGTGGAATGGAAGGTGGAGGTGAATAACACCTTGCCATATAAGAAATGCATATATATTAATAGAGGTTTCCCTACCAAGTACAATAAGATATGGGATCGTTGGCTTCAAGAATCTGCTACCTGTGTCTAACACAACTAAATGGGCATAGAGTGATTTCTCGGATGGGTGTTTAGATGTGTAGTTTTACGTGTCAGAGGTATGCATCTTGAATATCCTCACATGACAAGTATTTTGTACTCAATATTATATGTACTGAATTGACAACAAGTAATGTACTGTTACCATATTCATGCGTTAAAGCAATCATATTATGTATGCACCAGTTGATCAATAAAACCTTGTTTGATTTTAAAAAAAAATTAGCACTTTTGATTTTTCATGTTCGAGTCCCATAGACTTTAACGGGGTTCGCATGTTCGCACGTGAACCGAACCGGGGGGGGTGTTCGGCTCAACCCTAATCCTTAACAACCAGCTATTCTTAACACAGAATTCAGATCAGATTGATATTTTTGATTCAATTATAATTTTAATCCTTCTGAAAAGTTGGAATCTGTGCAAAAATGAAACAAAACTAAATGGATTCTGCATGTTTAATTCAATTTCAAACCAGCAAATCTTCTCTAGGGCACATAAGACATTACAATATATGCATTAGGACCCATTTTCCATTTTTTCCACTACGTGTGCTGTAGTGAATAGCACTATGAAATACCTATGCAGTGTGTTGTACTAGCACATACGCAGCAGGTCAAGTTTTTAGCCTGTTGTGATGTGCTAGGCAGCCTATTCAAATGAATGTACAAAAAAAAATTGCTATACTAAATAAACAGTAATATATTCGGTGTTCTATTGCAATTTCTTTTATTGCCAAAATGGCAGAGTGTGACGTTATCGTACTTTTTATACTTATATTAATTTTGTGATGAGATTTAGTATATGCCCCTTTTAGATTATATTACCTTTAAAGATGGGTGCTTTTTGCCTTTTAAATTCATCTACATTTGATTGCTTTTGTCAGCACTGCGGCAGCTTCTATTTAAACCTTCATACCGACGTTAAGCATCACTGCTTCCCTTGATGATGCCTGTGTAGGAAAAACATGTTGGACAGGGCCAGATACGTGATGTCATCATGCACACCATTTTCAGGCAGTGCCAGTTGTTGCATACACATTGTCTTATCTTCTTATCCTCTAAGTGCAATTTTAATAAATCTGGTTCTTGGTTTTTAACTAATACAGTATAGGATTAGTCTTTTTTTTCTTTACTTCTCTGTTAAGAGTGTCATTTTAGGATTAGTGTGTAATAGTGGTGGTGAAAACTGTTATGCCCCGTACACACGGTCGGATTTTCCGATGGAAAATGTCCGATCGGAGCGTGTTGTCGGAAATTCCGACCGTGTGTGGGCTCCATCGGACATTTTCCATCGGATTTTCCGACACACAAAGTTGGACAGCAGGAGATAAAATTTTCCGACAACAAAATCAGATCGCGTCAATTCCGACCGTGTGTGGCCTGTTCCGACGCACAAAGTGCCACGCATGCTCAGAAGAAATTCCGAGACGGGACAGCTTGTTCTGGTAAACTTAGCGTTCGCAATGGATACAGCACTTTCGTCACGCTGCAATGTTCAAAATGGTTTAATACAGCGCACTCTCTTCTTCTTTATAATGTGACAAGAATTAAGTAGTTTTGCTGCTCATATTCACACACTTCTCACAAACTTCTTTCGTTACTATTTATCGGGATTCCCTCAATATATTTTGATTTCTCACATCTGACAACATATTTTTGTATATATTTTTTTTTTTTGGCTTTAATGTAGATTCTTTTTTTGTGTTTGTATTTTTTTTTTTTTTTGCGATTTTGATTTGTACTCCCGAAAATGTTTGTGTGTGTTTTTTGTGACAAGTTCCCACAACACCATTGATATGTTGTTCTATTTAATCTGTAGGAGATTGTTTGGTGTTGTTGTCCCTTGTTAATTTCACATTGTACTTTAGAAATGTACCTGAATACTCACCAACAAACTGTCCTTTTTGGATGAAAACACACACAGGAGAGTATAATTTACCTAAAAAATGTTATTAAGGGCTCACAACTAAACAAAGAGGGAGGCAAAGCTGAAGAAACTGCAGAAGTGGGTGAAGCCTTGGACCCCCAGGGCACACATCAACTATTTAAAAGCAAAATTGGTGGCCTGAGGAGTCCTTATCTAAGGGAGGGCAGTGTGGTCCAGAAGTCCCAGAGATCATGAACAGCAGCAGATGACATCTGTGTCCCCAGGCTGTGGTCATACGAGAGACTGCATCTTCTGTCAGACCAGACTGAACCCAGGGTCATCACTCTTTGGTCTTCTTTCCACGCTTCCTTCCACGCTGTGGTGGTGGAGTTGTGGCAGCAGGAGGAGGAGGAGGAGGATCGTCGATCTCAATGACATCCGTCTTGGGTGTTAGTTCCCCACTCAACCCCTTACGTAGGACTTTATAAATCAGGTCCTTAGAGAGCTTGCGTTGACCCTCCTGCATGCCCTGCAATTTGGTGGCAGCCATGCAGGCAAAGGCCTCTTCAGGACTGGGGAAGGCTCATAGGGACGCAGAAGCCTCCTGGATCAGCCTGAGCGCTGAATCCTGCACGGGACTCGGAGTGGCCTTCCTGGCCCTTTTGTATGGAAGGCGGAGGGGAGGGACCTGAGACTCAGTCAGGCTGCGACTGGTCCCAGGCTTCTCTTGGCTGACACTTAGCCCCGCCTCCTCCTGGCTGCCACTAATCCCCACCTCCTCCTGGCTGCCACTAATCCCCGCCTCCTCCTGACTGCCACATTCCACAACCTCCTCCTGGCTGAGGTCTTCCTGTGTATGAAAAAGGGACATAGTTTTAGTATTTTTTTCATCAATCACACACAATTTTCACCTCCTGACTGCTGCAAATTGAATGTTAACAAATATAACAGACTATCCTTCTGAGCCCAGCATTTTTCATTTTTGTCCCAATTTTGGGTGCCCACTACTGTGTATTGATATGTAAAACACTTTTTTCAATCATCAATTAGTGATCAATAATAACATCTAGTAAACATCATTTATTTATTGTCCTGAAATCTGTAGAAGAATGCTATACCTGGCTCCAGCTGGGCTCCTCCACTTCTTCCTGGCTGGAAGGCCCATGTTGGAAATCGGAAGCCTCGGCTGGGGTGGAAGGAAGCGTGGAAGGAAGAGTAGAGAGGGATTCCCTGACTTCAGTGTGGTCTGACAGAAATCGCAGTCTCTTATAGTACCACAGCCTGGGGACATAAATGTCATCTGCTGCAGCTCCGGACCTCTGGGAATCTGTGACCTTCTTGCGCTCCCTAAGATAAGTGCTCCTCAGGCCACCAATTTTAGCTTTTAAATAAGGGATGGTTGCTGTGGGGACCACCGGCTTCACCAACTTCAGCAGTTTCTCCAGCGCTGCCTGCCTCTTCTGTTTGTGGTTATAGTGGGGGTGTCTCACTTGCCACAGACAGGGCAGCTCCCTGTACTTGTCTATGAACAGGGGCAGGAAATTGTGGTCATGGAACCCATCCATTTTCTCTGCAAGACACAACACAAGACAAACCCTAATGTCAGGCAAAACTCCCCTAATCTTGTTACAATATAGGCTTCCATTTCGAAGCAGTATAGGCGCAAGTTTAGATCTTACCTTCGTTATCACGATCGGCGTCTCCGATGCTCCTTCCTCCACTCACAGATCGTACGTAAGACGCACATGTGTTACGCTTTATACACACTGCGCATGCGTATAACTCCGCCCGCCCCTGACATTCTTTCTAGTCTATTCCCCGCCCCTTTTCGTTCGGCGCAGTGGGGGAAGAGCACATGGCGGATAGACAGCAGGTGCGTGCTAATTGTAGCAACGAGGAGGAGGAGGAAAGGCCGGAGCCTGAAACGTCCCGATCCAGAAGGAGATTTAAGGACTCAAATATGTCCTTTGGGGAGATGTTGGAGATGGTGGACATCCTGAAGAAGGCCGACTATGATGGAAAGTATGGGCCTTACCCCAATCCCAATGTCCGAAAGGCCAAGATCATGGCGAAAGTGGTCAGGAGTCTGCACCGGAAATTCGGGGTACGACGATCGAAAGATCAGCTCAGGAAGCGGTGGTCGGACCTGAAATTACGAGAACATGAGCAGTACAGAAAGATCCGAAAAGTGCTGCAAAAAAGTAAGTAGTTGTGCTGTGTTCCTATTCTTTTTGTGTTTATTACGTTCGTGCTGCTCCATGTGCTTTTAGGAACTGTTGTACAGTTTAAAATGGCAACTTTCATGTTCATGGGCACATTATTCGTTCGGATCAAACATTTTTCGTTCCAAATATAAAATACCATTGTTTAGCCCATATGCATTTGGCCACCATTTTGACGCCCTATACTTGTCTTCAAAGAATTGGGTTGCGTAGATGGCTTTGTTACTAGAATGAAATGCAAACTAGATTCTGTGTAAGGAGAGGACACTGAGCAGCTGTTTTCACATCTGGACACTGGAGCTCTAGTGTGGGACACAAGAACACCATTTTTATTAGGGGGGGGCACACAGGTGCTCCAGTGTATACTATAGGGGGGTCTCCATCGGTGAATCTTGTACTAAACAGGTAAAGTATTGCAGGTTGACAAAGGGCATTCAAAAAATTACATCTTGGAACTCTGCTAAAATAGATAATTGTACCCCACTTCCAAGCAATGTTTCATCTTTATAATTCTGACATTAAATATCTGTGTGCTAATTATACCATTTTTGTTTGACATAGGGGAGAAAAGACTCGGAGGACACCCCTCATCTGAGGAGACCAGAGCCCCCCCCTCTGGAAGAAGGGGAAATCCACCCAACACAAGCTGAGCAGGAGGAAGAAGACGTGGTGGAACTAGTCACCACAACAGGTGAGTGTCTGCAACCACAGGCTCAGATAAGAGATGGATTGCGGCATTTTTTTAAACCAAATTTATTTTGGGGTTCCTCTCTTTTTAGGTGATCGTAATGTTGTGGATGAAGATCCTTTCACATCCGAAAGTGCCCAGATCCTGATCGGGGAGATCATGGGGTGTAATTTACAATTGGAAATCATCAAGCAAAACATCAATGATGTGATTGTGATTTTTCCCAAAGCCAAATTTGGAGGATGCACACAGTGTGTCAACATGTGCTATCTGCCATCACGGGAGATCAATGGACGCGTTTTGGGGGTGCAACCCCTTCCTCAATAATAAAGTAGCGTTGAGGAAGGGCTTGCTCCCCCAAAACACATCCCTTGATCCCCCGTGATGGCAGGTAGCACATGTTGACATTGGGAAATTTGTGTGCATCTTCCAAATTTAGCTTTTCCTGGGGTGACTTCCCCCCATCTGAACGCTATATCAAACACAGTTCCTAAATACTCATGTCTGATATTGCCTTCAAGTTCTACCAAATGTGAACTTTGTAAGATCAAGAGTGGTGTCTTTCTTGTTGGTTTTACACAGGCCTGTTTTCTATAAAATGGACATTTTGATTTGGGATAATGCCACCACAAAAATTGTTATACAACAAACATGTTGGTTTGTCAGCAAAACCTTTGGTAAATGCACATGTGATTGTGCAGGTATTAAAAAGATTGTTAATCAAGAATGTGTGGATTATTGTCTCAACGCTACAACACTTTTGGGGTGATGTAATTGTTGTTTTATGAGAAAAAGGGGGTTATTTCCTAAGGGCAAATCCACTTTGCACTACAAGTGCAGTTTCAGTGCAGTTGCAAGTGCACTTGTAGTGAAATGTGTTTTTGCATTTAGTAAATAACAGCCAACAGTGCTTTGTATAAGGTTACACAATCACGACATTTTCTGGACTCCACACATTTCTGTCAGGGTCAGCTCAAACAAACACAAGCAGTAAATGTCCACAAAGATTTTTTTTTTTTTTTAATTTGAAAAAGGCTTCACATATTGTCTGGCATATTGATAGCCCCCCTACCCGCAAAGAACTCCAGGTAGCGTAACCGGACATCACGGGCACTCAGGGAGGGCAAGCCAGGACGGCCACTTTCAAGCGCCGTCAGTGTGGTTTGATGTAGGATTCCAGCCTCAGGCCCAACTGAGCCAGCATAGTTGGCCGAATGTTTCCGTAAAAAGTTATGGAGAACACAGCACGCAAGTATTATATGGTTCAGTTTATACTCCGCCATATGGATAGGTGTCAGAAATAGGCGGAACTGGCTGGCCAGGATTCCAAATGTGTTCTCCACCACTCTTCGGGCTCTGGCCAGCCGGTAATTAAAAACCCTCTGTTCTGGGGTGAGGGTCCTCATTGGGAATGGCCGCATCAGGTGGTCCCCCAGCGCAAATGCTTCATCAGCAACGAACACAAATGGGAGTCCTTCCACATTGTCCTCTGGAGCTGGCAAGTCCAAGCTGCCATTCTGGAGATGCCTGTAGAACTCCGTCTGGGCGATGACCCCACCATCGGACATCCAGCCATTCTTCCCCACGTCCACATACAAGAAGTCGTAATTAGCCGACACCACCGCCAACATCACTATACTATTAAACCCCTTGTAATTATAATAGTACGACCCCGAGTTGGGTGGTGGGACGATGTGGACGTGTTTCCCATCAATTGCCCCTCCGCAGTTAGGAAAGTCCCACAGCTGGGCAAAGTGGGAGGCCACAGTCTGCCATTCCTGTGGCGTGGAAGGAAACTGTTGAGGAAAAAACAATAAACATTACTATTTTTACTCTGAAACATGGCAAGCAGATTAGACACAAACATTATGGGGCAACCTCCAGATAGCATTTATTAAGGGGAATTTAACAAGGCCAAAGTATAAGGTACACCTATCATATTCCCCCTCCCCCCCTCTCATGGGCCATTTCTAACATTATAGGGGGTGTGTGGAAATCTTGGACAGGTAACCCTCTTCACTTCATTGAGAGATGAATGCCTAAATAATGGGTATTACTTTGAACAGCCCCTCCTTAGTTACACTATTGGCAGCCCACTGGACAGGTAAGAAGTGTCTGAATACAAAGATATAAATACACACTGTACACATTTGAGGACATTTGGACATTCTGCTATTACCTATCAAGATAATAATAGGATACAAAAACTTTAAACAGTACCATTGGAAAGTATACAGGCAGGCCCTTGCACTATATGCTTTGGGCAATTCATCCATAAATCTGACCACAAAAGAGATGGGTATAGTGTGTATGGGTTTGGCAAAGTCAGCACATAAATGATTGAGGATAGAGAATTGGGATCAGCTGACTTAGCAGTTGGGGGAGGGAGGGTTACTAAAAATTATTTGGGGACACCACAAAAAAAAGCCTCTGGCACTCTGCCTGAATTTAAATAAAAAATAACATTACTAAAC
The DNA here is from genome assembly GCF_042186555.1 of Aquarana catesbeiana. Taxonomy (NCBI): domain Eukaryota; kingdom Metazoa; phylum Chordata; class Amphibia; order Anura; family Ranidae; genus Aquarana; species Aquarana catesbeiana. The sequence goes on along the minus strand of NC_133325.1, from coordinate 418,116,930 downwards.
ATTTTAGGGGGTGTTTGGGGTAAAGCACTACTATGGAGCTGATAAAATACATTGTTAAGTGACTACATGAGGTGAATATAGGGCAGGAGACACCATGCTGGGGAGGTTATTGAAGGGCAAATATGTATGAAGGACCTTAAATAATAATTACATAAAAATCCAGCATGCATGAGGACAAAGGGGACATTCACAGCATATTACAATCATGGTAATTAGGGAATGAGGAAAGAAATACAATATATTATCAAACACTAAAGACAATAAAATGTGATATAAAAGGATAAAAATCTTACCTTCATATACTCCTTCTGCAGGACCTGTATGATGGCAGAACAGGTCTCTGGGATAATGATACCCAGAGCCTGGGGGGAGATGCCTGTCGAGAACTTCAAGTCCTGCAGACTTCTCCCTGTGGCCAAATACCGCAGGGTAGCGACCAACCTCTGCTCTGGAGTGATGGCTTGCCTCATGCAGGTATCCTGCCTGCTGATATAGGGGGTCAGCGAAGCCAACAAACGGTGAAACACGGGGTCCGTCATCCTGAGAAAATTCCTGAAATCATCAGGATTATTCTCACGAATCTTACGGAGCAAAGGCATATGACAGAACTGGTCACGCTGAAGCAACCAATTCTTGGTCCATGAACTCCTCCCCACCCTGTTCATGGACTGGACTTGTGTCAAGGTCAGGACCCCAACACCAAGCCCCTGCACAGCACGAACTCTACGAGGAGTACGCATACGAAACATGGCTAGAAAACGGTCGGCTGCTCAGAACGAAGTAACAGAACGCACTGAAGAACAGCAAGGCCTGTGAAGAGCGACCTGAAAAACAGTAACGAACGAACAAGAATACAATGACTACCTAAAGTCACGCGGAACTTGCTGCACGCACTGAAGAGCAGATACAAACCCACAAGCACAAACTGAACGGCAGAAAACGATCTGAAAGCCACGAGTCTGAAAAAGCGCGAATTGTCTCTCACCAAACTTTTACTAACACGAGATTAGCAAAAGGAGCCCAAAGGGTGCCGTGCTTGGTTCTGAACCGGCCTTTTCTAGTCTCGTCGTACGTGGAGTACGTGACCGCGTGGTTGGCGATCGGAAATTCCGACAACTTTGTGCGACCGTGTGTAGGCAAAACAAGTTTGAGCCAACATCCGTCGGAAAAAATCCTAGGATTTTGTTGTCGGAATGTCCGAACAAAGTCCGACCGTGTGTACGCCCTATTATAGCTGCAAGGCAGCCAGGAGCATGGTGATCTATTTGTGGGGTCCAACAATCTGATAAGAAGTGTGTAACACCAGCGGGAGGTGTTTTGGAGCACTTTTGTTTGCCATGTCAACACCATTTCAACACTGGATGCGTTATGCTTATTACCTGCAGGATTATTCACTTCTGGGACCTTTTGTTCACCGTATGTGTTCACATTGCATGATATATGGCTATCTGAGCATTTATTGATAATATATTTGTGTGTATTTGTTATCTTTCATTTTGTTTAGGTTTATGAAGTTTGTGATGATTTAACAAAATTTAAAGGGGCAGAACACCTTTTTTGGATCACATATTTTCACATATCTCTTTTTCAGATAGTTTTTGGTGCTGCAGTCAGTTTCACTAATATACTACGCGCAAGTTTTTCATTTTTTTTAAAATACTAAATAAATAATTTAAAATCCCCTACCAATGCTTATTCATATGAACTTATAATCAATTATTCACTAAATAAATGATCTAAAATCCCAGACTAATGCGTATTAAAATTAACCTATAATCAATAATTCATATGTGTAAATCACAAATAAATCATAAACATAACAGGATAAAATAAAGTGTAAAAGTGCTCAGTTTACAAATATATAATTGATAAATGAACATTAAATAAACAAGAATATGTAAAAAAAAAAAAGTCCCAAGTTCATCAAAATGATTTGTGTAGAAATATATCCGTGATCTTGTATTTGTATAAGTGTCTGTGCTGTGTAAAGAAGATTTCAGTGCATCCACAACCATTCGCAGGTGGACACACTCTCACTTTGAATGATGGACCTTAAAATTATAAAAGGTCTTAAGCCTCATACACACGATCGGACTTTGTACAAATTTCCCGTGGATTTTTGTACAAAGGGCATACACACAGCAGGTCTTTTTCAGCCAACTTTCACCAAACTTTCACCAAATCACGTGGTTTTTCAGCTCTTTACCGCCACCCTTTGGTCAACCTCTGTATTGTTGTCTGATCTTTTGCATTGATTCTGAGCATGCGTGTTTGAACTTGTTGCCGGAAAGTTTGTCTGTTTGCACAGCCAACATTTGTCCAATGAAAACCGAAAAGTTTGTCTGATGGAGTGTACACACGGTAGGATGTTGCCTTAAAACAGCTAATTTGCATGTTTGTTGTCAAAAAGTCCTATCGTGTGTATGGGCCTTTAACTTGCATTGAAACAAGGCAGCCCATTTATTGTAAAGGGCTGCACACACACCATAAAGCACTGTTTAACCACTTCAGCCCCGGAAGATTTTACCCCCTTCCTGACCAGAGCACTTTTTACAATTTGGCACTGCGTCGATTTAACTGACAATTCTGCGGTCATGCAATGCTGTACCCAAACGAAATTTGCGTCCTTTTTTCCCCACAAACAGAGCTTTTTTTTGGTGGTACTTGATTACTTCTGCGGTTTTTATTTTTTGCACTATAAATAAAAAAAGAGCGACAATTTTGAAAAAAAAAACAATATTTTTTTACTTTTTGCTATAATAAATATCCCCAAAAATGTTTTTAAAAAACACATTTCTTTATCAGTTTAGGCCAATATATATTCTTCTACATATTTTTGTTAAAAAAAAATAAAAAATCTCAATAAGCGTATATTGATTGGTTTACGCAAAAGTTATTGCCTCTGCAAACTATGGGAAAGATTTAAGGCATTTTTATGGCATTTTTTTAAGTAATGGTTGCGATCTGCGATTTTTAGCGGTACTGCAACATTGCGGCGGACAGATCGGACACTTTTGACACATTTTTGGGACCATTGACATTTATACAGTGATCAGTGCTATAAAAATGCACTGATTACTGTGTACATGTCACTGGTAGGGAAGGAGTTAACACTAGGGGGTGATCAAGGGGTTAAATGTGTGTTCCCTCAGTGAGCATATACCCGTACGGGGTTTGCATAGCCGTGCCGTTGTGCCGCAGTATATCTGCGTGAGGTGGTCGGAAAGTGGTTAATGAACCTACAACATTTTACTCACCACAATAGTTTACTTGTTAGAATAGACTGGGTGCCTTTCAAAATGAATGAAACCACAACACACAGTATTTCATGTGCTAGTTTGCCAGACACTGGTAAGGGTTCAGCTTGCGTCTCCAGTTTGGTCACCAATGGACAAAAGGTGGCACATTTCATAAACAGTCATTTATAATAACAAACAAATGTCACAAATTAAAGTACAAATGTTGCTATCTGACATATTTCATCTAAAAAAGACTTCTTCAGGTTTGGTTGGTCCACCCTTTGCAGCTATAACAGCTTCAACTCTTCTGGGAAGGCTGTCCACAAGGTTTAGGAGTGAATCTATGAAAATGTTTGACCATTTTTCTAGAAGCGCATTTGTGGGGTCAGGCACTGAGGCCTGACTCGCAGTCTCCGCTCTAATTCTCGACCCCAAACTTGGTCATCAGTGCTCATCATCTTTATGGACAGTCCTTTGTGCACTGATCCAAATCATTTGGTGGAGTGGAGATTATGGTGTGAGGTTGTTTTTCAGGGGTTATGCTTGGCCTCTTAGTTCCAATGAAGGGAACTCTTAAGGCGGCAGCATACCATGACATTTTGGACAATTTCATGCTCCCAACTTTGTGGGAACAGTTTGGGGATGGTCCCTTCCTGTTCCAACATGACTACACACCAGTGCACAAAGCAAGGTCCATAAAGACATTAATGAGCGAGTTTGGGGTGGAGGAACTTGACTAGGCTACACAGAGTCATGACCTCAACCCGATAAAACATCTTTGGGATGTATTAGAGCGGAGACTGCGAGCCAGGCTTCTCATCCAACATCAATGCCTGACCTCACAAATGTGCTTCTGGAAGAATGGTCAAACATTCCCATAGACACACTCCTAAACCTTGTGGACAACCTTCGCAGAAGAGATGCCATTAAAGTTCATGTGCGTGTAAAGGTAGATGTCCCAATACTTTTGGTAATATAGTGTATCTGTCTATATAAAATGAATTTCCCATTCTAAAAAAGCAACCCTTGCATGTACAGTATCTATCCAAACTATCTACTCACACGCAGATTGCTTTTAATCCATTGATTTATAGGTCATATACTGCATATGTGTATGTATGTATATGTACCTATTTGTATATCCAGTAGATATTTCATTTTACTGGCTCTGTCTTAATATTAGTACAACCTCTAAATTTTCTCTATTTTCCTAATACCACAGAATTCTAGGTGTTTAAGATTAAACTTGTGATATTAAAAAAAAATCTCAGATGTTATAGTTTTCATTCCTAAAAGTCTTCCTTTATTCTATAGAATAGAAAATTACATTTGGTGGTTTACCACTATGAAAAGAGATAGAAGCTTAACCCCCATAGAGAATCCACTGGTTTGAACTCCCAATACTGCAAAGGAGAAAGGCTATGATGAAAGTATATCTCAGCACTGAATGACCTACATGAAAATGAAGTCATGATTGAAGAGTTGGTGAGGGTTCTGCCTTATGGGTGCTGGTGGGTGTGTAATATAACAAACGTTAGCAACAGCTTGACTTGATTTCACTTGCATACATGATCATATTGTCCCTATTTTACTGAACTGAAGTATTCCACATTTTTCTATTGTGCAACATAAAAAGTTGGTTATGTAAAAAAGCCTTTATCTATGCAATGTGTCTTCACCTTGAGAAAGAGCACAATCTGGGTTGTCTCAAATTTGGCACACCGACTAGTAATGTACATATTTAAAACTCAGAGATAAAAATGACTTGGGATGAATTTTAACAATCTGGAAATGGCTCGGCAAATCTGAGACAATTAGCCAATGTGCATGGCAGTAACACCATTTTATAAAATGTACATTACATTTTTTACTATCTATACACCTTATTTTTGTAAAGTAGTACTTATACAAAAAGAAAAAAAATGACAAAATATGTAACCCAGATGGGTTTATACATTTCCCAAGACAGGATTGTAGTGCTACACAAATTTCTATGAGTATCAGAATGCATGGTTAAAGAGGAACTAAACAATCTCAGTCAACTTTAATTATTTTTAATCCTTAGGCTGCTAGCATTAGTAAATCGATAGGAAGGTATATTTATTTACCTGTTTTAAACTTTTTTTTTTTTACATTTCTTCAGCTGCTTTCTGGTTTCTGGCCTAGGCCAAAACGACATCATGCATCTTAGGAGTCTTCATGCACATTTTTTTTTCTTTCATGTGCAGGAGAAGAGAATGGGCTTTCTCAGCTAAGTACACCCTCCAGCTGGCATGCCTAAGCTAAAGGTAGATGGATTCCAGGAAGTAAATGCTGCATGAATCATCTACCCCTACTCAAGAAGGTTGCGGCTAGAAATGCTAAAGGGGTGCTTTTCAAAATGATTTCTCAATTATATAAAGCATGGAGACATAGATTAATGGGTGAGCCTGTTTTGAATTATAAAAATGAATTAAATAGCGTTTGCAGTTTGCGGTGCCACATTCTGCTTTAACAAAGCCAGGTTAATTGCTTTAAAATTAAAATATTTCTGGAAATTATTTTTAAGGTTTTGCAGTTTTGACAGAATAACTCTGCTGACCTGACATCACTCGGTTACTATGCCATTACTTTAACATGACAATACTGTGGTTTTATTAATATGGCTTGGTTCAAATAATTTGTATCTTGGCATTGTTGTAGCTTTTGTAATATGGCATCTGTTAACCTGGCAATAATTATGTCAGAGTCACAGCAAGCATAGCTCAGACAAGACTAAAGCTAGCTATACACTGTATGAATTTTATCCGGTTCCTAACGAACCAGATGAAATTCAATCTGTGGGTCACATTGTCGCCACCCTCCCGCACAACATCTTTTGGCTGAAAAACTGAAGGAGCCATGTGCAAAATTGTCAGTTGAACAATGGCTACATTCAATAAAATGTTGCTACTGCTTGAGTATGGCCAGCTGAGGAGTAGAAAGCAGCCTTGGCATACAAAGAGAACCAGTTCATAGCTGAGCACATAAGCTACATTTAAAGTGATTGTAAAGGCAGAAGGTTTTTTTTTTTATCTGAATGCATTCAGATAAAAAAAAACCTTCTGTGTGCAGCAGCCCCCCTCAGCCCCCCTAAAACTTACCTGAGCTCTATCTTAATCCAGCAATGTTGCACGAAAGCCACAAAGTCCTGGAACTCGCCCTCCTCATTGGCTGAGACAGTAGAGCTTTTGGCTTCTGCTGTTGTCAATTAAAGTCAGTTTGCCAATGAAGAGAGAGAGGGGGTGGGGCTGAGCTGCTGCTTCTTGTCTGAATGGACACACGGAGCAGCGGCTTGGATTGGGTGCCTCCATAGCAAGCTGCTTGCTGAGGGGGCACTCGGTAGGAAGGAGATGCCGACGAGGGACCCAATAAGAGGAGGATCTGGGCTGCTCTGTGCAAAGCCAAAGTATAACATGTTCTACAATGTACAATGTTCCTAAGTTTTTTCCTACGCATGTTTTTTGGCATGGGGGGTTCCCCTTAAAATCCATACCAGACCGAAGGACCTGGTATGCTCTTGGATGGGGAACCCCATGCCGTCTTTTTTTTTAATTTGGCGTGGAGTTTCCCCTAAAGAGTCATACCAGACACAAAGTGCTTGGCATTGTTGGGATCAAAGTCGGATCCCCATTTATTGAAGTTAGATGGATGTCGGACTTCAAGTTGCAGGGCAAACTCTGATCCACAGTCGTACGACTGTCATGTCATACCAGTGTGAACCTGGCCTAAGACTTAATGTCACCACTACACACCTGCAATAGAGCTGTGTGTGTTTTTGTGAATTGCAGGAATGCATGCAAAATTGCATGCATTTCTGTAATGCACAGATGTCTACCCAGGGCAGGGGTGATAAATGAAAATTCATGGAGGTCCATTCACAAAATGTTTCTGCCAGGAGAGGTCCAAATTACTGTATAATATAAAATAAAAGTAGGTCAATCACATCCATATTTTAAGTACAATAAAATAAAACCACCTTACATCACAGTGCCCCCTTAATCAGGTGTCCCCATCAGAGTGCCTCGCTATTCAGGTGTCCCCATCAGAGTGCCTCCTTAATCAGGTGTCCCCATCAGCATGCCTTTTTAATCAGGTGTCCCATCACAGTGTCTCCTTAATTAGTTGTCCCCATCACAGTGTCTCCTTAAAGTGGTTGTAAACACTGTTACACCACGTATACCTACAGGTAAGCCTATAATAAGGCTTACCTGTTGTGAGGAAATCCCTTCCAGCAAGCGTCCTAGCAATATTAGAACTAGAAGAACACCTGTGCACAAAAGAGCCGTCTGGCGCACGCACATGCGCAACAGCGCGAATAGCAGCGCGGGAGCACGCTCCTTGTGACAGCACTTGGCGCCAAGATGGGCTATTTAAAGGAGACTTAAATAGCATTTCCTGAAGACCCCTGCTGCCCTGTTATCTTGTTACATGAATCTAGTATCTAACTTGGCCTGTTCCTGACTTCCCTGTTTGCTGCCTGCCCCGATTCCGGCTTGGACTTTGACTACTCTTTTGGATTGCCCTTCTGTACCTGATCTGCCCGCTTGTGTTTTGACCCGGCTTGTCTGCACCTCCCTGCTGTCTGCATCCTGCTGCTGGACTACAGTGCACCTGGCAAATCACAGTGCTGGAGCCCACGAACCAGGAAGTAACTCTGGTGAAAGATGTCGACCGTGGGAGTGGAGTGCGGGCAGCAATGCAGGGCATCGTTCTAAAGTAAGTATTTCATAATGAGCTGGTATGCGATGCATAGCAGCTCATTATACCTTTGTCTTGCAGATTTTTTTTTCTGGAGATTTACAACCTCCTTAATCAGGTGTCCCCATTACAGTGCCTCCATAATCAGGTGTCCCCATCAGAGTGCCTTCTTAATCTGGCGTCCCCATCACAGTGCCTCCTTAATCAGGTGTCCCCATCAGAGTGCTTCCTTATTCAGGTGTCTCCATCACAGTGCCTCCTTAATCAGGTGTCCCCATCAGAGTGCCTTCTTAATCAGGTGTCCCCATCACAGTGCCTCCTTAATCAGGTGTCCCAATCAGAGTCCTTCCTTATTCAGGTGTCTCCATCACAGTACCTCTTTAACTGCTTCAGCCCTGGAAGATTTGGCTGCTCAATGACCAGGCCATTTTTTGCGATATGGCACTGCGTCACTTTAACTGACAATTGCGTGGTTGTGTGATGTTGTACCCAAACAAAATTAATGTCCTTTTTTTCCCCACAAATAGAGCTTTCTTTTGGTGGTGTTTTATCACATCTGCGTTTTTTATTTTTTGCGCTATAAACAAAAAAAGAGCGAAAATTTTGAAAAAAAACACAATATTTTGTACTTTTTGCTATAATAAATATCCCCAATCTTTTTTAAAAAAGGCTAATTTTTTCCTCAGTTTAGGCCGATATATTCTTCTATATATTTTTGGTAATAAAAATTGCAATAAGCGTATATTGATTGGTTTGCGCAAAAGTTATAGCATCTACAAAATAGGGGAAAGATTTATGGCATTTTTTTCTTATTTACTAGTAATGGCGGTGATCAGCGTTTTTTATCAGGACTGCAACATTATGGTAGACAGATTGGACACTTTTGTACACTTAGTACTTACTTCATACTTAGTATGAACAACAGATTGCCCTCCTCACCCCTGACATCACTGAGATCTGTCTGTTTACATTGACAGATCTCCATTCTGTCTCTGTGTGGAGCGATCGCGATTCCGAATTTTCGTACGAAAATTCCCGAAGGGACTAACTCCAAAATTTTTCTCGTCTGGGAACAGAACAAATAATTTTCGTTTAATGTGTACAGATCAGAAACAATAAATAACAAAAAAAACCTTTGTCATATGAGAATATTCGTAAGAATTTTCGTACAAATTTTCTTTCATCGGCTTCCGATTTGCTGTGAAACATCGAGAAAAATCGGGCGAACGTTTGCACGATTTTCTTTTAGTGTGTACCCCACTTTAGGCTCCTTTGCCGGTGCTCTCTCCTCTCCATTGTGCTCACTGACACATTGGAGCCAGAGCTGCAGGATCACAGGACCAGTCCAGAGCTGGCTGAAGATAGGTAAGTATACTCATCTTTTTTACACAGGTTGGGCAGAATAGGTAGCAGGAGGGAGTAACATGTTAAGCATAGTTAGTATTGGGCTGGAATTCCACTTTAAGTGCTAAAGAATATATTGGCATAACATAAGTGGTGTTTTCTGTAGCAGTGCATTGTTTACATAATGGAATGTTCCACTTAGCAACACAAGTTTCTGTGAGTTTGCATAGTTGGTGTTTGATCTCCAATCCATTCCTCCTCTACTCAAATCCCTTTCCTTTCCACATTTTATTTATTTCAGGCACTATAGCGCTGCCAATTTACACATCGCCATTTTACACATATATATTGTACATTCACATCAGTCCCTGCCCTTAAGGAGCTTACAATATAAGGTCCCTAACACACATTCATACTAGGGGCAATTTAGACAGAAGCCAATTAACCTACCAGCATGTCTTTAGAGTTTGGGAGGAAACCAGAGTACCCGGTGGAAACTCCACACAGGCTTTTAGGTGAAAGTGCTAACCACTGCGCTACACATAATCCTATAGTATCGGTGCATTGCTTGGATAATGTGAAATCAACTACTTTCCAGGAGCATTTTCATGGTGTATTTCAGTCAGCAGTCTCTAAGACCCAGTGGCGGCTGGTGCTCAAAATTTTTAGGGGGTCGCAAACAAACTGAAAAATTCTGAAAGATACTGAAAAAAAAACATAATTTGCAGTCTCACTGTGCCATCAATTGCGGCCACTGTGCCCATCAAATGCAGCCACTGTGCCATCAATTGCAGTCACTGTGCCCATCAAATGCAGCCACTGTGCCATCAATTGCAGCCACTGTGCCCATCAAATGCAGCCACTGTGCCATCAATAGCAGCCACTGTGTCCATCAAATGCAGCCTCTGTGCCATCAATAGCAGCCACTGTGCCCATAAATTGCAGTCACTGTGCCATCAAATGCAGCCACTGTGCCCATCAATTGCAGCACTGTGCCATCAAATGCAGCCACTGTGCCCATCAATTGCAGCCACTGTGTCATCAATTGCAGAAACTGTGCCCATCAAATGCAGACACTGTGCCCATCAACTGTAGCCCCCTGTGCCCATCAAATGTAGCCACTGTGCCCATCAAATGCAGCCACTGCACCATCAATTGTAGCTACTGTGCCCCATCAAATGCTGCCACTCTGCCCATCAAATGCCGCCACTGTGCCCATCAAATGCTGCCACTGTGCTATCAAATGCTGCCACTGTGCCCTGTCAAATGCTGTCACTGTGCCCCATCAAATGCTGCCACTGTGCCCCATCAAATGCTGCCACTGTGCCCATCAATAATTGCCACTGTGACCCCCCGCCTGCTCGCCATCTGACTGGCACTTACCCTTTCTTGATGGTGGGTCAGGCAGCGGGTGACAGCGGCGAGCTGTGGGACCTTTCAGCGGCGAGCTGTGTCCTCCATGCATCTCCTCCCCTCCTCCATCCAATAGCAGCGCCTGTCCTTTCAGCCAATCAGGTGACGGGTAACAGACCCGCGCTTCATGATTGGCGGAGAGGTAGTTCAGTGTTAGAAAAGTGATTATTCATTGCAATGCATGAATCTATCCATTAGTCATAGAGGGGGTGGCTGAAGAGAGGGAGCGGCACCCGTGTGCCCTTAACCCCTTGCCGCCAAGTGTACGCAGGTACGCGGCCTCAGGTTTTGGGGGTTATACCAGGATGATGCCCGCAGCTGCAGGCATCATCCCAGTACCATTTTTTAGAGTCGGCAATCGGCTTTCCAGGGATAACAACCGATGCGGCTAAAATCCGCTCGGCTGTTATACCGGAGGAGCGAGGGGACGTCCCTCTCTCCCGCCACCTCCTGCCGCTCTCAACGGGCCTTTCGTCCCACCGGGAGACCCGATCGACAATCCGATACCTCCAGTGGCTAGGGACAGACTGGAACGAAGCCAGAAAAGGCTTCGTTTCAGTCTCCTGATTGTAAACGTCATGACGTCACTTCCCGTTTACTCGGCTGCCAATGGCGCTGGTTTTAAAAAAATATACAGTATTCAGTATCGCTGAAAATGGCGATCTGAATACTTTGAAGTGCAAAGGAGGGATCGGGGGTCTTTTAGACCCCCGATCCCTCCATAAAGAGAACCTGTCACCACCTATTACTCTCACAAGGGATGTTTACATTCCTTGTGACAGCAATAAAAGTGATCAAATTTTTTTTTTTTAACACAATTTATTAATATAAAAATAATATATAAATATATAATATATAATATAAAAATAAATAACATAAATAAGAAAGAATAAATAAGAAAGAAAAAATTTTTAAAGCGCCCCCCCGTCCCCGCGAGCTCGCGCAGCAAAGAAAATGCATACGGAAGTCACGCCCGCATATGTAAACGGTGTTCAAATCACACATGTGAGGTATCGCCACGATCGCCAGAGCAAGAGCAATAATTCTAGCACTAGACCTCCTCTGTAACCCCTAAAAAAATGTAAAGCGTCGCATATGGAGATTTTTAGGTACCGTAGCTTGTCGCCATTCCACGAGTGCATGCAATTATAAAGCGTAACATGTTTGGTATCTATTTACTCGGCGTAACATCATCTTTCACATTATACAAAAAATTGGGCTAACTTTACTGTTTCGTTTTTTTAAATTCATGAAAGTGTCCCTTTTCCCAAAAAGTTGCGTTAAAAACACTGCTGCACAAATACCGTGTGACATAAAATATTGCAACAATCGCCATTTTATTCTCTAGATTCTCTGCTAAAAAATATATATATATAATGTTTGTGGGCTTTAAGTAATTTTCTAGCAAAAAATACGGATTTTAACTTGTAAACACCAAATGTCAAAAATAGGCTTAGTCATGAAAGGGTTAATGGATGGGCCGCCCCTGCTAAGACCCCTTTCACACTGGGGCCGCGGCTACGTTAGTGCTAAAGCGCTGCTCATTTTAGCGGTGTTTTAGCGCTGTTTAAGCAACGCTTTTCATCCGCTAGTGGAGCACTTTTAACCCCAAAGAAGGGGTTAAAAACGCCCGTGTTATGGCGCTTCCAAAGCGCTTTTCAGGCGCCTTGGAAGCGCTGCCCATTCATTTCAATGTGCAGGGCATTTTGGGAGCGCTAAATGCATAAATACAAAATGAAACTCTTCCATTACATATGTTTTTTCCTGCACACAGCATACCTTGAAAAAAAAAACGTAATTAACATAGCGACTCCTAAATAACCAGCAACTGTACAATAAACATAACATAAAGAGTGCTGAGGCCAGGAGTATGTAATGTGTTTTAAGTGCAGGGGTCAGGAGTATGCCAAATTTAGAAGCATATGCAGTCTTCTTTGGGCAGAACTCTACTGGCAGCAGAAAATCTCTGTGATGTCAAACACAATTGAAACCTATAAGGGAGGCAAAAGCTCTCTCAAAATACTGATGCTGCAGATGTCCTACTGACAGCGGTCAGTCTCACGAACTGGGATAGGGCAAATGCACACAGGCCACTCCTTCCTTGCATATCTCCTCATTGCTCGCACATCTCCCAGAGCCAGACAAGAGGTAAACTGCAATGTCCTGGATCTTCTTTCTCAAGCCCTATATCTGGAGTCAACACGGTCTTCTGGTTCAGAAGTCTATTCGCCAATAGCCAAAACTGTAGTCAAGCTGGGGGCAGGAAAGGCAGGTCACACAATCTTTATAGCACGGTGAAGGGGTCAATGTTTGGCTTCTAAAGAGGCCAGAGTTCACCTGCCCCTTCCTCACCATCGTATCACATCGTATCTATGTTGAGAATACCCAGGCTCCCATGGTTTAAATGCTACATTAGCCTATCTGCTGCACCTGTACCTTGAGCAAATGCTCTAGAGTGAAGTTGGACTCCATAACCCCCCTTGAGTACACCCTTGCTAACTAAACTTGTTTAGAGTGGGCGGATTCAACAGGTAATCCACTTTCTAAAGAGGTGTGAATTAATCATGCAGCTTTCTGTACTGCTTAACAATAAGGAGATGGGGGTTGATGTTACTGAGACTTCAACACAGGGATTTTGCATCATTTGTATTAGAAAGTCTAGCTTCACAGTGACATTCGGAGCTTGATGCTAAAGAACCTGTTCTGTGACACAAACCTGTCACGGAACGCCCCACACTCCGCTTGAGTGCTTCCGTCATATACCGCTTCCTAAGTTCTGGAACACGAGTCCAATGGATCTGGCTATAGGAACCCCAAGAACTAGACAACACCAGTCTTGGAGTACATCAGAACTGCCTTTATTTTGAGATCTCACAGACCTTTTTATATCAGGGATGACTCAAAGCTAACCTAATTAACATGACCTAATTTACTACAAAATGTACCCAGACCAGATGACAGTCTTGTGGGCACCGGGCTTCACACATTAATACAATTAACAATACAAACAACAATCTCCCCCCTCCTCAGCCTAGACCATTCGTCTATTAGCCAGGGCTGGTGGCTAATGTGATCAGCTCTCTCAATTAACATAAACACATGTTGATAACACCAGCATCTCCTCACAGGATGTGTCCCAGCAGAATGAATCAGTCTTATCAGCAGGGGGCTGCTGGAGGAATCCCCCCTCCCTCTTCAGGGACACAAATATACAGTAAGGAGTCCCCATACAATATATACATGACTGAGTCCGATTAATACAGTTCAGACTGGATTTCTCATTCACCTCAAATGCTAGGGCCCATAATCGGTGGGCAACAGGCTTGCACACAGTCCTCTCCAACAGCCTCCGCTTTGGCCATGCCCGTGACATTTCTCCCCTTTCGGCAGGAGACTAACACAGGAGGAGACCCCAGACGGGTTGACTCCGAAGTTAGTAAACAGCTCCAGTCCTCTACTGCCTGTACCCACACAGTACCCCAAACAAATTATCCCAAACAGTGCATTACTCACCCAGCCATCCTCTGCCTCTCTCAGAGAACATATCTGCCGCTGGGGAGAAGACAGGGTGACTGGGCTCACTCTGTCATGCTGTTGGGGATCTGGGCCCACTGCCCACCATCCCTGGGGTATACAGGTGGAGACTGAAGTCCCATCCACCTTCACAGGAAATCCATCCTCTGTTAGTTGAGGGCAGAGTCCAGCAGTCCTCGGCCCTGTTGCCAGCCCTTCTGCTGGAAACCCCACACCATCTGTTCCGGCTAACTGTTGGAGAGGGAGGCCGACTGCCCCGCCTCCCTGGAACTCTGTAGTTGTTGCCGGTGCTGGGCAGAGGTTGGTAGCACTCTGCCCTGTTGCCAGCACTTCTGCTGGGGACTCCGCATCCTCTGCTCCGGCTAACTGTTGGGGCAGGCAGCTGGCTTCCTCCACTCCCAAACTGTGTAGCTGCCATTGGGGAGGTGAGCCGGCTGCTTCCTTTTCCATTCCCTCATCTGGCTGCTGGGACGACATGTCGATGGTACTGTCTCCCAGGTACACGGATCTTTGCTGGGGAGGAAAGCCCACTTCCTCCACCCTGGCCAACTGTTGGGGAGGGACAACACACACCTCCTCTCCCTTCTCCCCCTGTATCTGCTGCTGGGAAGTGATTGCCATCTTCTCACCCTGAGCCTCCACAATTGCTGCAGGTGTGGGGCAGAGGTCTTGGACCCTCTGTCCGGTTGCCAGCACTTCTGCTGGGGGTTTGGGGACGGCAATCTCCGGATTTTCCACTGCCGATTCTCTGGCATGCTGCTGAACTTGTTCTAGCAGTTTCCTGTATGCCCTTTCCAGATGCTGTTCCTTCCTTAGCAAATGGTCCAGATCAGGTTTGAGCTCTGAGACCCCTGCAAGACCGAGCATAGACTCTCTATAGTCCCTCATGTCCTCAAGGTCAGGTTCCCCCTCATCGCCAAACATAAAAAGATCTGTAAGGTTCTCCCACAGCAATCCAGGGCCGCCAAAGTCATATCCCTCCGGAGAGCATTCTGTTGTCTCCCCTAAATATCCCTCCTCTGCGTGCCATTGCAGAGCCCGATAACGATTGTCCAGCTCTATCTCCTGCTGGACCAACCTGTCCAACTCAGTCACCCATTGCTCCTGGGGCTGCTCTCCCAGGAATGCCATCCGCAATGCCCGTTGGTCACTGGCCCGTTGCTCTTGGGTTGGAAAGCACTTGCCCTGTTTTATACCAGCGAGACGGAGGGCTGCAATCCAGAGCTCCACCCGAATCAGCTGCCTGAGCTCCAGGTATTCATCCTCAGACACAGTCCTGGTGTACGTTGAAAGGATGATCCGCAGCAGCCCCGGGAATTCTGATGCCAGGTCCATATCTCCGCTGGGGTGACTGAAGTCTGCTATGCTGATCTTGGATCCAGTTGGAGGTTTGGATGTCCCAGACTTCAGACTTCAGGAAGCTTTCCCGCTGCTTGCCACCAATGTCACGGAACGCCCCACACTCCGCTTGAGTGCTTCCGTCATATACCGCTTCCTAAGTTCTGGAACACGAGTCCAATGGATCTGGCTATAGGAACCCCAAGAACTAGACAACACCAGTCTTGGAGTACATCAGAACTGCCTTTATTTTGAGATCTCACAGACCTTTTTATATCAGGGATGACTCAAAGCTAACCTAATTAACATGACCTAATTTACTACAAAATGTACCCAGACCAGATGACAGTCTTGTGGGCACCGGGCTTCACACATTAATACAATTAACAATACAAACAACAATCTCCCCCCTCCTCAGCCTAGACCATTCGTCTATTAGCCAGGGCTGGTGGCTAATGTGATCAGCTCTCTCAATTAACATAAACACATGTTGATAACACCAGCATCTCCTCACAGGATGTGTCCCAGCAGAATGAATCAGTCTTATCAGCAGGGGGCTGCTGGAGGAATCCCCCCTCCCTCTTCAGGGACACAAATATACAGTAAGGAGTCCCCATACAATATATACATGACTGAGTCCGATTAATACAGTTCAGACTGGATTTCTCATTCACCTCAAATGCTAGGGCCCATAATCGGTGGGCAACAGGCTTGCACACAGTCCTCTCCAACAGCCTCCGCTTTGGCCATGCCCGTGACAAAACCTAAATGAAGTTTTAAAGAACAATTGAATTTAATATCTACGCCTGCGGCAATCCATGTTATTAAAATGTCCAGTCTGGTAGATCGTGATTTCATACAAGTTGTTCATAAAAAACACTCACTAATTACATTTAACAGCTTCAGCCCCAGAAGATTTCCCCCCCTTCCTGACCAAAGGACTTTTTACAATTTGGCGCTGCGTCACTTTAACTGACAATTGCGCAGTCGTGCGACACTGTACCCAAATGAAATTTATGTCCTTTTTTTTCCACAAATAGAGCTTTGTTTTGGTGGTATTTTATCACCTCTGCGGTTTTTATTTTTTGCTCTATAAACAAAAAAAGAGCAACAATTTTGAAAAAAAAACAATATTTTTTACATTTTGCTATAATAAATATCCCCCCAATTTTTTTAAAAACAAATTTTTTCATCAGTTTAGGCCGATATATATTCTTTTATATATTTTTGATTATATTTTTTATTATATTTATAAATACATATTTTTTATTATATTTATATATAAAAAAAACACAATACGTGTATATTGATTGGTTTGTGCAAAAGTTATAGCATCTACAAACTATGGGAAAGATTTATTGCATTTTTATGGCATTTTTATTGTAAATTTTTTTTACTAGTAATGGCAGTGATCTGCTTTTTAGCGGTATTGCGACATTGCGGCAATGTCGACATTGCCGCAATGTTGCAGATCGGACACTTTTGACACATTTTTGTGACCATTGACAATTATACAGCGATCAGTACAATAAAAATGCACTGATTACTGCGTAAATGTCACTGGCAGGGAAGGGGTAAACACTAGAGGGCGACCAAGGGGTTAAATGTGTGTTCCCTCGGTGTTCTAACTGTATGGGGATGTGACTTACTAGGTGAGGAGACATGTCGCTGTTCCTACTTAGTAGGAACAAACAACATGTCTCCTCTGCCCTGACAGCACACACAAATCCCCGTGAGAATTTTGTGAGATACTGTATATATATATATATATATATATATATATATATATATCTATACATACAGTGGGGAAAATAATTATTTGATCCCCTGCAGATTTTGTAAGTTTGCCCACTTACAAAGAGATGAAGGATCTATAATTTTTACTATAGGTGTACTTTAAATGACAGAGACAGCATTTCAACCAAAAGTCCAGAAAAAACACATAAAACAAATGCTATAAATTAAGTTGCAGTTAGGCGAGTAAAATAAGTATACTATCCCCAAGCAAAACATGACTTAGTACTTGGTGGAGAAACCCTTGTTGGCACACACAGAGATAATACATTTCTTGTAGTTGGTGACCAGGTTTGCACACATTTCAGGAGGGATTTTGGTCCACTCTTCTTTACAGATCTTCTCTAAATCTTTAAAGTGGAGCTCCACCCAAAAAGGGAAGCGCCGCTTGTTTTCTCCCCCCCCCCCCTCTGCTGCCACATTTGGCACCTTTCCGGGAGGGGGGGGAGAGAATACCTGTCAAAACCAGGTATCTGCTCCTATTTCCGTGCAAGATCGCCGCATCATCGCGCGGCGATCTACAAAAATTCCGGGCCTTCCTCCTCACCTCCCACTGTCTTCTGAGAGACACACAGATCCCAGAAGACATCGGGACCATTCAGATAGCGCAGCGTGACTCGCACATGCGCTGTAGGAAACAGGATGTGAAGCCGCAAGGCTTCACTTCCTGTTTCCCTTAGTAAGGATGCTGGTACCTGCACCCGGAGCTGATGGACGGATCAGATTTGGGTGCCGACATCGCCGGTTCCCTGGACAGGTAAGTATTATATTAAAAGTCAGCAGCTACATTATTTGTAGCTACTGACTTTTAATTTTTTCCCCCCCAGGCTGGAACTCCGCTTTAAGGTTTCTTGGCTGTCTCTTGGCAACTCGAAGTTTCAGCTCCCTCCATAAATTTTCTATAGGATTAAGGTTTGGACACTGACTAGGCCACTCCATGACCCTAAGGTGCTTTTTCTTGAGTCACTCCTTTGTTGGCTTGTCAGTATGTTTTGGTTCATTGTCATGCTGGAAGACCCATCCACAACCCATTTTCAGTGTTCTCGCTGAGGAAAGAAGGTTCTCATCCAATATTTTACAATACATGGCCTGTCTATTGGCCCCTCAATGCAGCAAAGTTGGATTGTACCTTTAGCACGGAAACAGCCCCAAAACATCAGGTTTGCACCTCCATGCTTGACTGTAGGGATGGTGTTCTTAGCTCCATAGCCAGAATTTTTCTTCCTCCACTCAAAGCAAATATTCAGTGCTGATTAGACTCTTCCTGCCCACTAACTTACAGAACATTTCTGGACCAGCCAGGGGGAAGCAATCAATCCTGAAGCCACTGATTGCATTAAGTAAATATATACCAAACATGTGAAGCCTAAAAATGATATGTGCCTGTGATATCACAGAAAACTTTGGTGCCCAAAACTGTCCACAGGCTTTCATTTAAAGCTTTACAAGTTATCAATTTAGTGTTAACCATGACTTATAGCCATAGAATTATTGCTTTGTCTCCAACATTTGCAGATACCTCACATATGTGGTGAAATGTATGTTTACATACAAGTGCACAAGCTTTGCACGCATTTAGGTTTGGGTGTGTACAGGGAGAGGGGTGCATTTAACCACTTGACCTTTAGGAAGGTTTTACCCCCTTCATGACCAGGACATTTTTTGCTAATAAGAACTGTGCTATTTTTACTGGCAATTGCTCGGTCATGCAACACTGTACCCAAATTAAATTCATATAATTTTTTTTCACACAGATAGAGCTTTCTTTTGGTGGTATTTGATCACCACTGAGGTATTTTAGTTTTTAATTCATAAACAAAAAAAAAAGAACATTTTCAAAAAATGTGAATATTTTTTACTTTCTAAAACATATCCAATAAAATCTAATTTCGTCATAAATGTAGGCCAAAATGTATTCTGTTATATGTCATGGTAAAAAAATCCCAATAAGTGTATTTTAATTGGTTTGTGTTACAGTTATAGTGTATACAAACTATGGTATAGGTACCGGTACAGCTTTTAAGCAACTTTGACTTTCTGACTGCCTTTTTCTTGAGGTGCTAAAATGTCAGAACAGTACAAACCCCCCCCAAATGACCCCTTTTTGGAAAGTAGACACTCAAGATACTTGCATATTTGGTATCTTAGCAAATACCTTGGAGTGTCTACTTTCCAAAAAGGAACAAGTTGTAGCCCATGGGACTTTGAATGAGGTGATCATAAACAACAACAACAGGGGTCATAACAAGTAAATAGAGTAAACTAAATTTTGGGTTTATTTAAAGATGTACAGACATCATCATATAATAAGCATGGACATGCATATCAAACCCATAAAAGCAGCATATTGCAATTGGCTTACAACCATAAACATATTCAATGCAATAATGGAAGTACACAATGTACATATACATTTATAAACTCAACGCTTCTTCAGGAGTTGATGCATGTGTGGAGTATCTATAAAATAAATATCAATAAGATATAACAGTCAGTTTACATAGTTACATAGTAGGTGAGGTTCAAAAAAGACACAAGTTCATCAAGTCCAACCTATGTGTGTGATTACATGTCAGTTTTACATTGTATATCTCTGTATGTTGTGGTCATTCAGGTGCTTATCTAATAGTTTTTTGAAACTATCGATGCTCCCCGCTGAAACCACTGCCTGTGGAAGGGAATTCCACATCCTTTCCGCTCTTACAGTAAAAAACCCTCTATGCAGTTTAAGGTTAAACCTCTTTTCTTCTTTTAGAAGATGTGGCCACATGTCTTATTAAACTTCCTTTTGCGGAAAAGTTTTATTACTATTGTGGGGTCACCAGTGTGGTATTTGTAAATTGAAATCATATCCCCTCTCAAGCGTCTCTTCTCCAGAGCGAATAAGTTCAGTGCTCGTAACCTTTCTTTATAACTAATGTCCTCCAGTCCCTTTATTAGTTTTGTTGTCCTTCTCTGTACTCGCTCCATTTCCAATACATCCTTCCTGAGGACTAGTGCCCAGAACTGGACAGCATACTCCAGGTGCGGCCGGACCAGAGTCTTGTAGAGTGGGAGAATCATCACTTTATCTTGAGTTAATCCCCTTTTTAATGCATGCCAATATTCTGTTTGCTTTGTTTGCAGCAGCTTGGCATTGCATTCCATTACTGAGCTATCATCTACTAGGACCCCCAGATTCTTTTCCATCCTTGATTCCCTCAGAAGTTCTCCCCACAGTGAGTAGATTGCGTTCATATTTTTGCCACCCATATGCATTATTTTACATTTTTCCACATTAAACCTCATTTGCCGTGTAGTTGCCCACCCCATTAATTTGTTCAGATCTACTTGCAAGGTTTCCACATCCTGCGGAGAAGCTATTGCCCTGCTTAGCTTAGTATCGTCCGCAAATACAGAGATTGAACTGTTTACCCCATCCTCCAGGTTGTTTACGAACAAATTAAATAGGATTAGTCCCAGCACAGAACCCTGGGGGACCCCACATTCCACTCCTGACCATTCCAAGTACTCCCCATTTATCACTATCCTCTGAACTCACCCTTGTAGCCAGTTTTCAATCCATGTACTCACCCTATGGTCCATGCCAACGGACCTTACTTTGTACAGTAAACGTTTAAGGGGAACTGTATCAAATGCTTTTGCAAAATCCAGATACGCCACATCTACGGGCCTCCCTTTATCTAGATGGCAGCTCACTTCCTCATTAAAGGTTAATAGGTTCATTGGTTTGGCAAGAACGATTCTTCATGAATCCATGCTGATTACTGCTAATGATATTACTAAAATCTTGTATAAAGTCCCTTATCATCCCCTCCAAGAGCTTGCATAATATTGATCTTAGGCTAACTGGTCTGTAATTCCCAGGGATGTATTTTGGCCCTTTTTTACATATTGGTACTACATTGGCTTTTCTCCACAATCAGTTGGTACCATTCCAGTCAGTAGACTGTCAGTGAAAATTAGGAACAATGGTCTGGCAATTTCTTGACTGAGTTCCCTAAGGACCCTCGGGTGCAAGACATCTAGTCCCGGTGACTTATTAACCACTTAAGGACCGGACCATTATGCTGCCTAAGGACCAGAGGACTTTTTCCAATTTGGCACTGCGTCGCTTTAACTGCTAATTGCGCGGTCATGCAATGCTGCACCCAAACGAAATTTGCGTCCTTTTCTTCCCACAAATAGAGCTTTCTTTTGATGGTATTTGATCACCTCTGCCATTTTTATTTTTTGCGCTATAAACGGAAAAAGACCGAAAATTTTGAAAAAAAATGATATTTTCTACTGTTTGTTATAAAAAAAATCCAATAAACTCAATTTTAGTCATACATTTAGGCCAAAATGTATTCGGCCACATGTCTTTGGAAAAAAAAATGTCAATAAGCGTATATTTATTGGTTTGCGCAAAAGTTATAGCGTCTACAAACTAGGGTACATTTTCTGGAATTTACACAGCTTTTAGTTTATGACTGCCTATGTCATTTCTTGAGGTGCTAAAAAGGCAGGGCAGTACAACCCCCCCCCAAATGACCCCATTTTGGAAAGTAGACACCCCAAGGAAATTGCTGAGAGGCATGTTGAACCCATTGAATATTTTTTTTTTTTTTACCCAAGTGATTGAATAATGACAAAAAAAATATTTACAAAAAGTTGTCACTAAATGATATATTGCTCACACAGGCCATGGGCCTATGTGGAATTGCACCCCAAAATACATTCAGCTGCTTCTTCTGAGTACGGGGATACCACATGTGTGGGACTTTTTGGGAGCCTAGCCGCGTACTGGGCCCCGAAAACCAATCACCGCCTTCAGGATTTCTAAGGGCGTAAATTTTTGATTTCACTCCTCACTACCTATCACAGTTTTGAAGGCCATAAAATGCCCAGATGGCACAAAACCCCCCCAATTGCCCCCATTTTGGAAAGTAGACACCCCAAGCTATTTGCTGAGAGGCATGTTGAGTCCATGGAATATTTTATATTTTGACACAAGTTGCGGGAAAGTGACAAATTTTTTTTTTTTTTGCACAAAGTTGTCACTAAATGATATATTGCTCGCACAGGCCATGGGCATATGTGGAATTGCACCCCAAAATACATTTAGCTGCTTCTCCTGAGTATGGAGATAACACATGTGTGGGACTTTTTGGGAGCCTAGCCGCATACGGGGCCCCGAAAACCAAGCACTGCCTTCAGGATTTCTAAGGGCGTAAAGTTGTGATTTCACTCCTCACTACCTATCACAGTTTTGAAGGCCATAAAATGCCCAGGTGGCACAACCCCCCCCCCCCCAAATGACCCCATTTTGGAAAGTAGACACCCCAAGCTATTTGCTGAGAGGCATGTTGAGTCCATGGAATATTTTATATTTTGACACAAGTTGCGGGAAAGTGACCAATTTTTTTTTGTTTTTTTTGCACAAAGTTGTCACTAAATTATATATTGCTCAAACATGCCATGGGCATATGTGGAATTACACCCCAAAATATATTCTGCTGCTTCTCCTGAGTACGGGGATACATGTGTGGGATTTTTTGGGAGCCTAGCTTCATAAGGGGCCCCGAAATCCAATCACCGCCTTCAGGATTTCTAAGGGCGTAAATTTTTGATTTCACGCCTCACTACCTATCACAGTTTCGAAGGCCATAAAATGCCAAGATAGCACAAAACCCCCCAAAATGACCCCATTTTGAAAAGTAGACACCCCAAGCTATTTGCTGAGAGGCATAGTGAGTATTTTGCAGCTCTCATTTGTTTTTGAAAATGAAGAAAGACAAGAAAAATGTTTTTTTTTTTTCTTTTTTCAATTTTCTAAAGTTTGTGACAAAAAGTGAGGTCTGCAAAATACTCACTATACCTCTCAGCAAATAGCTTGGGGTGTCTATTTTCCAAAATGGGGTCATTTGGGGGGGGGGGGGGTTGTGCCATCTGGGCATTCCATGGCCTCCGAAACTGTGATAGGCAGTGAAGAGTGAAATCAAAAATTTACGCCCTTAGAAAGCCTGAAGGCGGTGCTTGGTTTTCAGGGTCCCGTACGCGGCTACACTCCCAAAAAGTCTCACACATGTGGTATCCCTGTACTCAAGAGAAGCAACAGAATTTATTTTGGGGTGTAATTTCACATATTCCCATGGCATGTTTGAGCAATATATCATTTAGTGACAACTTTGTGCATAAAAAAAAAAAAAATTGTCTTTTTCCCGCAACTTGTGTCACAATATAAAATATTCCATGGACTCGACATGCCTCTCAGCAAATAGCTTGGGGTGTCTACTTTCCAAAATGGGGTCATTTGGGGGGGTTTTGAACTGTCCTGGCATTTTATGCACAACATTTAGAAGCTTATGTCACACATCACCCACTCTTCTAACCACTTGAAGACAAAGCCCTTTCTGACACTTTTTGTTTACATGAAAAAATTATTTTTTTTTGCAAGAAAATTACTTTGAACCCCAAACATTATATATTTTTTTAAAGCAAATGCCCTACAGATTAAAATGGTGGGTGTTTCATTTTTTTTTTCACACAGTAATTGCGCAGCGATTTTTCAAACGCATTTTTTGGGGAAAAAACACACTTTTTTAAATTTTAATGCACTAAAACACACTATATTGCCCAAATGTTTGATGAAATAAAAAAGATGAACTTAGGCCGAGTACATGGATACCAAACATGATATGCTTTAAAATTGCGCACAAACGTGCAGTGGCGACAAACTAAATACATTTTTAAAAGCCTTTAAAAGCCTTTACAGGTTACCACTTTAGATTTACAGAGGAGGTCTACTGCTAAAATTACTGCCCTCGATCTGACCTTCGTGGTGATACCTCACATGCATGGTGCAATTGCTGTTTACATTTGACGCCAGACCGATGCTTGCGTTCGCCTTTGCGCAAGAGCAGGGGGGGACAGGGGTGCTTTTTTTTTTTTTTTTCTTTATTATTTTTTTAATTTTTTTATCTTATTTTTAAACTGTTCCTTTCATTTTTATGTTTTTTAATCATTTTTATTGTTATCTCAGGGAATGTAAATATCCCCTATGATAGCAATAGGTAGTGACAGGTACTCTTTTTTTTAAAAATTGGGGTCTATTAGACCCTAGATATCTCCTCTGCCCTCAAAGCATCTGACCACACCAAGATCGGTGTGATAAAATGCTTTCCCAATTTCCCAATGGTGCTGTTTACATCCGGCGAAATCTAAGTCATGAAATGCTTGTAGCTTCCGGTTTCTTAGGCCATAGAGATGTTTGGAGCCATTCTGGTCTCTGATCAGCTCTATGGTCAGCTGGCTGAATCACCGGCTGCATTTTCAGGTTCCCTGTTGGGACAGGAGAGCCAGAGAAAAACATGGAAGACGGTGGGGGGGGGGGGCTTTCTCTCCCACTGCTTGTAAAAGCAGTATAGAGGCTAATTAGCCACTAGGATTGCTTTTACATGAAAGCCGACCGCTGGCTGAAAAGAATGATACCAAGATGATACCTAAACCTGCAGGCATCATTCTGGTGTAACCACTCAAAGTCCAGCAACATACCAGTACGTTGCTGGTCCTTGTTGGGCATATATTGTAAACTTTTTTTTCATGCAGCCTGTGGGCTGAACGAAAAAAAGATATTGATCGGTGGGTATGCCCACCATTAGAATACCTCCCTTCATCCACCCACTTCTAATGATGGGCATACATGCACCGTTTATATATGCCGAAGCATGGGGGCATCCTCCCGCAAAAGGCAGGAGCAAATCGCTCCTCCACCTACTGCTGCCCCCACGCTTCGGCATATATGCTGAAGTATGTAACTGTGGTGGTGAAATCACCTCCGACATCGCTGGAGTCACGGCTTTATGTATCGTGGGAGCAAACGCTGTTGCTGTCAAGATAAATAAATCCGCGCTGCAACTGAATGGCGTACCTGCTAAGCAAATGATGGTTAACAAAAAACAAAGTAACATTACAGTATAACAGTAAGACTTACCATACCTGCAAAGCAAATACAAAAAAAAACATAGTAAAAAATAAAACATTTAACGCAACCTGTGCCTACCTAAAATATATATATGCCGAAGCATGGGGGCATCCTCCCACAAAAGGCAGGAGCAAATCGCTCCTCCACCCACTGCTGCCCCCACGCTTCGGCATATATGCTGAAGTATGTAACTGTGGTGGTGAAATCACCTCCGACAGCGCTGGAGTCACGGCTTTATATATAGTTGGAGCAAACGCTGTTGCTGTCAAGATAAATAAATCCGCGCTGCAGCTGAATGGCGTACCTGAAGACAAAAAAATGGTTAAAACACAGTAAACTATAAAAAAATTACATACCTGAAAAGCAAACATGATAAAACATAACAACAATAAAACATTGCAGAATAGAATACAGTAAAAAAGAGCAGAACAATAGAGAGAAAATAGAGAGAGCGAGAGAATAATAAAACGACAACTATTTTTGTTTTTTTTATTTTATATTTTTTTTGTGTATATTTATTTTTTTTTTACTTTTTTTTTTTTACATTTTTTTTATAACTGTAACTTTTAAAACTGTAACGGTTCCAGGTTTGGGTCTCTCAAAATGCGATGGCATCTTGGGAGACCCTGTGAAAGTGTGTCCTAGTCTGTGCAATGCTGTACCCTACGCTAAAACTCAACTAGTGTATGGTAGCGCTCAAAACATTCACCAATGCAAAGACCAGGATTGCCAGGACAGGAGGGACAATAATACCGGGTGTCACGCCTAAATCCGCGCTTTCTGCAGACACAACATTTTCTTTGGTGGGTTCGTTGGGTAGGGGTACTTGGGAGGACATATTGAAAATGCCTCTCATGCAGCCGGCTTCTGGAAACAGAAGGGCTCTGACGATCTCTTCCTGGAATGTAAGGAAGGATCCAGTCCATCATGAAGCTTTGTATAGCACATGAGCGTTCAGCAAAGCCAATTGAAATAAATAAACAGACACTTTTTTGTACCAGCGTCTGGCCTTACGGGCAACTAGGTACGGCGCCAACAACTGGCCGTTGAGGTCCACCCCTCCCATATTTTGGTTATATTCGTGGACACAGAGGGGTTTCTCCACAACACCAGTCGCCGTAGTAATTTGGACCGTCGTGTCTGCATGAAGGGAGGTGAGAACGAAAACATTCTTCTTATCCCTCCACTTCATAGCGAGCAAATTATTACACTGCAAGTAGGCTCTCTCCCCCCAGCCTAAGACGGATCTACAAGCCGCTGGGGAAAGCCCCGGCGATTAGGTCGCACGGTGCCACATGCTCCAATCTGCTGATCAAACAAGTGACTAAAAAGTGGCATGCTCGTGTAATAATTGTCCACATATAAATGGTACCCCTTTCCGAATAAGGGTGACACCAAGTCCCTCACTATCTTGCCAGCACTTCCTATGTAGTCAGGACAGTTTGTCGGCTCTACGTGACTATCTTTGCCCTCGTAAACCATAAAACTACATGTATAGCCTGTGGCCCTGTCACAGAGCTTATACATCTTGACCCCGTATCTGGCACGCTTGCTGGGAAGGTACTGTTTGAATGACAAGCGGCCAGAAAATTTAATCGGGGACTCATCAACGCAGACAACTTGATGGGGAGTAAACAAGTCTGCAAAACGTTGGTTGAAGTGGTTTACGAGGGGCCGAATTTTGTAGAGCCGATCGTATTCAGGGTCTCCACGAGGACGACAGAGTTCATTGTCATTGAAGTGCATGAACTGCAAAATCTGCTCGTATCGTGCCCTGGCCATGGAGGCAGAGAACACGGGCGCATGGTAAATTGGGTCAGTGGACCAATATGACCGCAACTTACTCTTTTTATTCAAGCCCATGTTGAGGGAAAGGCCCAGAAAGAGCTTAAATTCGGAGACCATAATTGGTCTCCAATCTCTGGCAAGGGAGGACTGCGGATTAGCGGCGATGTGTTGACCAGCGTATAAATTGCTTTGGTCCACAATAGATCTATAGAGATCTTCGGTGAAAAACAGTGAATAAAAATCCAGTGGCGTAAAATCAACTGTTTCCACCTGAATTCCGGGTTGGCCAGTGAATGGGGGCAGTACGGCTGCTGCAGAAGTGGTGGGTTCCCAATTCGGATTGGCGAATGCAGCAGGAAGGGCACTATGGGCATGATGGGCCTGTCTTTGTCTTCTTGGTGGCAGCGGGACACTACTTGTGCTTGCCACCTCGCCAACTTGAACTGCACTTATGGGACTCGCCACGTCACCAAGTGTTACTGCAGTGCTGGATATACGAACAGGGTGTACTAGGCCGCTGGTGCTTGCCAGTTCACCAGAAGGAATAGCGGCGCTAGTACTGCTCTGCTCCATACGAGAGCCCTGCGGTTCTTGCACTTTAAGGACAGAAGAAGATTGGGGTCTGGTACGCCTGACCTTAGCAGGGACCACAACTCCGTCGTCAGAGCTATCTGTCATGGAGTCGCTGTCCTCTACAGGATCGTATTCTGAGCCTGAATCTGACAGATGAGTGACTTCCTCTTCACTATCTGTCATGCTCAGAAACCTGTAGGCCTCTTCACTAGTGTACCTTCGATTTGCCATTTTGGGCTCTAAATTTAGAGGTACACTAGTGAGACTCACAGGCAAAAAAGCTCCTGACTGTCAGCGACTGTATCAAAACGCTGCCAAAAAACTGTTAGCGATCGCAGGGATCAGGCCTGTCTCTGCGAACGCTGCAGTTATGTGTGCTTAGTGTTTTGTAAGTGTCAGTGATCGATCGATACTGCACTTGGGTGGGCTGGGCAGGGCTGGGCCGAGGGGCAAAACGCAGGTGGTAGCAGGTATCTGGGCTGATCCCGCTAACACTGCGTTTATGGGAAACCTAAACTACTGGGGACGCTAGTATAGATCTGATCGGATCAGATATCGATCCGCTCAGATACTATAGCACTAAGGGAGGTGTATGCTGCGTGCATGGGTTTTAGCGGTACTGGCGCTAACCTGACGCTGCCTGGGGCGACGCAGACCTTATCTGACCCTAAAAACTTAACTTATATCACCGCTGGGCAATTAGGGGGTTAAATCTTTATTAGGTAATAAACGGCGGGTGCACTAAAACTATAAAAAACAAACTAACTAACCAGCGTCACCCGTAACACTTATACGGTGATCGCTGGTGAAAGGGTTAACTAGGGGCAATCAAGAGGTTAAAACCTTTAGTAGGTAGTATATGGGGGTCCCTGTCGCTATAAAACACTGACAGCGAACCTATATACTTACCCCCCTAACTAGCGTCACCTGTGTCACTAATACAGCAATCAGAAAAACGATTGCTTAGTGACACTGGCGACGGGGGGTGATCACGGGGTTAACCTTTATTAGGGGGGGTTAGGGGGGTACCCTAGACCTAAAGGGGGGTACCCCAGACCTAAAGGGGGCTAACCTAACTGCCCTAACACTTATAACTGTCACAAACTGACACCAATGCAACAAAAAAAACCTGCTATTGGTGTCAGTGTGACAAGGGGGAAAAGGGGGGTGATTGAGGGTTGATTGGGGGGTGATGGGGGGTGAAAAGTGTGCCTGGCGTGTTCTACTGTTAGTGTAGTATTTGTGTAACTTACATTGATGTCTTCTCTCCTCGACGCCAGAACGAAAAGACCGGCTCGAGGAGAGATGACATCACTTCCTCTCCCTCTGTTTACATTACAGAGGGAGAGGAAGTCTGTCATTTGCCAGGAGCGATCGCGAGGGGGTAGCCACGAATGAGTGGCCTCCCCCTCACCTTTGATCGCCCCTGATCTGAATACGACCGCCGCAGGCGCCGGGGGGGTCCGATCGGACCCCCCACCCGCGGGAAGGCAAGGAAGTACATGCATGTCCTTTTGCCTGCCCGTGCCACGGTCGCCAAGTGGTTAATGTTAAGCTTTTCAAGTCAATTTCTAATTCTGTCCTCTGTTAGCCATGAGGGTGCTTCCTGTGACGTGTCATGAGGATAAACACTGCAGTTTTGGTTACTGAAGCCCCCTGATTCCCTTGTGAAGACTGAGGAGAAGAATAAATTCAATACCTTGTCCATCTCACCATCCTTTGTAACCAGATTCCCTTCCTTATTCTCTAGGGGGCCAATATGGTCTGTCCTCCCTCTTTTACTGTTTATATACTTAAAGAATTTCTTGGGTTTTTTTTTTGCTCTCCTCCGCTATGTGTCTTTCGTGTTCTATCTTAGCCGCCCTATTTGCACCCTTAAATTTATTGTTGCATTCTTTGTAAAGTTTGAATGCTGATGATGATCCCTCAGCCTTGTATTTTTTGAAGGCCTTCTGCTTTGCTTTTATATGCATTTTTACATTGGAGTTAAACCACCCAGGACTTTTATTCACTCTTTTAAATTTATTTCCCAATGGGATGCACTGGCCACTGCCCTTATTTAATATGCTCTTAAAGCAAACTCATCTCTCCTTCGTGTTCTTTGTTCCTAAGATTTTATCCCAATGAATATCTTCCAGTAAGATTCGTAGTTTAGTGAAGTTGTTTTTTTTTTTAATTCAGTGTCTTTGTATTACCCTTTTTTTTCCTATTTGTGTGATTTATACTGAAGCCAATTGACCTGTGATCACTGTTTCCTAAATTGCCCTGTATTTCCACATCCATGATCAGGTCTGTATTGTTGGTAATCAGTAGGTCTAGTATTGCTTTGTTTCTAGTTGGTGCATCTACCATCTGACCCATGAAATTGTCCTGAAAGACATTTAGTAACTGGCGAGCCTTAGATGAATGAGCGGTTCCTTCCACCCAGTCTATGCCTGGAAAATTACATTCCCCAGTATGATGACACTTCCCATCCTTGCCGCTAATCCAAATTGTAATAGGAGGTCCGTCTCCCCCTCCTTCCTCAGGTTAGGGGGCCTATAGCATACTCCCAGTATTACTTTCCCCTTAGTTTCATCCCTTTGGAGTTCTACCCATAAGGATTCCACCTCCTCCCTAGCTCCCTTAGTGATGTCATCTCTCACATTCACTTGTACATTATTCTTGATATACAGGCATACCTCTCCCCCTTCTTACTCTCTCTATCCCTACGATAAAGGGAATACCCTTGAATGGTTGCCAGACAATCATGAGAGCTGTTGAACCAAGTCTCTGAATTTCCCACAAAATCAAAATCCTCCTAGTACAACAGTATCTCTAGTTCTCCCATCTTGTCCGCTAGGCTTCTGGTATTGGTGAACATGCCACGTAGTTTAGACCGGTCGCATACTGTGTTCTTATTAGGTGTTCCGAGGTTGCAAATTGGACTTGTTACTATACTTACCTCGGGTTTATATGCTTTAGTCAACCTACCACTAATGCCTCTGATACTACTCTCTGGAATATGTTCCCTGCTGACTATCTCTACCTCTGGACCCTCCCCCCCATTGCCTAGTTTAAAAGCCCCTCTAACTTTTCGGCCATCCTCACTCCCAGCAGATCTGCACCCTCCTCATTTAGTTGCAGTCCGTCCCTTCTATAGAGCTGGTGACCGACTGAGAAGTCGGCCTAGTTCTCCAGGAACCCAAACCCCTCCTTACTACACCAGCTCCTCAGCCACTTGTTTACTTCCCTAATCTCCCTCTGCCTTTCTGGTATGGCTTGAGGTACCGGTAGTATTTCTGAGAATACTACCTTGGAGATCCTTTTTCTCAATTTAGCTCCTAAGTCCCTAAAATCCTTATTTGGGACACTCCATCTTTCTATGACTTTGTCATTGGTGCCAACGTGCACCATGACAGCTGGGTCTTCCCAAGCCCCTCCCAGTAATCTGTCCACCAGGTCCGTGATTTTCTGAACCCAAGCGCCCGGTAGACAGCATACAGTTTGACGCTTCAAGTCTTTGTCACAGATTGCCCTCTCTATCCTTCTAAGAATTGAGTCCCCTACCACCAGAATCTGTCTTTCCTTTCTCTTCACCCCCCCCCCCCCACTCTCACTGGAGGAGTTCTTCCCCTGGCATCTAGGGAGTCCCTCAGCTCCAGCAGTTCTGGTCCCTGACTGGTTTCAACAATGTCACTCAAGGGGGCATACTTATTGGGATGTTCCAGCCCAGGATCAACCTCCCTAGCACTTTCCCCTCTACCCTTCCTGACTGTCACCCATCTACTCTTTTCTAGTGCCTGCACTTCTTTGTCTCCACCTGCCTCTGTGCTGGCCCCTGCCGGCTCCTGCCGGGTAAGTTCCCAGCTCTCCTTTAGTATGGAGGGTCTTCTCAGTGCTGACAGTTGCTTCCCTAGATTCAGAACCTGGGCTTCCAAGGAAACAATGTGCTTACATTTTGCACAGCAGTATTCGCCCTCGATCAGATGATTAAGGAACACATACATGCCACAAGATGTACACCGAGTTACATCTCCACACCTGCCGGGCATCGTACCTACTAATTTAATGAGAATTGGAGATTATACCCTGTCCAAATGAACTAACAACTAGCTTCCTGACACTAATACTCAACAGTACACAGGTACTCAACAATACAATACACAGGTACTCACAGCCCATGTGTACTCACAGTCCACGTGCACTCACAGTCCACGTGCACTTGCAGCCCATGTGCACTCACAGTCCAAAGGGTTGTGGTTAGAAAAGAAGCAGGGGGCCTAGACTGGGAATTCCATACTTACAAATAGGTTGATTTCAAGGACTAATTCCCAAAGGCAACAGTGAACAGTGCCTCAACCGGGAGCTGAAGGGGCAGGACCCGCAGCAGCCAACCGGAGGCCAGGCAGAGGGCAAACATGGCGAAGAATGGAGATGGAATAGAATGTGTCCCTTGTTATACCATGACAGCTGTAAAAAAATTGTATATATCTGAGCCATTGGCAGTAAACACCATAGTAGTCTGGGAGTGTAAATGTATAAAGAGTATCCATGTCATGTATTGAAGTCTATGAAAGTATGGGCAGGGGTACAAACAGGGGAGAAAAATGGAGGAAAGGCAGCCAGTGTAAGAGAATCAAGAAAGTGAAAAAATGTGTCTGAGATCATCTTAGTGAAAGGGCTGTGAGGGCTATTACAAAAATGTGTAAGTACATAAACCACACAAAAACTGTGTGCAAGTGGAGAGAGATGGGAATATCATCATGTGGCAAGGTGCTTACCAATGTATATAACCTCACGTCTGTGAGGTGGAAAGCCAAATGAGAGAAAGTTTGCCATGTCAGCCCCCAGCCTAAATTCCCAGAGAGTGTAGCAGGCTCCGCCCCTAACGCCATACGCCAGGTGGCTGTGGTGCGAGCATGCGACACGCTCGCTGCCCAATTGGAGCACATGGGTGCGGGCTCCTCCATCCAGATGGATGACATACCACATCCCAGACGTGGAGACACCGCGGTAACGGACGTCCTACGATGGGTGTAGTAGCATGGTGTCGATGTACCGGTGGCCCCGCCCATCTGGGAACTAGAGTGGAGGGGACAACAAGGGAGAAACCTCCCAATTGTACATCTCAGCTCCAGGAAGGGAAAACAAGCTGCAACTACCAGCAGGGACAGCACAGTGAAACCAAGCCCATGAGCTAACCAGGATCAGGATTGTAAATGTCTGAATGGATGTTTAAGAAATGATGGGAAAGTTAATATGAATGGTAGAAACTGGAGAAGTGGGACTTTAAGTGAGGTGTGCAAAAAAGACCAAGGGATCAGTAACTATGTAACAAAACCATTTATTGATTGACAATAGTCAGTCATATGAATGAGACCCGAGGACAGCAACAGACCAAAAAGGGCATATAGGTGTTTTCTACCTGGGTTCAATAGAAAAGAAAATGGGCTGAAAGCTGCCTCTAGTTATGAAACACCTCATCCCTATTTACATACAATAGAACAAGCTTTAGCCCATGGGACTTTGAATGATGTGATCAAAAAGGTCATAACAAGTACATAGAGTAAACTAAATGTTTCCGTTTATTTAAAGATGTACAGACATCATCATATATTAAGTATGGACATGCATATCAAACCCATAAAAACAGCATGTTGCACTTGGCTTACAACCATAAACCTATTCAATGCAATAATGGAAGTACACAGTGTACATATACAGCTATAAACTCGATGCGTTTTGCGAGCTTTGTTCACTTCCTAAGGAGTTGATGCATTTGTGGAGTATCTATAAAATAACTATCAATGGGATATAACATGCAGTTGGGTTCTGGTTAGAAAAAAAGCAGGGGACCTAGACATGGAACCCCATACTTACAAATAGGTTGATTGGTTCCAAGGACTAATCCCCAAAGGTGACAGCGAACAGTGCTCCACCTGGGAGCTGAAGGAGCGGGACCCACAGCAGCCAACTGGAGGCCATGAGGAGGGCAAACATTGTGAAGAATGGAGATGGAATAGAATGTGTCCCTTGATGTGCCCCATTGACCATATATACCATATATATACTATATATACCACCTCCATCTTCCTCCCCTGTTTGTGCCCCTGCCCATACTTTCATAGACTTCAATACATGACATGGATACTCTTTATACATTTACACTCCCAGACTACTATGGTGGTTACTGCCAATGAACTCAGATATATACAATTTGTTACAGCTGCCATGGTATATAGGTTATATATTAACATTAACTCAATAAGACAACAACTTTTTTTTTACTCTTTTTACTTTTCCCAACTATGTGCAGAATTGTGCATGTACCCTAGACCCCACTAAAGTCTATGGGAGCCAAACAGGAAAAATTGCCCATTTTAAAGGCTTATATGCAAGTAATTGGCCATAAAAAGTGCACGGGGGTCCGAGTACTGCCCTGGAGGACATGTATCAATGCAGAATTTTTTTAAAAGATTCTTTTTACAACAGCAGTGATTTTAATGATGCTTAAAGTGCAACAATAAAAATGAAAAATATAGTGTCTGGGGGTCCCCTTAGTCTGCCTGTAAAGCGGCACATCTGTAGGATGCATAGAACATGCTGCAGCAAAAATGTAATTTCTAAACAAAAAAAACAAGTCAAATCACATTTAAATTGACTCACCCCCCCCCAATATCCGTACTAGACTCTTATCCGAGCACGCTGCCTGGCAGGTCAGGAAGGGGGGATGAGTGATTCCTTTTAAAAAAAATAAAAAACGGCGTCTCCCGATGTAAATCCATCATCAATCATTCCATGCACTGCACCCGAGAAAAAAAAATAGAATTTTGAGTGGCTCATCTTATTCAGGTGGGTCATGTGTGTTTTTTACAACACAGCAGTGCGTTTGATGTGATTTTTTTAACACATATGCATAGTGCTTTATCCTGGTATAGATGCGGGTTTCTTTAAATATATTTTGCTCTTCTCCTTTATTCTTCCAAGGTTTGTGGGTAAATACCATGTATCCTCTGATCTATCTGGGTTTTCTTTCCTGTATGTTTGTGGCTGACTGGATGTTTTTTTTTCTTTGGTCTCTCCTTAGCTCGGACGCGCCAGACAATTTTAAGGTACACTTATTGACTTTGTTGAGTGCTGTGTTATTTTTTTTTTTCTTCTGTTCCATATTCTCGTCACCTCTTTTTTGAGGGATAGGTTATATAGCTTTATGTATAACGCTGTATGTTGATAATGTTTATATTTGTCTATACACAGCATAGGTGTAGAGTTATACCTATGGAAGCTGCCATTGCGCTGGGAAATATGTTGGCAAGCTCCATACAACACCTATTTGACATTATGCTGTGACAAGTTTTTGTATTATACCATTTGATGTTTTGTTTCACATGTGGTAATTTTATAGATATAGGGGACTCTTTGTTAGCCCCTTTATGTATTTGGATATGTATCTTCTATGCATATTTCAATAAACTTTTGTTTTTACGAATTTATGTGTATGCTATATCATCAGGGAATCACCACTTAAATGCCCACTTCCTTACATTCTCTACTGTTTCCTTGTCAATTTTTAGGGCTGGGATTCCCTGTTAGCAAACAAGCCTGTTTTGAGCTTTGGACTCTGACTATATATTCCTACAGCACTTTACATGAAAAAAAAAAAAAAAAACGCTCCCGCAATCCATAAGGGGCCAGCTGCCTACTGCAGGCTCCACTGTTTTGACAGTTCTTATATAGGTAAGGGCGAGGCCACCTGGAGACATCATCTGGTGGCACCGCCCCCTTTGTGACATCATGGACTGGTGCATGCTGGCTGACATAACAAGGGGGTGGTGTCACCAGGTTTCCCTGCCCTTACTCATATATGAAATGTCAATTAGCAGAGCCTGCAGTAGGCGGTCGGCCCTCAAGGACGGTGGGAGCTTTTTTTTTTCTTATTTTTTTGGGTCCGGTGGTGGCGTCGTCTTTATAATTGATGATAGATTTACATTGGGGGACACCGTTTTTTTATTCTTTACTAAACAAATTGTCAAAAACTGTCTCTGTGCTTTTATTACTTTTTCGGTGAATGGGTAGGGGTACTATGTCCCCTATACTCATTCGCATGGGGGGGGAGGATCTGGGGGCACTCATGTTAAAGGGGGCTTATGCCCTGTACACACGGTCGGATTTTCCGACGGAAAATGTGAGATCTCTTTTTTTTATAATGTGAGAAGAATGAAGTCGTTTTGCTGCTCATATTCACACAGATTTCTCACAAACTTCTTTCTTTATTATTTCTCGTGATTTCATCAATATAATATTTTTATTTGTCACATCTCCCGAACAAATAATATTTTTTGGATTTTTTGAGATTAAATACATTTGTTTTGGATTTTTTTAAAGCCTGATCTTGTGTTTTATTTATTTATTTATTTATTTACTCCAGCATATTTTTGGGTGTGTTTTGTGTGTCAAGTTACCACAACACCATTATTATCTCGTATTATTTAATCTCAAGGAGATTGCTTGGAGTTGGTGTCTCTTATTAATTTCACATTGTATTTTTGAAATGTACCTGCCTCCTCACAAACAAAAACTGTCCTTTTTGAAGGAAAACACACATAGGCGAGTATAATAAATCAAACCAAAAATGTATTAAGGGCTCCTCACCAAAGAAAGAGGGAAGACAACGCTGGAGAAACAGCAGAAATTGACGAAGCCTTTGGCCCCCAGGGCACACATTAACTATTTCCAGGCAAAATTGGTGAGGAGTCCTTATCTAAGGGAGTTCAATCTGGTCCAGAAGTTCAAGAGAATCATGAACAGCAGCAGATGACATATCTGTTCCCAGGCTGTGGTCATACAAGAGCCTGCATCTTTTGTCAGACCAGACTGAACCCAGGTCATCACTCTCTGGTCTTCCTTCCACGCTTCCTTCCACTCTGTGTCTGTGGTGGTGGAGTTGTTGCAGAAGGAGGAGGAGGAGGAGGATGATGCAACTCACTCAGGTGGGTATTGGGTGTGATTTCGCCCCTCAACCCCTTATTTAAGGTTTGATAAATGAGTTCCTCATACATGAGGTGTTGGCCCTCCTGCATATCCTGCAGTTTGGTGGCAGCCATGGAGGCAAAGGCCTCTTCACGTGTGGGGGTGGCTCTCAGGGATGCAGAAGCCTCCTGAATCAGCCTGAGCACTGAATCCTGCACGTTACTCCCCTTCCTGGGTCTTTTGTTTGGAAGGCAGAGGGGAGGGACCTGTGATCCTGTCAGGCTCCTACTGGGTCCGGCCTTCTCCTGGCTGCCACTTAGCACCGCCTCCTCCTGACTGCCACTAACCCCCGCCTCCTCCTGTGTGCCACATTCCACAGCCTCCTCCTGTGTGCCACATTCCACAGCCTCCTCCTGGCTGAGGTCTTCCTGTATATGAAAAAGGGACATAGTTTTAGTTTTTTCTTCATCAATCACACACAATTTTCATCTCATGACTGTTGCAAATTGAATGTAAACAAATATAACAGACTATCATTCTGAGCCCAGCATTTTTCTTTCTTATCCCAATTATTTTTGCCCACTACTGTCTATTGATATGTAAAACACTTTATTAAATCAGCAATTGGTGATCAATAATAGCATCTAGTAAACATCATTTATTTATTGACCAGAAATCTGTAGAAGAATGCTATACCTGACTCCAGCTGGGCTCCTCCTCTTCTTCCTGGCTGAAAGTTCCAGGTTGGACATCGGAAGCCTCAGCTGGGGTGGAAGATAGGGTGGAAGGAACAGTGGAAGGAAGAGTGGAGAGTGATTCCCTGACTTCAGTCTGGTCTGACAGAAAACAAAGTCTCTCATAGTACCACAGCCTGAGGACATAAACGTCATCTGCTGCAGCTCCAGATCTCTGGGAATCCTGGGCCTTCTCGCGCTCCTTAAAATATGTACTCCTCAGGCCACCAATTTTGACTTCTAAATAGGGGATGGTTGCTGTGGGGACCACCGGCTTCACCAACTCCAGCAGTTTCTCCAGCGCTGCCTGCCTCTTTTGTTTATGATTATAATGTGGATGTTTCACCTGTCACAGACAGGGCAGCTCCCTGTACTTGTCTATGAACAAGGGGAGGAAGTTGTGGTCATTAAAACCATCCATTTTCTCTGCAAGATACAACACAAGACAAACCATAATGTAAGGCTAAACTCTCTTAATCTTGTCCCAATATAGGCCTCGATCTATAAGCAGTATAGGCCCAAGTTTAAATGTTACCTTCGTTATCATGATCGGCGCTTCCGATACTCCTTCCTCCACTCACTGATCGTACGTACTACGCACGCGTGTTACGCTTTATATACACTGCGCATGCGTAAAACTCCGCCCGCCCCTTACGTTCTTTCTAGTCTATTCCCTTCTCCTTCTCGTTCAGCGCAGTGGGGAAGAGCACATGGCGGAGACAGAGCAGGTGCGTGCTAATTACAGCAACAACAAGAAGGAGGAGGAAAGCCCAGAGCCAAAAACGTCACGATCCCGGAGAAAACGATTTAAGGCCTCAAATATGGCCTTTGTTGAGATGGTGGAGATGGTGGACATCTTGAAAAGGGCCGACTATAATGGGAAGTATGGACCTTACCCCAACCCCAATGTCAGAAAGGCCAAGATCATGGCAAAAGTTGTGAAGAGTCTGCACAGAAATTTTGGGGTACGGCGATCCAAGGATCAACTGAGGAAGCGGTGGTCGGACCTAAAATTAAGGGAGCACGATCAGTATAGAAGGATCAGGAGAGTGCTGCAAAAAAGTAAGTAGTTGTCCTGTTTTTCTATTCTTTATTGTTATTATGTTCGTGCTGCTCCATGTGCTTTTCTTTATACTGTTGTACAGTTTAAAATGGCAACTTACATGTTCATGGACACATTATTCGTTTGTAGGAAACATTGTTCGTTCGGCCTATAAAACACCATGTTTTGTCCAGATGCATTTCAATACATTTTTTCTGGCCTACTTCTCTTAAAATAATTTTGGTGTCTAGATGTGTTTGTAACTAGAATGAAATGCAAACTATATTCTGTGTAAAGAGAGGACACTCAGCAGCTGTTGACACATCTGGACGCTGGAGCACTAGTGTGGGACACCAGAACACCCTTTTTATTAGGGGGCCCACACAGGTGCTCCAGTGTATATTATAAGGGTGACTCCATCTGTGAAGCTTGTACAAAACAGGTAAGTATTCAAGCTTGACAAAGGACAAAAATATTTCTTCATCTTGGAACTCTGCCAAAACAGACAATTGTACCCCAATGTTTCATATTCCTATTTCTGTCATCAAATATCTGTGTGCTAAGTATACCTATTTTTTTTACATAGGGGAGAAAAGACTCGGAGGACACCACTCATCAGAGGAGACAACAGACCCCCCACCTCATGAAGAAGTGGAAATGCCACAAAGCCAAGCAGAGGAGGAGGAGGGAGACGTTATCGAAATTGGCACCACAACAGGTGAGTGTCTGTGACCACAGGCTCAGGTAAGAGATTTATAATACATGGTGTGGTTTTTTTTCTATATTTTTAGGTGATCGTGATGTTGTGGATGAAGGTAATTTCACCAGTGAAAATGCCCAGATCCTGATCGGGGAGATCATGGGGTGTAATATGGACTTGGAAAACATAAAGCAAAACATTAATGATGTTCAAAATTTAATGAAGAACATCACTGATGTTTTAGAGAGAGTTTAAAACCCCTCGAAATCATGAATTATTTAAGTTTTTTTGGTCCGGAGAATTTTTTGAACTTTTTTTGACATATTCTCGAAAAGCCAAATTTTGAAGATGCACACAGTGTATCAACATGTGCTATCTGCCATCACAGGAGATCAATGTATGCATTTTGGGGGTGCAACCCCTTCCTCAATAATAAAGTAGCTGAGAGGAAGGGCTTGCACCCACAAAACACGTCCCTTGATCCCCCATGATGGCAGCTAGCACATGTTGACATTCGGCAATTTGTGTGCATCTTCAAAATGTGGCTTTTCCAGGGGTGACTTCACCCCATCTGAACGCAATATCAAACACAGTTTATAAATACTCATGTCTGATATTGCCTTCAATTTCTACAAAAGTTGAACTTTGTAAGTTCCAGATTTGTGTATTTCTTGTTGGTTTTAAACATGCCTGTTTTACCTTAAAAGGACATTTCTACTTTTATTAATGTGACCTAAAAATCTGTTATACAACAAACATGTTGGTTTGTTTTAAAAACCTTTTATAAATGCACATGTGATTGTGCTTGTATTAAAAAGATTGATAATCAACAATGTGTGGCTTCTTCTTTCATAGTTACATAGTTACATAGTAGGTGAGGTTGAAAAAAGATACAAGTCCATCAAGTCCAACCTATGTGTGATTATGTGTCAGTTTTACATTGTATATCCCTGTATGTTGCGGTCATTCAGGTGCTTATCTAATAGTTTCTTGAAGCTATCGATGCTCCCTGCTGAGACCACCGCCTGTGGAAGGGAATTCCACATCCTTGCCGCTCTTACAGTAAAGAACCCTCTAAGTAGTTTAAGGTTAAACCTCTTTTCTTCTAATTTTAATGAGTGGCCACGAGTCTTGTTAAACTCTCTTCTGCAAAAAAGTTTTATTTCTATTGTAGGGTCACCAGTACGGTATTTGTATATTGAAATCATATCCCCTCTCAAGCATCTCTTCTCCAGAGAGAATAAGTTCAGTGCTCGCAACCTTTCCTCATAACTAAGATCCTCCAGACCCTTTATTAGCTTTCTTGCCCTTCTTTGTACTCGCTCCATTTCCAGTACATCCTTCCTGAGGACTGGTGCCCAGAACTGGACAGCATACTCCAGGTGTGGCCGGACCAGAGTCTTGTATCGTTTTATCTCTGGAGTTGATCCCCTTTTTAATGCATGCTAATATTCTGTTTGCTTTGTTAGCAGCAGCTTGGCATTGCTGAGCCTATCATCTACTAGGACCCCCAGGTCCTTTTCCATCCTAGATTCCCCCAGAGGTTCTCCCCCCAGTGTATAGATTGCATTCATATTTTTGCCACCCAAATGCATTATTTTACATTTTTCTATATTGAACCTCATTTGCTGTGTAGTTGCCCACCCCATTAATTTGTTCAGATCTTTTTGCAAGGTGTCCATATCCTGCAGAGACGTTATTGACCTGCTTAGCTTAGTATCGTCTGCAAATACAGGTATTGAACTGTTTATCCCATCCTCCAGGTCGTTTATGAACAAATTAAATAGGATTGGTCCCAGCACAGAACCCTGGGGCAGTGGCGTAGCGTGGGGGGTGCAGGGGGTGCCGTGGCCCTGGGCACGACATTTAGGGGGGCGCCAGTATGTGTCACTGGCTGCCTCCTCCTAATTTCAAATTCCTGTGTCCCCTGCGCTCCGGCCACCATGTTAAGTGTCCGGCGCCCTGTGATTGGGCGTATGGGGGTCATGTGAGGTGTAGGGCTGGCCTCTCCTCGATCGCTCCTGAAGTCCCGCCTCCGCACATGACCCCCCATACGCCCAATCACAGGGCGCTGGACACTGAACATGGCAGCAGGCAGAGCGCAGGGGAGAGAAGAAACAACGTGAGCCGCCGCTGTGTTCTCCTCCTCCTCCGGATTGATGTAGGCCAGGATAAGAAGGTGAGTGAGACTCCCTCGTGAGAGTCTTATTACTGGCCGGGGGGGGCGAGAGAGAGACTGTAGGCAGGACGGTATAGTGTAGTATAGTGGTCAGTATAGTGGACATTGTAGTGTAGTATAGTGGTCAGTATAGTGGACAGTATAGTGGTCAGTGTAGTATAGTATAGTGGTTAGTATAGTGATCATTATAGTGTAGTTTAGTATGGAGGTTAGTGTAGTGTAGTGGTCAGTATGGGGGGCAGT
Source organism: Aquarana catesbeiana (assembly GCF_042186555.1). Classification (NCBI taxonomy): domain Eukaryota; kingdom Metazoa; phylum Chordata; class Amphibia; order Anura; family Ranidae; genus Aquarana; species Aquarana catesbeiana. Next base: position 418,075,372 of record NC_133325.1, on the reverse strand, counting down.
GTAGTGGACAGTATAGTGTAGTGGTCAGTGTAGTGTAGTATGGTGGTCAGTATAGTGTCGTGTAGTATAGTGGACAGTGTAGTATAGTGGTCAGTATAGTACAGTATAGTGGTTAGTGTAGTATAGTATAGTGGTTAGCATAGTGGTCAGTATAGTGTAGTTTAGTATGGAGGTCAGTGTAGTGTAGTATAGTGGTCAGTATGGTGGTTAGTGTAGTGGACAATATAGTGGTCAGTATAGTGTAGTGGTCAGTGTAGTGTAGTATGGTGGTCAGTGTAGTGTAGTATAGTGGTCAGTATAGTATAGTGGACAGTGTAGTGGTCAGTGTAGTGTAGTATGGTGGTCAGTATAGTGGACAGTGTAGTATAGTGGACAGTGTAGTGTAGTATGGTGGTCAGTATAGTGTCGTGTAGTATAGTGGTCAGTGTAGTATGGTGGTCAGTATAGTGTAGTATAGTGGTCAGTATAGTGGTTAGTGTAGTATAGTATAGTGGTTAGTATAGTGGTCAGTATAGTGTAGTTTAGTATAGAGGTCAGTGTAGTGTAGTATAGTGGACAGTGTAATGTAGTATAGTGGACAGTGTAGTATGGTGGTCAGTATAGTGTAGTATGGTGGTCAGTGTAATGTAGTATAGTGGACAGTGTAGTATAGTGGACAGTGTAGCATGGTGGTCAGTATAGTGTAGTATGGTGGTCAGTGTAATGTAGTATAGTGGTCAGTGTAGTATAGTGGTCAGTGTAGTATAGTGGACAGTTTAATGTAGTATAGTGGACAGTGTAGTATAGTGGTCAGTATAATGTAGTATGGAGGACAGTGTAGTGTAGTGGTCAGTGTAGTGTAGTATAGTGGTCAGTGTAGTGTAGTATAGTGGACAGTGTAGTATAGTGGTCAGTGTAGTGTAGTATAGTGGTCAGTGTAGTATGGTGGTCAGTATAGTGTAGTATAGTGAACAGTGTAGTGTAGTATAGTGGACAGTGTAGTGTAGTATAGTGGACAGTGTAGTATAGCATGGTGGTCAGTATAGTGTAGTATAGTGGACAGTGTAGTGTAGTATAGTGGTCAGTGTAGTGTAGTATAGTGGACAGTGTAGTGTAGTATAGTGGACAGTGTAGTGTAGTATAGTGGACAGTGTAGTATAGTGGACAGTGTAGTGTAGTATAGTGGACAGTGTAGTATAGTGGACAGTGTAGTGTAGTATAGTGGTCAGTGTAGTGTAGTATAGTGGACAGTGTAGTGTAGTATAGTGGACAGTGTAGTATATTGGACAGTGTAGTGTAGTATAGTGGACAGTGTAGTATAGTGGACAGTGTAGTATAGTGGTCAGTGTAGTGTAGTATAGTGGACAGTGTAGTGTAGTATAGTGGACAGTGTAGTATAGTGGACAGTGTAGTGTAGTATTGTGGTCAGTGTAGTATAGTATAGTGGTCAGTGTAGTGTAGTATAGTTGACAGTGTAGTGTAGTATAGTGGACAGTGTAGTATAGTGGACAGTGTAGTGTAGTATAGTGGTCAGTGTAGTGTAGTATAGTGGACAGTGTAGTGTAGTATAGTGGACAGTGTAGTATAGTGGTCAGTGTAGTGTAGTATAGTGGTCAGTGTAGTGTAGTGGACAGTGTAGTGTAGTATAGTGGACAGCAGATAGGGGATTGAGGATAGATAGAGGATTGGTATCAGCTGACTTAGCAGTTGGGGGGAGGGAGGGTTCCAAATGATTTTGGGACCCCCCAAAAAAACCTCTGGCACTCTGCCTGAATTTCAAGCACACATCACAATTTTCTGCATTTTAGGGGGTATTTAGGGTAAAGCACTACTATGGAGCTGACAAAATACATTGTTAAATGACTAGACAAGGTGAATATAGGGCCAGGAGAGCATGCTGGGGAGGTTAGTGAAGGCAAATATGTATGAAGGACAAAAAAGTACATAAAAATCCAGCATGCATGAGGACAAAGGGGACATTCACAGCATATTACAATCATGGTAATTAGGGGATGAGGAAAGAAATACAATATATTATCAAACATTATATACAATAAAATGTGATGTTAAAGGATAAATCTTACCTTCATATACTCCTTCTGTAGGACCTGAATGATGGCAGAACAGGTCTCTGGGATAATGATCCCCAGAGCCTGGGGGGGGAGATGCCTGTCGAGAACTTAAGGTCCTGCAGGCTTCTCCCTGTCGCCAAGTACCGCAGGGTGGTGACTAGCCTCTGCTCTGGAGTGATGGCTTGCCTCATGCAGGTATCCTGCCTGCTGATATAGGGGGTCAGCAAAGCCAACAAACGGTGAAATACGGGGTCCGTCATCTGGACAAAGTTCCTGAAATCATCAGGATTATTCTCACGGATCTCACGGAGCAAAGGCATGTGACAGAACTGATCACGCTGGAGCAACCAATTCTTGGTCCATGAACTCCTCCTCACCCTGTTCATGGACTGGACTTGTGTTAAAGTAAGGACCCCAACACCAAGCCCCCGCACAGCACGAACTCTACGAGGAGTACGCACATGCAACATGGCTAGAAAACGGTTGGCTGGTCAGAACGAAGAAACAGAACGCACTGAAGAACAGCAAGGCCTGTGAAGAGCGACCTGAAAATCAGTAACGAACGATAAATCAATGGTAACTCGCTGCACGCACTGAAGACCAGATACAAACCCACAAGAACAAACTGAACAGCAGAAATACAATCTGAAAACCACGAGTCTGAAAAAGCGGGAATCGTCTCTCACTAAACTTTTACTAACACGAGATTAGCAAAAGGAGCCCAAAGGGTGCTGCGCTTAGTACTGAACTGCCCTTTTATAGTCTCGTCGTACGTGGTGTACGTGACCACGTTCTTGGCGCTCAGAATTTCCGACAACTTGTGCAAAACAAGTTTGAGCCAACATCCGTCGGAAAAAATCCATGGATTTTGTTGTCGGAATGTCCGATCAATGTCCGACCGTGTGTACAGGGCATTACAGATTCCGATAAGCCCCCTGCCCGCATACCCCCACAACCACAGCCCAGGGTTGTGGGGAAGAGTCCCTTCTCCCCATCAACATGGGGACAGGGTGCTTTGGGGCAGGGGGGCACATTTTGACATGGGGTTCCCTTTAAAATTCATACCAGACCAGAGGGGGCATGCTGTTTTTTTTTTTTACTACTTTTTTTTACCAGCAAATGTTTTTTTTTTTATTCAGCTGTCAGCAGGGGAGCCCATTGACAGCTGATGACTCATCAGTTGTTAAGAACGCTGTGGACGGCTTTCCAGCTCTGCTCCTTAACAACCATATTTACCAGTGCCGTGATTGGGCAAAGCTTTGCCCAATCATGGCGCAGAATGTACTGTGCATTGCAGGGCATTTAGCGGGGTGAACAGGAGTGAACAGCCAGTGTTCGCCCTGAACTCATGCTTAGGCCAAACCATTCGCCCAACTCGCTAGTGACACTAATACAGTGAGCAGTGATAAAACTATACACTGTCACTATAAGGGCAATTAAGGAGTGTGTGCCTGACAAGTGTATGTGTGCTGATTTTATTTACAGATTGACTGGCTTTTCTCCATGATCTCAGCTATGAATGTTAAGTGAGATCAGGGAGAAGAACCAGCCAGATCTGATTTACTAACACACTGATCTTTGTGCTGTGGTTGGTCATAGCTATCAGCAGGTTCACAGCCAAAATCATTGGCTGTGAGTCTGATGGTAAACTTGTGCTGTGTCCAACCACAGCACAAGCAGCAGGGGGCACGCACGTGCCTGTAAACCTCAAAGTTTCCCCACGAAATTCGGGTACGTTGCATGGGAACAACAGAACTGCCAGCCAGCAGTAAAAGTACAGTGGTTAAAATTACAATTTTTAAAATTTATTTTATTATTTTTTAACACTTGTTTAATTTATCTTTATTGCTAACAAGCTCCCAATGTGATAGAAAGACCCACAATATCTCCCTAGTCATCCACCACAGCTAATCAAGCACAGAAAGTGCTTGGTCAGCTGCTTCCCTGGCTACAGTAGCCATTGAATGACATAATACACTTTGCTTCCAGATCCATTCAACATAGAAATGAATCGAGTGCCTTTCCACGTTTTTCCTGCCATTTTTTAGTCTGAAAGTATTGGTCTTCTCTCCCTAGTGCCTTCCATTGCCTAAAATGAAAACCGCCTGAGGCTGTACTTATAAATGTGGCAAAGTAGCTCATGCAAAGCTTTAAGCATCAATCTTAGCATGTTTTTCTGTATTTGTTATGTTAAAAAGCACGCATCTTTTTTGCCAATTAACAAAAAATGGCACCGCAAGCATGACTTGTTTCCTGAATGCATGTGAAATTGCACAATTTTACTTGTGTTCACAAAGTGCTATAATGTGAATGCAGTCTGAAGCTTGAATACTCATGTGAAGCGGTTAAAAAAAACTCTTTGTATACATGTGCAAATAAGTGTGAAACCACAAAAAATACACCTGAAAATCAGAATGCAGACTTATTGCAAAGTTAACCTGTCACTGATACTGCTAAATTTGGCCTAGCCACCTGGGGTATTAATGAATGCTGGTCAGAAAAGGGTTAAATACCCATATGTATATTAATATTGTACTAATGTTATGAAAATTATTAGGAACACAATTTTAATATACACAGCTGACCTTCTGTCAAGCAAGCTAGTTGAAAAATACTACAGCCATATTGGCTCAAGGCTTACCAGACCTTAAAGTGAATGTAAACCCGATTAATGAAATTTGACCTAGGCACATATATCTGCAGTGTTTTCTTATTTCTCTAAAGCCCTAAGTCCTGTGACTTTCTGCTGCTTCGTTCCTCTGTTATCAGCATCTGACAAGCTCTCTGACACGGGAGATATAAGCAGCTGGAAATTTGTGTCGGGGAGGGTGCTATAAATAGATTAGCAGAGAGCTTGTCTATTCACCGCACAGCTCTGCAAGTCTCTTTGTTCCTCTGCCTATGTGGAGGGGGGTATGTGCCTTTCCTCCAATCAGCTGTCACACAGTGTAGGCCAAGACTCCCCTCCCCCAGCTGGAACAGAAATAACCAAGTCTAACACAATGTGCACTTTATAAAGAATATAGCAAGCTGATGACAGCAGATATACATGTAAAACGTTTGTAGGGAGATTTGTTTCATCCCTGTGTATCATCTGAGGCTGTTCATGTGAGGGTTTACATCCACTTTAACCACTTTAGCCGTAGAAGGATTTAATCACTTCCTGACCAGGCCATTTTTTGCGATACGGCACTGCATCGCTTTAACTGACAATTGCGCGGTCGTACAACACTGTACCCAAACAAACAACATTGGTGTCATTTTTTTCCCACAAATAGAGCTTTCTTTTGGTGGTATTTGATCACCTCTGCGGTTTTTAGTTTTTGTGCTATTAACAAAAAAATTACAGACAAATTTAAAAAAATATATATTTTTTTTATTTTCTGCTATAAAACACACCCAATAAAATAAAAAAAAAAAAAACAAATTTATTCATCCATTTAGGCCAATTTGTATTCTGCTACATATTTTTGGTAAAAAAAACCCCAATAAGCGTATATTAATTGGTTTGCGCAAAAGTTATAGCATCTACAAAATAGGGGATAGATTTATGGCATTTTTATAAAAAAAAAAATTTTTACTAGTAATTGCGGTGATCTGCGATTTTTAGTGGGACTGCGACATTGCAGCGGACAGATTGGACATTTTTGACACTTTTTTTGGAACCAGTGACATTATTACAGTGATCAGTGCTAAAAATATGCACTGACATTGTGCTAATGGCACTGGCAGGGAAGAGGTTAACATCAGGGGCGATCAAGGGGTTAAATGTACTCCCTCACTGTGTGTTCTAACTGTATGGGGGGATGGGCTGCCTGGAACAACGCACAGCAGAAAGACAGGACCTATGTGTCGTCCCCTGACAGAACGGAGATCTGTCTTGTTTACTATGGTAGATCCCCGTATGGTAGATCCCCGTTCTGTCACTGCGGGGAACGATCGCCGGCAGGTCCGGCAGACTTGATGTCCAACCGCACCTGCTGATTGGCTCCCCCACTGGCCAATGGGCGCGCGCGAGTACCCACAAATCGCCCTGTACAAGCCCGACGTACACCTACGGCGCTTTGAGCAGCCGAGCCAACCTGCCACAGTATAACTGCGGTGGCTGGTCGGCAAGTGGTTAAGCCTAGTACACGTGATCAGTAAATCGTACAAAAAATACAGCCTTCAAATCGATCATACGATAATCTGATCGTTAGTACACAGTTTTTGTCTGAAATTATGTGAAGGGATAAACACGAAAAATGTTCTCGTACGATAGCAGATCGTACGATTTATGTTTAATCAGTAAAATTTTTGTCCGAAAATACAATATAAAACATTACATCACTTCCGCATTTTTATTCTGTCATACAAGAATTTTTGTAACTTTAATAACCTCTTAATTTTCGATGTAGAGACTAGCATGCAAAAAAAGCGCCCAATAAAGTACGATCGTTTGTCCGATAATCTCATCGTGTGTATGAGGCACAAGGCTTCGTTCTTATCTCCCAGTGTTCTGGAAAGGCATAAAGAAGTGAGTGTTTTTGTGCATGTTCCCATAATGCATGAAAAACTCACGTTGCATTTGCAGTACGTCAATTGTTAATGGCACCCCAAATGCGGCACGCAGATGCGCGTTTTTGCAAAACGCTGTAAAATGCATGGTAACAATTGCGCAAACTGGAACACAGCAAAAAGCTCCATGAGCTACGTTGCTGCATTTGTTATGCGCAGGACAGCCCTTTGAAATAAAATAAAATAAAATGCAAAAAACAAATGTGTGTTTTGAATATGCTAGGTGTGAACGGGGCCTAAATGGTATTTTAAGATAACTGATTTTATATTATGGCTCTGTGTTAGCTAGATTGTTTTGTGCTTAGTTTGCAAGAGCATGAATCTCTAGCTCTTTTGTCAGTTGTTGTCTTTCTTTGTTCTCCTGATCCTCGCTAGATGGCAGGATGTCATCACAAAGCCACTGTCATTCCATTGCAGTGTTCCTCCGCTCTCTGCAGCATTGTCATTGCACGGAGATTGGTGCAGTGCCAGGGAGCTGTGTGTGGGTGCCACTTTGCAGGACTGACGTGCGGTGACTTGGGAACCAATGCTGGAATAGCAGATGGTGCTGTGGTAGAAGGTCGAAAGGTGGTGTGACAACGCCGTGTATGTTTTGGGTTTCGTACAGGAATTACAGAGAAGGCTGCAGTGCAGGTGCAGTGTTAAGTCTTACAAACACATATTGCTAGAGGAAAGGCTGTAGGAGTTGTGTAGACGTAGACTGCACTGGTTCAGGCGATGGGAGGACTCACAAAGAGGAAGAACGCTTCCAGCTCAGCTAACAAGCTCTCATTAGCTCTTCTTGGATGGAAAGGAGTTAGGCTGTAGTGTGGGGACATAGACTGAGTCACTGACACAGGAATGGTGGGTGGAAATGATGATTATTTTTTTCCTTTATATATATATATATATATATATATATATATATATATATATATATAACATTAAAATGACAGCTTTTCTGTAACCCCTCTGTGTGCACAGAGCTCTCTACATGCAAACCAATATACAGAAACTATGTTCATTCAGCTTTCTCTGTGTCTGTCCTCTGTGTTTATTCAGCCAGTATCATTATTGCCAAAGGTTAAGTTCAATATCGGTCTGTTACACCAGGGTACAAACAGGCTCATTGTATTTTTGCAATAGTTTTAATATTTCAGCTTCTTTAGAAATAAAGGCAGAGGATGCCGATTTTTTTTTTTTTTATTCGTCACATGCATTCTGTTTAAATTTCATTGCAGATGAATACAAAAGGCTTAACCGTATCCATCTTTCATGCGCTGGATGTTCTGTGCCGTGATCTTTCTGCCCTCATCAATGAAACTATAGATAGCTGCATTGTTTTGGGTTCATACGTGAGTACAATGCCTTGCAAAAGTATTCACCCCCCTTGGCTTTTTACCTATTTTGTTACATTACAGCCTTTAGTTCAATGTTTTTTTAATCTGAATTATATGTGGTAGATCAGAAAGCAATAGTCTAAGTTGGTGAAGTAAAAAGTAAAATTAGAAAAATATATACATAAAACTGTTTTTCAGAAATAAAAAACTGATAATTGGCATGTGCGTATGTATTCACCCCCTTTGTTTTGAAGCCCAGAAGTCACATAATTAGTGAAATGATGTCCACCTGTGTGCAATCTAAGTGTCACATGATCTGTCATTACATATACACACCTTTTTGAAAGGCCCCAGAGGCTGCAACACCTAAGCAAAAGGCACCACTAACCAAACACTGCCATGAAGACCAAGAACTCTCCAAAAAAGTAAAAGACAATGTTGTTAAGAAGTACAAGTCAGGGTTAGGTTATAAACAAATCTTTGATGATCCCTAGGAGCACCATCAAATCTATCAAAACCAAATGGAAAAAACATGGCACAACAGCAAACCTGCCAAGAGACGGCCGCACACCAAAACTCACGGACCAAGCAGGGAGGGCATTAAACAAAGGGGCAGCACAGAGACTTAAGGTAACCCTGGAGGAGCTGCAGAGTTCCACAGTCTGGCGCAAACCCAACACATCACATCACTCAAAGAACACCATCCCCACATGGTGGTGGCAGCATCATGCTGTGGGGATGTTTTTCAGCAGTCGGGACTGGCAAACTGGTCAGAGTTGAGGGAAAGATGAATGGGGCTAAATACATGGATATTCTTGAGAAAAACCTATACCACCCTATGTGTCATTTGAGGCTAGGACGAAGGTTCACTTTCCAGCAGGACAATGGCCCCAAACACACTGCTAAAGCAACACTTGAGTGGTTTAAGGGGAAACATGTAAATGTGTTGGAATGGCCTAGTCAAAGCCCAGACCTCAATCCAATAGAAAATCTGTGGTCAGACTTAAAAATTGCTGTTCACAAGTGCAAACCATCCAACTTGAAAGAGCTGGTGCAGTTTTGCAAGAAGGAATGGGCAAAAATCCCAGTGGTAAAATGTGGCAAGCTCATAGAGACTTATCAAAAGCAACTTGGAGCTGTGATAGCCGCAAAAGGTGTCTCTACAAAGTCTAGGAGGGTGAATAGTTAGGCACATTGACTTTTTCTGTTATTTTGTCCTATTTGTTGTTTGCTTCACAATAAAAAAAAAAAAAAGAAAAAAAAAACATCTTCAAAGTTGTGGGCATGTTCTGTAAATTAAATGATGCAAATCCTCAAACAATCCATGTTAATTCCAGGTTGTGAGGCAACAAAACACGAAAAATGCCAAGGGGGTTGAATACTTTTGTAAGTCACCGTATATCTCACCACTACAACAGAGGGCAACTCGGAGTTACTAGAAGGCCCTTACTACAATATTTCTTTTTAAATCAGATAATTCAATAAGAATAATTCTTATTAAAGCTTTTGACAAATTCAGAGTACAGTCTGCCTCGACGGGTAAAACTACAAGGCGGGAAGAGGGAGAAAAACATTAACAAAGTAAAGTTAAAGGCAGGGTGCCTTTGGACAGTCATGGCTCAGGGGGACTAAGTCCATGCCCCACACTACACAGCGGCCGTGTGTAGTGTTGTTGGCATGGACAGAGAGATAGCTTGAGTTAGATTAAGCAGGCAGGTTATTCAGTTAGTGGCAGTGCATTTGATTATATATATATATACACAGTCAGTCTAGTACTGTATATATATATATATATATATATATATATATATATATATATATATATATATATATATATATATATATATATATATATCATAGACTATATATTCAGTGTCTACTCGTTATTCATTCAGTGCAGGCAGTGTATTAATATGTATATACAGATATATATATATATATATATATACACTCTGCATCCAGGGTAGCCTATATATACAGTGCATTCTGTGGTGTACTGTTTCTAATACACTTCATGCGGTGTACACAGTATCTAATACAGTGTGTACAGTTGCTACTTCACTTTTGGTGGAGTACACAGTACACAATACAGTGCAGCCGTAGTACAGTTTCTACTACTTTTCTAGTGGTGTACACAGTATCTAATACAGTGTGTACAGTTTCTTCTACACTTCTGGTGGTGTACACAGTATAAAACACAGTGCAGCCATTGTACAGTTTCTACTACTTTTCTGGTGGTGTACACAGTATCTAAGCTCTATACTCTGCATCCAGCGTAACCTATATCTACAGTGCATTCGGTGGTGTACTCTTTCTAATACACTTCATGCGGTGTACACAGTATCTAATACAGTGTGTACAGTTTCTACTACACTTCTGGTGGTGTAGACAGTATAAAACACGTTGCAGCCATTGTACAGTTTCTAATATAGTGCAGGCAGTGTGCACAGTATCTAATACAATGTGTACAGTATCTACTACTTTTCAGGTGGTGTAGACAGTATCTAATACAGTGTGTACAGTTTCTACTACACTTCTGGCGGTGTACACAGTACACAATACAGTGCAGCCGTAGTACAGTTTGTACTACTTTTCTGGTGGTGTACACGTTATCTAATACAGTGTGTACAGTTACTACTATACTTCTGGTGGTGTACACAGTACACAATATAGTGCAGCTGTAGTACAGTTTCTACTACTTTTCTGGTGGTGTACACAGTATCTATTACAGTGTGTACAGTTTCTACTACACTTCTGGTGGTGTACACAGTACATAATACAGTGCAGCTGTAGTACAGTTTCTAATAAAGTGGAGGCAGTGTATACAGTATCTAATACAGTGTGTACAGTTTCTACTACACTTCTGGTGGTGTACACAATACAGTGCAGCCTTAGTAAAGTTTCTACTACTTTTCTGGTAGTGTGCACAGTATCTAATACAGAGTGTACAGTTTCTATTACACTTCAGGTGGTGTACACAGTATACAATACAGTGCACCCGTAGTACAGTTTCTACTACTTTTCTGGTGGTGTACACAGTATCCAATACAGTGTGTACAGTTTCTACTACACTTCTGGTGGTGTACACAGTACACAATACAGTGCAGCTGTCATACAGTTTCTAATGAAGTGCAGGCGGTGTACACAGTATATAATACAGTGTGTACAGTTTCTACTACACTTCTGGTGGTGTACACAATACAGTGCAGCCGTAGTACAGTTTCTACTATTTTTCTGGTGGTGTACACATTATCTAATACAGTGTGTACAGTTTCTACTACACTTCTGGTGGTGTACACAGTACACAATACAGTGCAGCTGTAGTATAGTTTCTACTACTTTTCTGGTGGTCTACACGGTATCTAATACGGTGTGTACAGTTTCTACTATTTTTCTGGTGGTGTACACATTATCTAATACAGTGTGTACAGTTTCTACTACACTTCTGGTGGTGTACACAGTACACAATTCAGTGCAGCCATACTACAGTTTATACTACTTTTCTGGTGGTGTACACAGTATCTAATACAGTATGTACAGTTTCTACTACACTTCTGGTGGTGTATACAGTACACAATACAGTGCAGCTGTAGTACAGTTGCTATTACAGTTCAGGCGGAGTACACAGTATCTAATACATTGTGTACAGTTTCTAATACACTTTAGGTGGTGTACACAGTATCTAATACAGTGTAGTGTGGTGTTGTAAAACAAAAAATACATGTCCGGAAGGCCACCAAGGAGAGGTAGACGCTCACAGGCCACTAAAAGAGGGCAAGTAGCCTCTGTGTCTACATTCAACAGTGGTGGTTGTGGACATGGTGCATCCTTTGCAGGTGGCCGTGGGGCACACTTGTAATTTGTTTCTACTGCTGGTCGTGTTATTGAGCCACAACATGCAGAAGAGTTGGAGTGGATAACAAAGTCATCCTCATCCTCCTCATCCTCTGTCACCCAGACTCAAATTAGTTTGCCTCTCAATGCAGCTGCCAAAGCAGCCTATTTCACCGGCTCCTTATTCACAGTCACTCCTTCCACCCCACCATCATGCACGGAGGAGTCCCCAGAATTATTCGACCACAGTGTCAGGTCACTGACTGTACTTGGGTGCCTAAGAGAAGAGAGAAGGAAGAGGAGGATGAGGCGGCACAACTCCAACGAGGCAGGATGTCCTCTAGAGGGCAGCTTAAGGGCAGCCATCCCATTGCATCACACCGCAGAGCTCCGCAAGGGCAGGGTGCTGCTGACTCCCCGCTGACTTTTAAAAGTTCCTTGGTGTGTGCCTTTTTCAACACGTGTGCAGCAGATCACACCGTTGCTGTTTGCAACCTATGTCTGAACTCTGAAGTGAATCAAGCGTGGCCAGAACAGCAGCTGCTTGGAAACCACATGCTTGACCAGACATATGATGACCTGCATTGCAGTCAATTGGCAACAGCACACATCAAAGAAAAACCCACATCAAAGAAAAAGACGGACTTCCCCTTGCTCCTCATCTTGGATCTCCAACCCTACTATACCTCCAGTCCTCTCAAAAACCTGTTGCTGAACCGCAAAAAGAAATTTGGTCCCAGCCATTCACATGCTCAGCATTTAAATGCTAGCTTGGCCAAATTGCTAGCACTGCAACTGCTGCCTTTTCAGCTGGTATACTCTGCCCCCTTTCATGAATTTGTGGTATGTGCTGTACCTCAGTGGCATGTTCCAAAATGCCTACTAGCATGTGGAAGGCAATGTTTTGGCCTAGTTGGACAGGGCGGTCAGCAGCAAGGTTCATATTACTGCTGACTCATGCTCCAGTACCTTTCCTTCATGGCACAATGGGTAACTCTGCTGGCAGCTGGGAAGGATGCAGTACAGGGTTCAGTGTTGTTGGATCTTGTTCTGCCACCACGCCTCCAAAATGCTTGTGGTGATTCTGCCACAGCTCTCTCCTCCACCCCTTTCTCTTCCTCTTCCTTTATGGCCTCTTCTGCAGATTTGTCCTCTGAACCAGCGGTGCTCCCTAAGCGTTCAAGGGGCTATCAAGCAGTCAGGCTAAAAGATGCCATGCAGTGCTTGAGTTGGTCTGCCTAGGGGACAGGAGCCACACTGGGGCAGAGATTCTGTCAGCTCTGCAGGGGCAGGTTCAAAGGTGGTTAATGCAACACCAGCTTCAGCCAGGAATGGTTGTATACAACAAGGGCACCAACCTTCTCTCCGCCCTCTGACAGGGACACTTGACCCATGTTCCATGTTTGACACACATTCTGGATCTGGTGGTGCAGCAGTTCTTGAGCAGGTACCCAGGCTTACAGGATCTCCTGAGGCAGGCCAGAAAAGTCTGTGGTCATTTCTGCCGGTCATACAATGCCAGTACTCAGTTGGCTGACGTTCAAAGGGAATGCAACCTGCCCACCAACCTCCTCATTTGTTACATGCCCACCAGTTGGAACTCAACTTTGGCAATGCTGCAGTGGCTGCACACACAGCAGAGGGCCATCAATGAGTACCTGTGTGAGTATGGCACCAGGACAGGGTTAGGGGAGCTTGGCTTCTATGGCTACTGATCAAGGATGCATGCACTGTCCTGTCACCATTTGAGGAGGCCACAAGGATGGTGAGCAGTGACAATGCATGCATCAGTGACACTGTCCCTCTAGTCTTCCTGCTGGAGCACACGCTTCATAGAATCATGGACAGGGCACTTGAGGCAGAACAGCGGGAGGAAGAGGAGGACTTCCTTTCCTCTCAAGGCCCCCTTTGTCCAGATAGCATTCCTGCGGGCCCGCCAAACACACAGGAAGAAGAGGAGGAGGAGGACTGTGTCAGCATGGATGTAGAGGATAACACTCAGCAGCAGTCTTCAAGGGATGGTTTTCAGTCCCCAGAAACCCAAGGAGTTGTACGTGGCTGGGAGGAGACAGTTAGGGATCATGTGATCCTTAGTGACCCAGAGGATTCAGAATCGAATGCCTCTGCAAATTTAGGCTGCATGGCCTCCCTGATTCTGCAAAGCCTGCGAAAGGACCCTAGGATTCGTGATATCAGGGAGAGGTATCATTACTGGCTGGCAACCCTTCTTGATCCATGTTACAAGGGTAAGGTTGCAGAACTAATCCTGCCTTTGCAGAGGGAGCAGAGGATGAAACATCTTCAGGAGGCCTCGAAGAAAGGTTTGTGCAATGCATTTCCAGACCCTGGGAGGTTACCATTTCCTGGTGCTGGACAACGTGTTACTGAGGATTCATTTAGTCAGATGAAGAGCGGTGGAGAAGGTGGCTGACCGATGCCTTTAAACAATTTTTCAGTCCTCAGCACCAAGGTGTGATTGGTTCAAGCAACCATCGCCAGCGTCATTACATGGTGCAGGAATTTCTATGGGGAAGAGCAGACTTGGAGACGTTTCCAACATAGCATCCACTGGGTTACTAGGTCTCAAGGATGGACCAATGGCCAGAACTTGCTCTATATGCAATTGAGCTACCGGTCTGTCCTGCATCCAGCATGCTTTCTGAATGCACATTCAGTGCTGCTGGAGGGTTTGTAACGGATCAAAGAGTGCGCTTGTCCACAGACTCCATTGATAGGCTCACATTCATAAAAATTAATCAGTCTTGGATCAGCAGCTATCAAGCACCTGATGCTGATGTACAGTACCTGCCCACAAGAATGTGTTTCCAGCGCGATCCCATCGTGCTGGTTCTTGGCAACAGGGTACTGTACATCTCGCGCTGGCTACAATAGGAAAAACATTTTCCTATTGCAGCGAGCGTGAGAAGGAATTCCCCTCCAGGAGCATACCAGGCCATTAGGTCTGGTATGGATTTTAAGGGGAACCCCCAAATGCCGAAAAAACGGCGTGGGGGTCCCACCAAAATCCATACCAGACCCTTAACCAAACACGCAGCCCGGCCGGTCAGGAAAGGGGGTGGGAACGAGCGAGGGCCCCCCCTCCTGAACCATACCAGGCCGCATGCCCTCAACATTGGGAGGTGGACGCTTTGGGGCAGGGGGGCGCCCTGCGGCCCCCCACCCCAAAGCACCTTGTCCCCATGTTGATGAGGATAAGGGCCTCTTCCCGACAACCCTGGCAGTTGGTTGTCGGGGTCTGCAGGCAGAGGGCTTATCGGAATCCGGGAGCCTGCTTTAATAAGGGGGCCCCCAGATCCTGGCCCCCCCTATGTGAATGAGTATGGGGTACATTGTACCCCTACCCATTCACCTGTTGGAAAAAAAGTGTCAATAAAAAAACACACTAGACAGGTTTTTTAAAGTAATTTATTAGGCAGCTCTGGGGGTCTTCTTCCGACTTCGGGGGTCTCTTCCGACTTCTCCGCTCTCTCCGGACTCTTCTCCCTGTGTCCGGTTCTTCTCCCGCTCTCCGGCCTCTTCTCCCGGTGTCTGGTTCTTCTCCCGCTCTCCGGCCTCTTCTCCAGGTCTCCAGTTCTTCTCCCGCTCTCCGGTTCTTCTGCCAGGCTCCTCCGCTATCTTCTGCTCTTTTGCTAGCGGTGGCCTGGTATGGTTCAGGAGGGGAGGGGCGCTCGCTCGTCCCCTTTCCTGACCGGCCGGGCTGCGTGTTCAGATAAGGGTCTGGTATGCATTTTGGGGGGACCCCCACGCCGTTTTTTTAGCGTAGGGTGGTTCCCCTTAAAATCTATATCAGACCTAAGGGCCTGGTATGCTCTTGGATGGGAACCCATGCCGTTTTTTTAATTTAAAATTTGGCGTGGAGTTTCCCCTCATGATTCATACCAAACACCCATTAGAAATGCTTGTCGCTCATCGGGAAAGGAAAAAACACACTTTTCCTTTCCCGATGAGTGAACCAGCTCGGCCCTGACTCCCGCGACGGGGCTCGCAGGTGTCAAATCTAGATTGACACAATATCACGGTCACCTACTGTAACTGATTGAATTTGCTATGGATGTGGGATCCCTTGAAGACTGCTTATGCTGACTATCCTATTCCTCCTCAATCTTGATGATGCTTGCTTCCAACAATATTTTTGGTTTAGTGCACCACCACCACCCAAGGCCCAATTTGTCTGCGCCTGTTTAACAGGGGCATGTAATTACAATTTTTGATCTAATATTTCACAGCAGGGCCCGTTCCAGCACCCAACAAGAGTATCTGTGAGGGGTTACAGTGTTGTGGCACCACCACCACCACCCAAGGCCCAATTTTTCTGCCCCTGTTTAACAAGGGCACGTAATTACAATTTTTGATATAATATTTTACAGCAGGGCCCGTTCCTGCGCCCAACAAGAGTATCTGTGAGGGCTTACAGTGTTGTGGCACCACCACCACTGCCCAAGGCCCAATTTTTCTGCCTCTGTTTAACAGGGGCATGTTATTACAATTTTTTATATAATATTTCAATGTAGGGCCCATTTCTGCACCCAACAAGAGTAACTGTGAGGGCTTACAGTGTTGTGACACCACCACCACCACCACCAAAGGCCCAATTTTTCTGCCCCTGTTTAACAGGGGCTTGTAATTACAATTTTTGATATAATATTTTACAGCAGGGCCCATTCCTGCGCCCAACAAGAGTATCTGTGAGGGCTTACAGTGTTGTGGAACCACCACCACCACCCAAGGCCCAATTTTTCTGCTCCTGTTTAACAGGGGCATGTAATTACAATTTTTGATATAATATTTCAACGCAGGGCCTGTTCCTGTGCCCAACAAGAGTAACTGTGAGGGCTTACAGTTTTGCGGCACCACCACCACCAAAGGCCCAATTTTTCTGCCCCTGTTTAACAGGGGCATGTAATTACAATTCTTGATATAATATTTCACAGCAGGGCCCATTCCTGCACCCAACAAGAGTAACTGTGAGAGCTTACAGTGTTCTGGTACCACCAACACCTAAGGCCCAATTTTCTGCAGAGTATATAGGGCAGGACGTATAGTATATATACTGCTGTTCAGAGTATATAGTGCCTGGGGGCCTGGGGGATCCTCACACCATTTTTTAAAAAAATTTGGGTGCGGGGTTCCCCTTAATATCCATAACAGACCTGGGCCTGGTATGGATTTTGGGGGTGACATTGACACCATTTTTTTTGGTATTTTTTGTATTTTTATCTATATTGCCAGGATTTGACAATACATTACAGCTGCGAGCAGTTTTAAATGACATTTTTTCCTTTAGAAATGTCATTTTGCTGTGGCACTGTTATAAACATGGGAAATTTACAGGCATACTAAGGACACCCCCCAGGCACGATATTTAAAGGAATATTTTAATTTTATTGTTTCACTTTAAGCATTATTAAAATCACTGCTCCCGAAAAAACATTTGTTTTCAAAACTTTTTTTGCATTGATACATGTCCCCTGGGGAAGGACCCGGGTCCCCAAACACTTTATATGGCAATAACTTGCATATAAGCCTTTAAAATTAGCACTTTTGATTTTTCATGTTCGTGTCCCATAGCCTTTAACGGTGTTTCCGTGTCATGTTCGAACAAATTTTTTGCCTGTTCGCATGTTCTGCTGCGAACCAAACCGGGGGGGGGGGGGGGGATGGGTGTTGTGTTCAGCTCATCCATAATGTCGAGTCAAGAGGCGTTTGAAGCCTTTCAACGCCTCCCATTCAAGTCTATGGTAACGCCTAACAAATGCTCTGGCAGGCATTCATTTACTGTAATGGAATAGGAATTTGTGGAGCAGTCTTAAGGCTCATCAAACACTTCAAAACTGCCCATAGGGCGTTTGGGGAGAATTTTTAACTCCTCATTAATGCTTGTAAAACGCCTGTCTAATGTCCATACTAAAGCTCATTGACGCCTGCCTGACGCCCATACTAACGCCATACAAACACTATAGGAGCATTTGTTGAGCGTTAAAAATTGAGTCAAGTGTGAACAAGCCCTTAAGGCTATAGCTCCATCTTGATTGGAAATTTTCACTTCATAATCCAGTTTTGGGTAAATCAACACCTGGTTGATCATTGGAAACAAGGTTTATTCCTGTCCTTCATCTCTGCATCACCAGTTAAAAAAAATATCATATTGCATATGAAAGTGAAATTATGCTGCTTCTTGCCCTACTTATCAAATGTATACTTTATATGTAAGCACAGGTCTCAGATGAAACTTTTGTGAATTCTTCCTGTGTTTCGGCTGACACCTGTCAGAATAATGGCCCACAGGCTCCTCTGAGAATGAAAACGTAGGCTGCAATGGGCTTGTGAGAAACTGCACAAATCTGTTCTAGGGTCTGTGTTTACTTCCTAAAACTGAAAAGATGGCAGAAGGTGGTATGGGATATTATTTATTTGTAGATACATTTAATATTTTAATTTATCGGAGTTCTGAGCAGGGAGAGTGATGACACAGTTAAATCACAGAAAAACGATTAATGAGATGTGCATAAATTACAGATTTAAAAGAGGCTGAGTGAGTAGAAAAATGAAAAATATTTGATACAACTATGAATTATGAGATCTTGCAGGTCCGTTAGGTTAACCCAGATCGCTTCTACTCCGGATACATTGTGGTCTTATGGGAGTCAGGAAAGGGAGATCATATTAAGGAGCTTTAAGAATAATGGTAAAAGTGTGAAATCACAGGGGTTTTCTGTAAAACATCTCCATTCTTTACAGTTTTGATTGTCAGGGATCACGCAGCTTGTACTATACCTATACCTGCTAATTGGCTGTTTGCCAGAACTTACAAGTGGCCTCATTATTATCACAGCTATTGGGCTTAGCTAGCTCTGCGAGTCCATTAAAAACAATAGAGCTCTGATTAATTTTTTTTTAAGGGTGATGGTAAATGATTTTGATAAACCACTACACCCAATAACCTTATAATTGTTGTCTCTCATTATTATCAGTGTTAGGAACAATGAAGATTACAAAGTCACCTGCTCAGGCATTTAGTAACAAGAGTCTCCTAAAATATATATTCTAGACAACAGATTATAAACATTCCAAAGCATGGTGAATGGAGGGAATGGAAGCAAGCTATGCGCCCCAGTTATGATCAAATTGTTTTGGACAGCCTAGTTTAATCATATGTGATTTTATATGAGGCTAACATGTGATCAATTTGTTGACCCAGAATGGGGAAGGTGGGTTTCTTCCTATCATAGAAAAAAAGTGTTCTCAGAAGGTATTTCACATGGGCAAAAAAGAAGAAATTTCTCCCCTGGGACTTTTTTGCAGCCAAATGATAACAACAATGAGTAATATGTGTAAAAGGTCTAATTTTATTAATACAAATGATAAAAAACGACATAAGAACTCTGGTCTCTATACTTGCAAAAAATGTACACCTTCATAAATGTAAGCATCGCTGCACATCAAATACATTTCTTTTAGAATACTAGGCGCCCAACATGTTTCAATTATCAAATACTCTTCATCAGGGCATAGTGGTGAAGGTGCCTGGATATAAAGTATTTTAAAATTTGCCCTGATGGGACCCCAGGCCCATGACAGTCTGTTTGTAAGGGTCTTGTAAAGGACAGCAGGGAAGTGGGGCCACAATAAAAACTCTGGTAGGAGATGTTGTAGTCTGTAGTTATGTTCGCAACATCCAGCTGTATGGAAAAAGCGGAAGTAACTACCATAAGGCCTCTGGAAGAGCTGAGAGCCGTGCACTACTGTGGGTGGTCTGGAAGCCCCTGGCAGTTCATCCCCCACAACTTACTAATTAACCTAAGTCCTATATATATGCACTAAGGACAACTCCGTTAGGCAGCATTACTTGCCTATGGTCAAGACCCTCGATGTTGCGACCATAACTACAGACTACATCTCCTACTAGAATTTTTATCGTGGCCCTACTTCCTGCTGTACTTTATGAGACCCTTACAAACATGATCATAGCGTGGGTGTTGGCCTTTTACGGCTTACCATGACACTCCATCTCACCTCCTTGTGGGTCTAGGGCCAGACTGTCACTGGTTTGGGGTCCCTTCAGGGCAAATTTTAACATATTTTGTATAGTTTACTCTGGCAATCAATGCACCTTAACCACTATTCCCTGATGAAGATTACTTTATAATTGAAACGTGTTAGAAGTCTGATGGTCTATAAGAAATGTATGTGATATGCACTGAAGCTCTATATGCTTATGTTTATGAAGGTGTTCATTTTTTGCATGTATAGAGACCAGAGTTCTTACCTCGTTTTTTATATTTTGTATTAATAAAATTTGATATTCTACACATATTACTCATTGTTATCATTTGGATGCAAAAAAGTCCCAGCGGAGAAATTTGTTATTTTTTGTCTAATTTTGAAGGGATTGGGGTAGCCTTAAAAAAACCTCCACTTTTGATATGACACATGGGAGCCTATTTGAAGGTCCTTTAAGATACCCAGGAGGTAGGAATGGGCAGAAAGACCCCCTGTTTGGTTCGCACCAGAAGTTTCGAACATCGCAAAAGTTCGGAACCGAATATTAAACCCCATTGAAGTCCATTTTGAAGGCTTATATGCAAGTAATTGGGCATACAGTGGTTATGGGGGTCTGGCTACTGACCTGGGGGACATGTGTAATAAAAAAAGTTTGTAAAAAACGTCATGTTTAAATGAGCAGTGATTTATTGATGCTTAAAGTGAAAGCATAAAAATGAAAAATTCCTTTCAATATAGTGCCTGGGGGGGGGTCCCCTTAGCCTACCTGTAAAGTGGCACATCTGTACTGTGTATAGAAGCTGTTGCAGCAATAATTGCCTTTATAAAGCCCAAAAAATTTCAATTTTCCCTGCAGGCTTTCTTCATTTTGTAAGAAATGGCTTGTGGAGCCAGACTGTATGATGAAGCTACAATGTAGTGCACAGGGAACAAGGTTAGAGATTTTTTGGATAAATTCTGGTGTCTCTTCCACAGACTTTGGATAGAAGTAACAGGTGCAGAAAAATTGGTCTTTGGGTGTCGTTGGCGCCTTCACACCATAACCCTATAGAGGTGCTCTTGATGAAAGTAAGAATTGGCCTTGCTGTCAAAAATTGCAATGATATGCACTTGTCAAACAGGTGCGGGGAAATTGGTCTTTCTTTGGGTGTTTATTTTGCCCATGAAACCTACACCAAAAAAATTCTTCCAGATGAAATCAACACTTACAACGCTAGGCAGCCTAGAAGTCCTTCAGAGATTCCACATCCCAAAAAAACGTAATCAGCGTCATTGGCATCAGGGGCTTTATGGTAATCCAGGACTGATTCATTTTAATAAATGTCAGACGGTCCACCGAGTCTGTGGACAGACGCCTGTTATCAGTAACAAAACCTCCATCAGCACTGAATGCAAAGCACACTGGATGCAGGGCAGCCCAGCAGCTCAATTGCATACTGGGCAAGTTCTTGCCAGTGGTCTATTCTCATGACCCAGTAAGCCAGTGGATCGTCAACTGGAAATCTCTCCAGCTCTGTTTTCGCCCCTAGATAATTGTCCACCATGTAATGCAGATGCTGCCGATGGGATGTGGAAGCTGACAGCCCTGGGCGGTGAGGACTAAAAAGATTGTGAAATGCATCACTTAGGTGGCCGCCTTCTCCACCACTCCTCTTATGACCAACAGATGCCTCAAAACTACATTTCCCACGAACCTGTAACCTACCAGAGTCGGGAAAAGCATTAGATAAACTCCTCTTTAAAGTGTCCTCAAGAGATTTCATCTTCTGTACTCTCTGTGGGGATAGGATGAGTTCTGAGACTTTCTCCTTGTAACGGTGGTCAAGGAGGGTCACCAACCAATAGTGATCCTTCTCCTTTACGCCACATATTCTTGGATCCCTTTGCAGGCTTTGAAGCATGAGGGAGCTCATGAATTGCAAATTTGTGGAGGTATGAGAAGCAGACTCCTTGGGGGTCACTGAGGATTATAGTATCTGGAACTACCTCCTCCCAGCCACGTACTACTCCCAAGGGTTCTGGGGATGGAAAACCATCTCTTACTGTTTGACGTATGTCTTACTTTGATTCAATGCCTCCAAAACTGGGAGAATCCTCCTCCTTCTCCCTCTCCTCTTGTGTGTTCTGTGGCATAGGAACAATAGTGTCTGCATAAAGTGGGCCTTGAGAGGTGTCACTGATGCATGTATTATCACGCCTCTCCATCCTTGTGGCCTCCTCAAATGGTGACAGTACAGTGCATGAATTCCTTATGAGCAGCCATTGGCGTGGGGAAAAAAAAGCTGAGCCGGCCTGAGCCTGTTGTTGTGCCATACTCATACAGGTACTCGTTGACGGCCCTCTGCTGCATGTGTAGCCACTGCAGCAATGTCAAAGTCGAGTTCCACCTGGTGGGCATGTCACAAATCAGGTGGTTTATGGGCAGGTGGAATTCCCGCTGAATTTCAGCCATCCGAGCACTGGCTGTGTATGCCCACCTGAAATGGCTACAGACTCTTCTGGTCTGCTTTAGCAGATCTTCCAACCCTGGGTGCCTATTTAGGAAATGCTGCACCACCAAATTGAGGACATGTGCCAGGCATGGCACATGTGTCAACTTTCCCTATCTAAGGGCGGACGGGAGGTTTGTGCCTTTATCACACACCACCATTCTTGGCCCCATATTGCATGGCGTGAACCACCTCTGGGCCTACCCTTGTAGAGCTGCAAGAATCTCTGCTCATGTGTGGTTCCTGTCCCCTAGACACACCAGCTGAAGCACTGCATGGCACCTTTTAGCCTGACTCATTGAATAGCCCCTTGAACTGTTAGGGGGTACTTGTGGTTCATAGGACAATTCAGCAGAGGAGGGCATGGAGGAGGAAAAGGAGGAGGAGGGGGTAGAGCTGACAAATCTCACATCATCACCACTAGCTGTATGGCAATAGGGGGGGAAAACAAGTTGCAGCACTGAGCCCTGTTCTGCACCCTTCCAAGTTGCAAGCAGAGTTACCCAGTGTGCTGTGAACAAAATATATCATCCCTGACTATGCTTGCTGGACCATGTGGCAGCAGTAAAATGGACTTTGTGGTTGACTCCCTTTCCCAACCTGCCACAATGTTGCCTTCCACATGATGGTACCGAGCTGGAATGGCCTTACATGAAAAGAAATAGCGACTGGGACCCAGCCATCTTGTAAACTCACGGAAGGGGTAGAATCTACCAGTCAGAAAGGCAGAAGTTATAGAGCCAGCAGCTTTGACAAGCTTGCATTTAGACGCTGGGCATGTGGGTGGCAATGACTGTGCAGCAGATAGGGTAGAGAAATTTGCTGGCTATAATCTACAGCTGGTGGTGTGCTGCTGGCAGGTGTGCTGCAAGGACCTGTGACACCCTGCACTATACCATAATCCCTGTCAGTGGAGGCTGCTGCGAGGTCATGAGGTATAGAGGGGGCAGACTGAGGTGAGAAAGGAGGAGGAACAGATTTTTCGCCCCTTTTGTGTGGCTTTCAGGTGCTCTTGCCAATGGGCTGAGTGGTGGGAGGTTAAATGCTTTGTCAAGCATGTGGTACCCAAATGGCTAAAGTTTTTGCCATGCTTGTTGTGCTTGAGACAATTTTTGCAAATTGCAAGAGTGCAATCAGTTGTACACGTTCTAAAAAAGGCCCAGATAGCTGATCTGTGGGAAGTGGGCCAGGAAATAACAGCTGCACAATGTGATGGAATAGAGTGGCTGCTCTCTACTCTTCCATGATGGCTACCTCGTTGGGGTTGTGCCTTACTCTCACTTTCCTCTTCTGCTCTATCTGGCACCCACGTCACATCATCATCATCATCATCTCCTCCATCCTCATTACCACTGGAGACAACTTTGCAATATGCTGCAGCTGGAGGAACATGACTGCCAATTTGTGTACCAGTGTTCTCCCCTCTCTGTAGGCGCATGTTCCTGCCTTCCTCAACCTCAAAACCAACATCTGAATCAAGAAATGGCTGTGCATTGTCAAGGAGCAAGTGGCTGATGCTGTGTTCAAATAACTCAGCTGACTCCTCCATGCCTGATGCTGGGGCTATGGAAGGAATAGCTGTGGACATAGAGGCAGGTTTAGCCACTCTGGCAGCTGCAGTGGACCATGCACCAGTCTCTGCTTGGGTGATGGAGGATGAGGATGGTTTAATAAGCCAATCCACTACCTCCTCTGCATGCTGTGGCTGGATAGAACGGGCAACATCACTAAACAGAGGAAACGATGCCCTGCCTGAGGACTGACCACGTCCACCTTTGCCTGTGGACACATACGCTGCTGGCCCCCTCACAGTGCCATGGGAACGTTTGCCTCTCCTTGTTGTTCTCCCAGACATGATGGGGGGTGCTTATTAACACAATTTAATATAGATGTGGAAATGTGTATGTGGATACACTTTAATCAATGGAAAGTGGCATTTGGTGCACTTTAGCTTGAGTACTCACTACACAGATACACTCCACTGATACACTATAATATACTGCAGTAAAACTGCACTGACGCACTTCAATATACTGCATCAAACATGCAGTAACGCACAGAGATATACTGCATTAAAAGGAAGATAACACACTGAAATATACGGCGTTGAACTTGCAGTAATGCACTGAACTATACTGCGTTAAGCGGAAAGTAACGCACTGAAATATACAGCGTTGAACTTGCAGTAAAGCACTGAACTGTACTGCATTAAACGGAAGGTAATGCACTGCAATATACGGCGTTGAACTTGCAGTAATGCACTGAACTATACTGTGTTAAGCATGTAGTAATGCACAGAAATGTATTGAGTTAAACGGCACGTAATGCACTGAAATATACGGCGTTAAACTTGCAGTAACGCACTGAAATATACTGTGTTAAGCATGCAGTAATGCACAGAAATGTGCTACGTTAGGCAGCACATAACACACAGAAATGTACTGCGTTAAACGGCACGTAACGCACTGAAATATACAGCGTTAAACTTCCAGCAACACGCTGATCTATACTGCATTAAACGGAAAATAACGCACTGAAATATACAGGGCTGAACTTGCAGTAATGCACTGAAATATATGGCGTTAAGCGTGCAGTAACGCACAGAAATGTACTGCGTTAAATGGCATGTAACACCCTTTAATATACTGCGTTAAGCGTGCACTAACACGCAGAAATGTACTGCGTTAAATGGCATGTAAGGCACTGAAATATACGGCATTAAACTTGCAGTAACCCTGTCAGGGACTTACTACAGCAAGACGGAGGTGCGTGCGTGAGTGCATGCGTGCATGGGGCCTTTAAAAGAACAGCAGCTGCACTTGTGCAGTGCTATTTGATCTGCAGCTTACCGTGTCCTGAAACCTGTACCTGCTATCTGATTATTTGTATTGACTCAGCTCTGCTGACTTACCTGATATCTCCAATCCTGACCTTGGCTTGCCTTGACTCTGCTAAAGACTCTCATGCTTGATATCCTGTTGCCAACCACTGCCTGTTCATCTAACCCTGCTCCAGCCTGCTGCCTTGCTCTATCTGATTACCTGTGTTGACCCAGCTTGTCTGACCCCGCTCCAGCCTGCTACCTTGCTCTGTCTGATTACCTATCTTTGACCCGGTTTGTCTCATCCTGCTTCAGCCTGCTCATCCCGCACCGGGTCGCTGACCTGCATCTGCCTCGGCTGTCATCTGCATCACGTCCTTCCTGGTGGTTCCTCATCCGCCCATCTGTGCCAGCTACCACAGATCTCACAGGCACTCCTACCTCACTGCGCTCTCAAGGCCACTGTCCCAACCCCAGTGGCTCCTGAACCAGGGCTGTAAGAGAGGTCTCCTACTACAAGTCAGGCTCTACTACAAGGTACGTAACAAACGCATTGAACTATACTGCGTTAAACATAAGATAACGCACTGAATATACGGCCTTAAACTTGCAGTAATGCACTGAACTATACTGCGTTAAACTTGCAGTAACGCACTGAAATATACTGTGTTAAGCGTGCAGTAATGCACAAAAATGTACTGTGTTAAACAACACATAACGCACTGAAATATACTGGGTTAAGCGTGCACTAACGCACAGAAATGTACTGCATTACACGGAAGATAACGCACTGAAATAAACAGCGTTAAACTTGCAGTAACGCACTGAAATAAACTGAATTAAACGTCACGCAACGCACTGAAATATACATAATTAAACTTGCAGTAACACAATGAAATAAACTGTGTTAAACGGTCACTACACTCACACTGGCTGAACCATCTCTACATTCAAAATACTCACACTGATCCCTATACTCACACTAATGTAAAGATGAATCTTCGCACTACACTCACACTGACTGAACAATCCCTACATTCACACTAATGTAAAGATAAATGGTGGTCGCACTACACTCACACTGAACTATCCCTAGATTCACACTAAACTGGTATTCTACACTAACAATAGAATCAGAATAGCACACTTTAGCACACTAACTGTCTAAAATCAGTGAACAGAGCCCTGTTCTATCTCTCTCCACACCGATATCACACTGAAAATGGCCGCTATTGAAAGAATACTTTTATAGTGCGGGGCGGGACTAACAGCAATGAGCCATGATTGGATAAAGTCATCATGACAGTGTCCAGATTGGGCAAAGCTTTCATTACTTCAGCCAATCAGGGCTTTCAATGCACTGTGTGGCGACTCAGTACATTGTGGTCGCAGGGCGGGCCGAACAAATGGTCAAACATCCTGATAATTGGGTTGTGTGGCAAACATATGAACAGCTAATGTTCAGCTCAAACTCATGCTCCCTACCAGGAGGATAATCAATTAATTGCAATAATGGGATATTATAATTTAGGGCTATTTTTAGGGGGCAAAATAACAACTTATTGGCAAGAGGATGGGAATTGGGAAGTTTTTCCACCTCAACACCTTAAACTGGGAGATTTATTTTAAATAATTAATTTTCCATCTTGAAATAGGTCACGTCTCAAGGTTTACAAACTTCTACATCGTTTCCCATAAAAATCAGAGATGGTAAAATGGGAAAGGCTGAACAAATTTTTTTCTTACATAAAATAAACTTCTCTTCTCCCTATAACAACCATCCAGTATTCAGAAAGGCTTACAACCATACACTGGTTTCTGCTAAAGGTTTCCCATTTTCCACACAAGCTCAAGAGCAGGGAAAAGGCAGGGGAAATGCACAAAAAAAATAAACACATAAAAAGATCTTTTATTTGATACTTTCTTATTTTGCCATAATGAAATATAGAATCCTTTGCACATTCACTTCTGTAGCAGGACATGTCCTGGACTTGTGGACTATACAAATGGCAGCACAGTCCTGTGGGACCTGGGACAACTGGGGGGCATGAAGAACCATTACCAGGTTTGCTGGGGAGAAGGGCGTTAATATGTGCACATGAAAAATGCCTAAAGGGTGGAAATAAATAGGTAACAGCAATAACATAATAATAATATCCTTACATAGACACATATCTTTAATTTCCATTTGCTTTGCTTTATATCACTCCTACTTTGTGTCTGTATTACCACCCCATCAGATGTAACATAAACAGCTTGTCAATCACTCCCAGGTAGCACCTTGCTTTTATACCTGTCTGCTTTTCTGCTGCTGGCCCCACGTTGGGCTCTATCACTGTCATTCTGCTCTGCTTTTCTTGTGAGCTCACACATCTGTTTTTTTTTTTTTGTTTTTTTTCATTATCAACTACAGTTTTCACGAACAAAACTGACTTCTTCGTGTTACCATGACATCCACATTTCTTGGAGTGCCTGAGAAGTACTTTTGACACATGGAGAATGGTGCAGCAAAGCAGATGGCTCAGAGGAAACCCAAACCCTGACAGAATTTTGAAGATTTTGAGTATTTTAATGACAGTTTGGATAAGGGAATTTTTAAATGAACCAGTGAAAAATGTGTTGTAAGGAGGAAAAAAAACCTGCTGACCTGAGAAAATATCTAAATATTTTACACATATATAGATATAGATATCTATATCTATATATCTATATATAGAGAGATAGATATATCTATATATACACTACCGTTCAAAAGTTTGGGGTCACATTGAAATGTCCTTATTTTTGAAGGAAAAGCACTGTACTTTTAAATGAAGCTAACTTTAAACTAGTCCTAACTTTAAACAAATATACTCTATACATTGCTAATGTGGTAAATGACTATTCTAACTGCAAATGTCTAGTTTTTGGTGCAATATCTACAAAGGTGTATAGAGGCCCATTTCCAGCAACTATCACTCCAGTGTTCTAATGGTACAATGTGTTTGCTCATTGGCTCAGAAGGCTAATTGATGATTAGCAAACCCTTGTGCAATCATGTTCACACATCTAAAAACAGTCTAGCTCCTTCCAGAAGCTACAAAACTGACCTTCCTGTGAGCAGATTGAGTTTCTGGAGCATCACATTTGTGGGGTCAATTAAACGCTCAAAATGGCCAGAAAAAGAGAACTTTCATCTGAAACTCGACAGTCTATTCTTGTTCTTAGAAATGAAGGCTATTCCATGCGAGAAATTGCAAAGAAATTGAAGATTTCCTACAACGGTGTGTACTACTCCCTTCAGAGGACAGCACAAACAGGCTCTAACCAGAGTAGAAAAAGAAGTGGGAGGCCGCGTTGCACAACTAAGCAAGAAGATAAGCACATTAGAGTCTCTAGTTTGAGAAACAGACGCCTCACAGGTCCCCAACTGGCATCTTCATTAAATAGTACCCGCAAAACACCAGTGTCAACATCTACAGTGAAGAGGCGGCTGCGGGATTTTGGGCTTCAGGGCAGAGTGGCAAAGAAAAAGTCATATCTGAGACTGGCCAATAAAAGAAAAAGATGGGCAAAAGAACACAGACATTGGACAGAGGAAGACTGGAAAAAAGTGTTGTGGACGGATGAATCCAAGTTTGAGGTGTTTGGATCACAAAGAACAACGTTTGTGAGACGCAGAACAAATGAAAAGATGCTGGAAGAATGCCTGACGCCATCTGTTAAGCATGGTGGAGGTAATGTGATGGTCTGGGGTTGCTTTGGTGCTGGTAAGGTGGGAGCTTTGTACAGGGTAAAAGGGATTCTGAATAAGGAAGGCTATCACTCCATTTTGCAACGCCATGCCATACCCAGTGGACAGCGCTTGATTGGAGCCAATTTCATCCTACAACAGGACAATGACCCTAAACACACCTCCAAATTGTGCAAGAACTATTTACAGCAGAAGCAGGCAGCTGGTATTCTATCGGTAATGGAGTGGCCAGCACAGTCACCAGATCTGAACCCCATTGAGCTGTTGTGGGAGCAGCTTGACCGTATGGTACGCCAGAAGCGCCCATCCAACCAATCCAACTTGTGGGAGCTGCTTCTAGAAGCGTGGGGTGCAATTTCTCCAGCTTACCTCAATAAATTAACAGCTAGAATGCCAAAGGTGTGCAATGCTGTAATTGCTGCAAAAGGAGGATTCTTTGATGAAAGCAAAGTTTGATGTAAAAACAATGTTATTTCAAATACAAATCATTATTTCTAACCTTGTCAATGTCTTGACTCTATTTTCTATTCATTTCACAACGTATGGTGGTGAATAAGTGTGACTTTTCATGGAAAACACAAAATTGTTTGGGTGACCCCAAACTTTTGAACGGTAGTGTAGATCGATCTATCTATCTATCTATCTATCTATCTATCTATCTATCTATCTATCTATCTATCTATCTATCTATCTATCTATCTATGTGTGTAAAATATCTTTTGAAATATTTGAAAGCCATATAGTTCAACCCTGAAATGTTAAAATCTCATATATACAATATATATATATATATATATATATATATATATATATATATATATATATATATATGTGAATGATTGAACTGTATTTCAGAAGAAACAGAGACAGAACTCCCAATCCCTAAAATAGCAAGACAAATATAAAGAGGGAGACAGGGCTCTCTCTAATGAAAAATGGGATTTTAAGGGGAGATGGTGTGTCTGTTTGAGGTGAGCCAATACAACGGCGATTAATATAAAAATATAAATTTTATTGAAAACATTTAAAATATACACTACAAAAATTGCAATCAAATGTCATAATACGACCGTGCGATAGCTTATGTTCAGAAATCAATTGTGATCAGCCAGCCAACATGCGAAACATGTTGGCTGGCTGATCACAATTGATTTCTGAACATAAGCTATCGCACGGTCGTATTATGACATTTGATTGCAATTTTTGTAGTGTATATTTTAAATGTTTTCAATAAAATTTATATTTTTATATTAATCACCGTTGTATTGGCTCACCTCAAACAGACACACCATCTCCCCTTAAAATCCCATTTTTCATTAGAGAGAGCCCTGTCTCACTCTATATATTTGTCTATATATATATATATATATATATATATATATATATATATATATATATATATATAGACACTATATATATAACATTTTAACATTTCAGGGTTGAACTATATGGCTTTCAAATGCTGTTCTGCGAAAAGAAAGGATGCCTAGCCTCCAAGTAGCTCTTAAATGCAAGAGATCTTCCCTATTGCAGACATCCCTTTAAAAGAAAATAAATAGCTCTCATTAATACATATTAAATCCAAATGAATCCACGGTGTCAGGGAGAGAAATGGATTCATCTAGAGACTGGGAGCAGCTAGTACAAAAAAACAGAACGATTTTGTACCACAGAAACTAAAGAGGTTTCAATTTTAGCAGGAGATACATGAAACTGTTCTGCATAATTGCACAAAGTGGCGCATTTGAAAACTTGTGTTTTGGTGCTCGTCCCCACTTAGAAAACAAAACTAATGTAAAATTTATCATGATGTGTCTGTGCTGTTAAAATTAAAGGAAACCTCAGAAGACAAAGTATTGTATATTTACTTTGGGATGAGTTGGTTAGGGCCTCTGCTGTATAATTTTAAAGTAAAACTGTAATGTGACTTCTATTCTTGATCTCTTCTCCAGGAAAAATCTAGATGCCTGGCTGTCATGGTGATCTAATGGCTTCATTACTTGCTGAGTCACTGACCCAGAACAAGTATGAGTGTTAATGTGAATCTTAAAGTGGCTGTAAACCTCTGATATGAAATATGAACACATAATATTTTTCTATAGTGTGCACTTGTCTCGATCCAGAGCACTAAGTGTCATTTCTGTCTGCTGCCTCCTTCCACTGCTATCTTTAGTCACTACTTACAAGTTTACCTGACACCAAGAGTTAAAAAGGTGACAAGGGAGGGAGCTCTAGCACACAGCCTGTGATTGACATCCTCAGCTCTGTTCCTGTGTGCTGTGTGAAGGGGGATGTGTCCCTGTCCTCCAATCAGCTCTCAGCTATCCTCACTGAGATCTACTGTGTGTAACTTAAAGAGGAAGTAAACGCTGCCTCTTTTTTTTTATGTTTCCTGACCTGCAAAGTATAGGCATAATGTGCTACATTATGTGAAACTTACCTGCAAACGAAGCCCTCGTTGTCACCGCTGGAGGCTGCATCCATCTTCACCCATCTTCCTTACTGGTCCGAGAACTCCTGGTAGGGTGGCTGTTCTTGCAGAGCGCATGCACCAATGATGTCATCGATGGCATATACAGTAAATATCTCCTAAACGGTGCATGTTTAGGTGATATTTACAGTACCTATAGGTAAGCCTTAACTATATTTGAACATAAAATATTCTAAATATATAAACTCACGCTAATAGTGTAACAAATGTGGCAATAATAAAAAATAATAAAAAATAATAAATAATAAAAAAATAGCCTTAACTATAGGTACAAACAATCCTTGGAAGTTTACTTCCTCTTCCCTGCTTTATGAAAGCTCAGACAAGCTGTGTAAAATTCTGCACTCTGAACAGCTGCAGAGAATAGATAGCTGCAGATAAACAGGTACAGCTTATGTAGGAGGATTTGTTTCATCTCTCTGTATCACCTGAAATTAGTCACTTCAGTAGGTATATTGTAGGTATATTTAAGGGTTTGCAACCACTTTACCGCCTAAAAAATTTTTTTTTGGAATTGGGTGTGTAACCATCCTAATGTAAACAGCAATGCCACAGGCAGCTGTCCTGCCGCTGTTAAAAGCATGTGTTGTTATTTTGAAATTTCAAGACTCCAGGTACAGCGATCATTTGCAGTTCTACATTGTGATTAGCAGTAATTATTTACATTTACATGCAGCTGTGTTTAGCTGCGGTGGAAAATTCTTGCCATTTTTGATTGCTTTTGAGTGCTTTCTGTTGTTTTTCTTTCCTTGTTGCCGCTGCTATCCACAGGTGAAATAGTACACTGCGATTACTTGTGGCTATGTACAGATCGCTGCAATAAAACAGTCCTGGACGCAGTCAAATTTATTTTTTGTAGCGTGTAAATGGGACCATAGGAAAGCATTGTCTGAGTTTAGCTGTGGTAGATAACTACATCTATCTGCAGCTAAAAGTAGTAGTTTCTTTGCTAGTGGTGCATCATGGGAAAGGGTATAAATATTTGGGGTGAGTTGATGCAAGCTCTCTTCTCCAGGTTGTGGTCTTCAGTAGGGATTAGGGATGAGCTTCGTGTTCGAGTCGAACCCATGTTCGACTCGAACATCGTCTGTTCGCCCGTTCGCCGAATTGCGAACGATATGGGCCGTTCGCGCCAAATTCGTGTGGCGCGTCACGGCCTATAATTCACTGCGGCATCGCAGTGCATTACTGGCTGATGATTGGCCAAGCATGCACTATGACCCGCATGCTTGGCCAATCACAGCGCCGTCTGAACAGAGAGCCGTAATTGGCCAAAGCCAAGGAGGCTTTGGCCTATTATGGCTCAGGGGATTTAGCACACGCCCCACACTATATAAGGCTGCCTGCACGGCGGCCCTGTGTAGTGTGTGTTCCGGCGTTCATAGATAGAGAGAGAGAGAGAGAGAGACAGTGTAATTTGATTTGAGTTAGATAGATTAGGCAGAACAGTCAGTCAGTTAGCTGCACTTACAGTGTATTGTGTATATATATGCATCCCAGGTGTTGCATATATATATATACACTGTATTCAGTTTAGCTAGATCCGTTCCTGTTATCTTCTTACTGACAGGCAGGCTTGTCTTGTTACAGTATTTACAGCTACCTGAAGAAAATTGCTGGTGTTCTTTTGAACCTATTAGTACCACAGTCAGGCAGCTAGACTATTTACAGTTAGTGCAGTGCGTCCTGCTCACAGTGTTCAGCTAAAACTACAAGTTAGTGGGGTGCGTCCTGCTCACAGTGTTCAGCTAAACCTACAAGTTAGTGTGGTGCGTCCTGCTCACAGTGTTCAGCTAAACCTACAAGTTAGTGCGGTGCGTTCACCTCACAGTGTTCAGCTAAACCTAGAAGTTAGTGCCGTGCGTCCTGCTCACAGTGTTCAGCTAAAACTACAAGTTAGTGCTGTGCGTCCTCCTCACAGTGTTCAGCTAAACCTACAAGTTAGCGTAGTGAGACCTCTGCACAGTGTTCATCTAAAGCTACAAGTTAGTGCAGTGTGTCCTGCTCACAGTGTTCAGCTAGATCCGTTCCTGTTATCTTCTTACTGACAGGCAGGCTTGTCTTGTTACAGTATTTACAGCTACCTGAAGAAAATTGCTGGTGTTCTTTTGATCCTATTAGTACCACAGTCAGGCAGCTAGACTATTTACAGTTAGTGCAGTGCGTCCTGCTCACAGTGTTCAGCTAAAACTACAAGTTAGTGGGGTACGTCCACCTCACAGTGTTCAGCTATACCTAGAAGTTAGTGCGGTGCGTCCTGCTCACAGTGTTCAGCTAAAACTACAAGTTAGTGCTGTGCGTCCTGCTCACAGTGTTCAGCTAAACCTACAAGTTAGTGTAGTGAGACCTCTGCACAGTGTTCATCTAAAGCTACAAGTTAGTGCAGTGCGTCCTGCTCACAGTGTTCAGCTAGATCCGTTCCTGTTATCTTCTTACTGACAGGCAGGCTTGTCTTGTTACAGTATTTACAGCTACCTGAAGAAAATTGCTGGTGTTCTTTTGATCCTATTAGTACCACAGTCAGGCAGCTAGACTATTTACAGTTAGTGCAGTGCATCCTGCTCACAGTGTTCAGCTAAACCTACAAGTTAGTGTGGTGCGTCCACCTCACAGTGTTCAGCTAAACCTACAAGTTAGTGCGGTGCGTCCTGCTCACAGTGTACAGCTAAAACTACAAGTTAGTGCTGTGCGTCCTGCTCACAGTGTTCAGCTAAAACTACAATTAAGTGTGGTGCATCCACCTCACAGTGTTCAGCTAAAACTACAAGTTAGTGCGGTGCGTCCTGCTCACAGTGTTCAGCTAAAACTACAAGTTAGTGTGGTGTGTCCTCCTCACAGTGTCCAGCTAAACCTACAAGTTATTTTTTTGCGAGCTCTGCACAGTGTTCAGCTAAAGCTACCTGTAGAAGGTTGGTGGTGTTTTCCTGATCCTATCACTACCGCAGGCAGCTAAAAAAGCTACAAGTTACTATTTTGCGAGCTCTGCACAGTGTTCAGCTAAAGCTACCTGTAGAAGGTTGGTGGTGTTCTCATACTACAGGCAGGCAGTTGATTTTGCTAGCTGCAGTATCAGTACATATATATATATATATATATATATATATATATATATATATATATCCCAGCTTAGTGCAGCTACAGGCCATTAGTATGTCTGGAAGGCCAAGAAGGAGAGGCAGACAGTCACAAGCCAATAAGAGAGGGCAAGCAGGCTCTGTGTCTAGTGCTGGTCGTGGAGACAGTGCATCCTCATCAGCACGTGGCCGTGGGACACGCTTGGCCTTTTTTTCGGCAGCTGGCCGTGTTGAGCCGCAACATGCAGAAGACTTGGTCGAGTGGATGACCAAGCCGTCCTCATCCTCCTCATCCTCTCTCACCCATGCCCAGGGTACTTTGTCTGGCAAAGCAGCGGCCCCTTCCCTTGGCTCAATGACATCAGTGACTCCTTCCCTAGCCCCACCATGTCCTCCTGAGAAGTCCCTCGAACTGTTTGACCACAGTGTTGGGTACATGCTCCAGGAGGATGCCCAGCGTTTGGAAGGCTCTGATGATGATACTGAGCTTGATGAAGGCAGTAACGTGAGCACGGACAGAGGGGGTGCCCAAGAAGGACAGCAATCTGGCAGTCATGCTCCCCCTGCTGCAGCATACTGCCAGGTTTGCTCCAGTGATGAGGAGGGAGGGGATGATGAGGTCACTGACTCAACGTGGGTGCCTGATAGGAGAGAGGAGGAGGAGGAGGCGGCACATCACCAACGAGGCAGGATGCCCTCCAGGGGCCAGCCTAAGGGCAGCACCTTGACTGCATCACACCCCAAAGCTCCACATGTGCAGGGCGCTGCAGTCTCTGCGCGTTATTCAAAAAGTTCTTTGGTGTGGGCCTTTTTTGAGACGAGTGCATCAGATCGCACCGCTGCTATTTGCAACATATGTCTCAAGCGTATCTCGCGTGGCCAAAACATCTCCCGTTGGGCACCACATGCTTGACCAGACATATGTTGACCTGCCATGCAGTTCGTTGACAAGCGTATCTAAAAGACCCACACCAAAGAACAAAGAGGACCTCTCCTTGCTCCTCATCAGCTGAGATCTCCAACCCCACTATACCTTCAGTCCTCTCTGAGACCTGCACTGAGAGGAATGAAGGTGTAGAATTAGGTGTGTCACAGCCAAGTACTTGTGGGCAATCTGCTTTTGGTACACCGACGTCAGATTGTACCAGGCAAATTTCCCTGCCCCAGCTGCTGCACCGCCGAAAGAAGTTTGCTCCCAGCCATCCACATGCCCAGCGGTTGAATGCTAGCTTGGCAAAATTGCTAGCACTTCAACTGCTGCCTTTTCAGTTGGTAGACTCTGCCCCCTTCCGTGAGTTTGTGGAATGTGCGGTTCCTCAGTGGCAGGTACCCAAACGCCACTTTTTCTCACGGAAGGCGATTCCGGCTCTCTACCGGCATGTGGAAGACAATGTCCATGCCTCGCTGGACAGGGCGGTCAGCGGTAAGGTGCATATTACCGCTGACTCATGGTCCAGCAGGCATTGACAGGGACGTTATCTAAGTTTCACGGCGCATTGGGTGACTCTGCTGGCAGCTGGGAAGGATGCAGGACAAGGTACAGTAGTTTTGGAGGTTGTTCCGCCACCACGCCTCCAAAATGCTAATGATTGTGACACACCTCTCTCCTCCACCCCCTCCTCTTCTTCTTCCTCCATGGCCTCTTCCTGTGCTTTGTCCTCGGAACCAGCAGTACTCCGTAGCCGTTCAAGGGGCTACGCAAGTACGCAGGCCAAAAGATGCCATGCGGTGCTTGAGCTGGTGTGCTTGGGGGACAGGAGCCACACTGGGGCAGAGGTTCTGTCAGCTCTGCAGGGGCAGGTTCAGAGGTGGTTGACGCCACGCCAACTTAAGGCAGGAATGGTGGTTTGTGAAAATGGCACCAACCTCCTCTCTGCCCTCCGACAGGGACAAATGACCCATTTGCCCTGTTTGGCTCACGTCCTTAACTTGGTGGTGCAGCGGTTCTTGGGCAGGTACCCGGGCTTACAGGATGTCCTGAGGCAGGCCAGGAAAATCTGTGTGCATTTCCGCCGGTCATATAATGCCAGTGCTCGGCTGACGGACCTCCAAAAGGAGTTTAACCTGCCCAAGAACCGCCTAATCTGTGACATGCCCACCAGGTGGAACTCAACGTTGGCCATGCTTCAGCGGCTGCACACGCAGCAGAGGGCCATCAATGAGTACCTGTGCGACTATGGCACCAGGACAGGGTCAGGGGAGCTTGTTTTTTTTTCCCCACGCCAGTGGGCCATGATCAGGGATGCATGCACTGTCCTGTGACCATTTGAGGAGGCGACGAGGATGGTGAGCAGTGACAGTGCATGCATCAGTGACACTGTCCCCCTTGTCCACCTGTTGGAGCACACGCTGCGTGGAATAATGGACAGGGCACTTGAGGCAGAACAGAGGCAGGAAGAGGAGGACTTCCTTAGCTCTCAAGGCCCCCTTTATCCAGACAGTGTTCCTGCGTGCCCGCCGATCACACAGGAAGAGGACGAGGAGGAGGAGGAGGAAGATTGTGTCAGTATGGAGGTGGAGCCTGGCACTCAGCATCAGCAGCAGTCTTTAAGGGATCAGTCTCAAGAAACACATGGACTTGTACGTGGCTGGGAGGAGGTGGCTGCGGACCATGTCGTCCTTAGTGACCCAGAGGACTCCGGACCGAATGCCTCAGCAAACCTACGCTGCATGGCCTCCCTGATCCTGCAAAGCCTGCGTAAGGATCCTCGTATTCGTGGTATCAAGGAGAAGGACCAATACTGGCTGGCAACCCTCCTTGATCCACGTTACAAGGGTAAAGTTGCAGACCTTATCTTGCCATCGCAGAGGGAGCAGAGGATGAAACATCTTCGGGAGGCCTTGCAGAAAGGTCTGTGCAATGCGTTCCCAGAGACTGGGAGGTTACAAACTCCTGTTTCTGGACAACGTGTTGCTGAGGCTTCGGTCAGTCAAGGAAGGAGCGGTGGAGAAGGTGGCCGTCTGACTGATGTGTTCAGACAATTTTTTGGTCCGCAAGCCCCAAGGTATGATCGGTTTCAGCAACCATCGCCAGCGTCTGTTTTACACGGTGCAGGAATACCTAGGGGCAAGATCTGACTTGGACACCTTTCCCACCGAAAATCCTCTGGGTTACTGGGTCTTGAGGATTCATCACTGGCCAGATCTTGCACAGTATGCAATTGAGCTACTGGCCTGTCCTGCATCCAGCGTTCTTTCGGAACGCACATTCAGTGCTGCTGGAGGCTTTGTAACCAATCACAGGGTGCGTCTGTCCACCGACTCGGTCGATCGACTGACCTTCATAAAAATGAATCAGTCTTGGATCACCACCAGCTACCAAGCACCTGATGCTGATGTAACCGAATAATTTTTTTTTGAAATCTCAGATCCCTTCAAGGACTGCCTATGCTGATGCTGAGTGACTATCCCTGAGTAATTATCCTCTTCCTCCTCAATCATCACGCTGATAGCTTGTAAGAACATTTTTGGTTCTGGGCGCCACCACCAGTACCTAAGGCCCAATTTTTCAGCCCCTGTTTAACAGGGGCGTGTAATTACAATTTTTGATGCAATACTTTGCAGCAGGGCTCGTTTCTGCATTACAACTAGAGTATCTGTGAGGGGTTGCAGTGTTGTGGCACCAGCACCAGTGCCTAAGGCCCAATTTTTCAGCCCCTGTTTAACAGGGGCCTGTAATTACAATTTTTGATGCAATACTTTGCAGCAGGGCTCATTTCTGTGTTCCAACTAGAGTATCTGTGAGGGGTTGCAGTGTTGTGGCACCAGCGCCTAAGGCCCAATTTTTCAGCCCCTGTTTAACAGGGGCGTGTTATTACAATTTTGATGCAATACTTTGCAGCAGGGCTCATTTCTGCGTTCCAGCTAGAGTATCTGTGAGGGGTTGCAGTGTTGTGGCACCAGCACCAGTGCCTAAGGCCTAATTTTTCAGCCCCTGTTCAACAGGGGCATGTAATTACAATTCTTGATCTAATATTTCACAGCAGGGCCCATTTCTGCAACCACCAAGAGCGAGTGAGGACTTACAGTGTTGGGTGGTATGTTGTGGCCACAACAACACCTAAGGCCCAAATTTCTGCTGAGTATATAGGGCAGGCCCCTACTTTCAAACAACTAACTTACAAACGACTCCTACTTGCAAACGGAAGGAGACAACAGGAAGTGAGATGAAATCTACCCCTAGGAAGGGAAATTCTCTCCTGTAAGAGTTAATATGGGAAAAACATTTCTCCTTTCCACTGATGCTTTCCAATCCTTGTTCCACAAAAAAACCCAAATTTTCAAAAAACATTTGTCATTGGGACAAAAAGTGAGGTGAAATCTTCTGAAGAGGAGGAAAGACAGCAAACAAATGTCACAGGGGTGATAACCCTTCCCTATGTTTTCCAAAAAGCTTAAAAAAGATTTTTTGGCTGGAGCTAAACACGTTAAAAATGTACCCGTTAAAAATTACAGATTCTACTTAACAACAAACCTACAGTCCCTGTCTTGTTTGCACCGCCTGTATACTGCTGTTCAGAGTATATAGGGCCTGGTGGCCCCATACCTTTCCTTATTTTAATTTGGGTGCGGGGTTCCCCTTAATATCCATACAAGACCCAAAGGGCCTGGTAATGGTCTGGGGGATATCCATGCCGTTTGTCTCACTGATTTTCATCCATATTGCCAGGATCCGACATTACATTAAACCCGCAAGCAGTTTTAAATGAGATTTTTTCCTTTAAAAATGACATTTTGTGCAGGGACTGTTCTAAACACGGGAAACACGCGCCACTTTACAGGCATACCATAGACACACCCCAGGTACGACATTTAAAGGAATATTTCACTTTTTTTTTTTTTTACTTTAAGCATCATTAAAATCACTGCTCCCGAAAAAACGGCCGTTTTTAAAAAATTTTTTTGCATCGATACAAGTCCCCTGGGGTAGGACCCGGGTCCCCAAACCCTTTTGAGGACAATACCATGCAAATTAGCCTTTAAAATGAGCACTTTTGATTT
Source organism: Aquarana catesbeiana (assembly GCF_042186555.1). NCBI lineage: Eukaryota > Metazoa > Chordata > Amphibia > Anura > Ranidae > Aquarana > Aquarana catesbeiana. The sequence continues at coordinate 418,035,980 of NC_133325.1, read as the reverse complement.
TGAACGTTCGAGTCCCATAGACGTCAATGGGGTTCTAATGTTCGTGCAAATTTTTGGTCCGTTCGCAGGTTCTGGTGCGAACCGAACCGGGGGGTGTTCGGCTCATCCCTAGTAGGGATGAGCCGAACACCCCCCTGGTTCGGACCAAAACTTGTGAACAGGCAAAAAATTTGTGTGAACACGCAAACACCGTTAACCACTTGCCGACCGCCTAACGCAGATATACTGAGGCAGAATGGCACGGGCAGGCAAAATCACGTACCTTGTATGTGATCTGCCTCCCACGAGCGCATCGCGCCCCCCCTCCCGGTGCTCGAGGCGGTCGGCTTCGTTAGGGAAGCGATCCAAGCTGAGGGGGAGACCACTCATTCGTAGCCACCCCCTCGTGATCGCTCCCAACGAATGAGAATCTTCCTTTGCTGCTGTATAGTAAACAGCGGCAGAGGAAGTGATGTAATCGCTCCTCGGCTTGGTATTTTCCGTTCCGGCGACGAGGAGAGAAGACATCGATGTGAGTGCACAAACACTACACACACAGTAAAACACACCAGGCAGACTTTACACCCCCCATCACCCCCCAATCACCCCCTGACAACCTCCCCTCCCCCGTCACAGTGACACCAAGCAGTTTTTTTTTTTCTGATTACTGCATTGGTGTCAGTTTGTGACAGTTAGAAGTGGTAGGGCAGTTAGTGTTAGCCCCCTTTAGGTCTAGGGTACATCCCTAACCCCCCCTAATAAAGTTTTAACCCCTTGATCATCCCCCATCGTCAGTGTCACTAAGCGATCGTTTTTCTGATCGCTGTATTAGTGTCACTGGTGACGCTAGTTAGGGAGGTAAATATATAGGTTCGCCGTCAGCATTTTATAGCGTCAGGGACTCCCATATACTACCTAATAAATGTTTTAACCCCTTGATTGCCCCCTAGTTAACCCTTTCACCAGTGATTACCGTATAACTGTTACGGGTGACGCTGGATAGTTAGTTTATTTATAGTGTCAGGGCACCGTTTATTACCTAATAAAGGTTTAGCCCCCTGATAGCCGGCGGTGATATAATTTAGGTTTTAGGGTCAGATAGGGTCTGCGTCGCCCCAGGCAGCGTCAGATTAGCGCCAGCACCGCTAACACCCACGCACACACCATACACCTCCCTTAGTGGTATAGTATCTGAACGGATTAATATCTGATCCGATCAGATCTATACTAGTGTCCCCAGCAGTTTAGGGTTCCCAAAAATGCAGTGTTAGCGGGATCAGCCCAGATACCTGCTAGCACCTGCGTTTTGCCCCTCCGCCCGGCCCAGCCCAGCTCACCCAAGTGCAGTATCCATTGATCACTGTCACTTACAAAACACTAAACGCATAACTGCAGCGTTCGCAGAGTCAGGCCTGATTCCTGAGATCGCTAACAGTTTTTTTGGTAGCGTTTTGGTGAACTGGCAAGCACCAGCCCCAGGCAGCATCAGGTTAGTGCCAGTAGCACTAACACCCATGCATGCACCGTACACCTCCCTTAGTGGTATAGTATAGTATATATAGTATTTTTTTGGTAGCGTTTTGGTGAACTGGCAAGCACCAGCGGCCTAGTACACCCCGGTCTTAGTCAAACCAGCACTGCAGTAACACTTGGTGATGTGGCGAGTCTCAACAGTGCAGTTCAAGCTGGTGAGGTGGCAAGCACAAGTAGTGTCCCACTGCCACCAAGAAGAAGACAAACACAGGCCCGTCGTGCCCATAGTGCCCTTCCTGCTGCATTCGCCAATCCTAATTGGGAACCCACCACTTCTGCAGCACCCGTACTTCCCCCATTCACATCCCCAACCAAATGCAGTCGGCTGCTTTTCTTTATGTCCTCCCGAGTACCCCTACCCAACGAACCCCCCCAAAAAAGATGTTGTGTCTGCAGCAAGCACGGATATAGGCGTGACACCCGCTATTATTGTCCCTCTTGTCCTGACAATCCTGGTCTTTGCATTGGTGAAAGTTTTGAACGCTACCATACACTAGTTGAGTATTAGCGTAGGGTACAGCATTGCACAGACTAGGCACACTTTCACAGGGTCTCCCAAAATGCCATCGCATTTTGAGAGACCCGAACCTGGAACCGGTTACAGTTATAAAAGTTACAGTTACAAAAAAAGTGTAAAAAAAAACCCCAAAAATATATAAAATAAAAAAAACAAAAATAGTTGTCGTTTTATAGTTCTCTCTCTTTCTATTCTCTCTCTATTGTTCTGCTCTTTTTTACTGTATTCTATTCTGCAATGTTTTATTGTTATTATGTTTTATCATGTTTGCTTTTCAGGTATGCAATTTTTTTATACTTTACTGTTTACTGTGTTTTATTGTTAACCATTTTTTTTTTCAGGTACGCCATTCAGCTGCAGCGCGGATTTATTTATCGTGACAGTAACATCGTTTACTCCCATGATATATAAAGCCGTGACTCCAGCGGAGGTGATATATGCCGAAGCATGGGGGCAGCAGGGGAGGAGGAGCGATTTGCTCCTAACTTTTGGGGCGGATACCCCCATGCTTCGGCATATATAAATGTTGCATGTATACCCATCATTAGAAGTGGGTGGATGAAGGGAGGTATTCTAATGGTGGGCATACCCACCAATCAATCTCTTTTTTTCGTTCAGCCCACAGGCTGCATGAAAAAAAAAGATTACAATATATGCCCAACAAGGACCAGCAACGTACTGGTATGTTGCTGGATTTTGAGTGGTTATACCAGAATGATGCCTGCAGGTTTAGGTATCATCTTGGTATCATTCTTTTCAGCCAGCAGTCGGCTTTCATGTAAAAGCAATCCTAGCGGCTAATTAGCCTCTAGACTGCTTTTACAAGCAGTGGAAGGGAATGTCCCCCCCCACCGTCTTCCATGTTTTTCTCTGGCTCTCCTGTCCCCGCCAGCTGACCATAGAGCTGATCAGAGACCAGAATGGCTCCAATCATCTCTATGGCCTAAGAAACCGGAAGCTACGAGCATTTCATGACTGAGATTTCGCCGGATGTAAACAGCGCCATTGGGAAATTGGGAAAGCATTTTATCACACTGGTCCTGGTGTGGTCAGATGCTTTGAGGGCAGAGGAGAGATCTAGGGTCTAATAGACCCCATTTTTTTTTAAAAGAGTACCTATCACTACCTATTGCTATCATGGGGGATATTTACATTCCCTGGCATAACAATAAAAATGATCAAAAAAAACAAATGAAAGGAACAGTTTAAAAATAAAATAAAAAAAGCAAAAAAAATAGTAAAGAAAAAAAAAAAAAAAGCACCCCTGTCCCCCCCCTGCTCTTGCGCAAAGGCAAACGCAAGCGTCGGTCTGGGATCAAATGTAAACAGCAATTGCACCATGCATGTGAGGTATCACCGCCAAGGTCAGATCGAGGGCAGTAATTTTAGCAGTAGACCTCCTCTGTAAATCTAAAGTGGTAACCTGTAAAGGCTTTTAAAGGCTTTTAAAAATGTATTTAGTTTGTCGCCACTGCACGTTTGATGCGCAATTTTAAAGTATGTCATGTTTGGTATCCAGGTACTCGGCCTAAGTTCATCTTTTTTATTTCATCAAACATTTGGGCAATATAGTGTGTTTTAGTGCATTAAAATTAAAAAAGTGTGTTTTTTCCCCAAAAAATGGGTTTGAAAAATCGCTGCGCAAATACTGTGTGAAAAAAAACGAAACACCCACCATTTTAATCTGTAGGGCCTTTGCTTTAAAAAAATATATAATGTTTTGGGGTTCAAAGTAATTTTCTTGCAAAAAAAAAAAAAAAATTTTTCATGTAAACAAATAGTGTCAGAAAGGGCTTTGTCTTCAAGTGGTTAGAAGAGTGGGTGATGTGCGACATAAGCTTCCAAATGTTGTGCATAAAATGCCAGGACAGTTCAAACCCCCCCAAATTACCCCATTTTGGAAAGTAGACACCCCAAGCTATTTGCTGAGAGGCATGTCGAGTCCATGGAATATTTTATATTGTGAAACAAGTTGCGGGAAAAAGACAACATTTTTTTTTTTTTTTGTCACAAAGTTTTGAAAATTGAAAAAAGAAAAAAAAAAACATTTTTCTTTTCTTTTTTCATTTTCAAAAACAAATGAGAGCTGCAAAATTACAGGTGACAGTTTGGGACTAGGGATCAGTTTGATATTCGGGTCAAGGAGCAAACATTATGGGGCATTTGCGGAAAAATCGAGTGCCGCGGAACACCCCATATTGCACTGCAAGGATGCCTTTGGCCAATCATGGCTGAGGGGAACTAAGTCCAAGCCCCACACTATATAAGGCTGTGTAGCATTGTTGGCATGGAGATAGCTTGAGTTAGATCAGGCAGGCAGGTTATTCAGTTAGTGGCAGTGTATTTGATATATATACAGTCAGTCTAGTATATAGATATACTCTTCATTTAGCATAGTCTATATATCCAGTGTTTACTCGATATTCAGTCAGTGCATTAATATATATATATATATATATATATATATATATATATACTCTGCATCCAGTGTAGCCTATATCTACAGTGCATTCTGTGGTGTACTGTTTCTAATACACTTCAGGTGCTGTATTAATATATATATATATATATATATATATATATATATATATATATAATATACTCTGCATCCAGTGTGGCCTATATCTACAGTACATTCATTCTGTGGTTTACGGTTTCTAATACAATTCAGGTGGTGTACACAATACAGTGCAGCCATTGTACAGTTGCTAATACAGTGCAGGTGGGGGGAACACAGTATCTAATACAGTGTGTACAGTTTCTAATACACTTCAGGCAATGTATACAATATCTAATACAGTGTGGTATGGTGTTGCAAAACAAAAAAATACATCAAGCAGCCTCTGTGTCTACAGTCAACAGTGGTGGTCGGGGACATGGTGCATCCTCTGCAGGTGGCTGAGGGGCACGGTTGTCCTTTTTTCTGCTGCTGCTCCATCCTAGATTCCCCCAGAGGTTCTCCCCCCAGTGTATAGATTGCATTCATATTTTTGCCCTGGGGAACCCCACTACCCACCCCTGACCATTCTGAGTACTTCCCATTTATCACCACCCTCTGAACACGCCCTTGTAGCCAGTTTTCAATCCATGTACTCACCCTATGGTCCATGCCAATGCACCTTATTTTGTACGGTAAACGTTTTTTTTTTTTTTAAATTCTCTTTATTAATTTTAATAGGTTTACAGAAACAGAACCTTGGGGCATTCCCCGGCTCAAAAAGTACCATGTAAATCGGTACCTAACAACAGGTTATCTGCCTATTACATTACTGTTTTCGACAGAAAAACAGATAAAATACAAAACAAATGCTAAAATACAAAACAAAAACTAGTTATTACTGCTCAACCACTCCAATTGGAGAGATTATGAAAGGAGAATGTGCAACTCGTCTTCGATGAAAGTGAGATTTCCCAGGAGGGGATTCTGGAACTAGACCTAGGACATTAAAGGTTCAACTATAGGGGTGTCACAAGGGACTTAGCAAGTGTTAGCACAGAAGGGGGAGCTAAAGGGTGTCAGATATACCGTCTATTCTTGAGCGGCATTAGTGGAGGTAGAGTCAAGCCATAGTTTCCATATTTTGTCAAACTTAGCAATACACCCACGGGAGAGGTATGTGGCTTTATATAATGGTATTGTAGAATTGACCAGGGCTTTCCAAGAGGTCAGAGAGGGCGCATCGGGTTTTTTCCATTTTAGTAATATTGCTTTACGGGCGTAAAAAAGTAGAAGTCCTATAAGGGTCTTAGTTGCTGTGCGGTGCGCTAAAGAGCCCACCAGGCCAAGCAAGCAGACCGGTACAGTCAGCGGGATTGGGAATGCTAACAGTGAGGTTATAAATTGCGTCACCTCTACCCAGAAAGAGTGCACTTTGGGACAGGACCACAACATATGACAGAAACCGGCCTCTACGCCACCACATTTCCAACAGCTAGGGTAGGCCCCAGGATAAATTTTGTTCAGCCGTTGCGGCGTTAAATACACCCGGTGTAGAATCCGGAATTGAATTAAACGGTCCTTCACTGCCACTAATTGAAGAAAAGGGTATTCCCACATATCCTCCCAGTCCTCTGTATCTAATTCAGGGAAGTCAGCCCTCCATTTTTCTTGGAGAGTTTCAAGCCCAAAATGCATTGATGGTAATAGTGCCTTATATATGGTGGATAGGGGTTTTACCAGATCATCATTCCGGAGGAGGGATTCTAAGGTGGAGTGAAAGAGTAATGGTGGTTGAGTTTTGAATTGGGAAGAGAAGGCATGTCTAAGCTGTAGATATCTAAAGAAGTAACAATTGGGTAGGTCATGGTTTTGTTTGAGAGTGTCAAAGGGAAGGATAGCCCCGTCTTTACATATGTGGTCGAGTATCCTAATGCCCCTTGTTGCCCATAGGCTCGGGTCCGGAATAGTGTGAAATTCAGCGAGGAGCGGATTAAGCCACAAGGGGGTATCTGGGGACCATCTGTTTGGTTCTGTTTTGTGTTTACAAACTTGCAATTGCCACACCTTTATCACTGAAGTCATAGAGTGTGTGAGAGTCGCTGGCGCTCTGGGACCTCTGTATAGTGTATTTCTCAGTGATTCAAAGGACCCCAGCGATGCTGCTTCTAGCACCACCGAGGCGTTTGTAACATCAGAGATTACCCAATTATGTGCGTGGACAAGTAGGGCTGCAAAGAAATATTTTTGGAGGTCTGGACAGGCCAGGCCCCCCTCCGTCCAGGGTCTACGGAGGATAGACCTGTTAAACCTGGGGGATCCAGACCTCCATAGGAAAGAAGAAAGGATGGCATCTAATTGTGTAAAGAATTTTTTGGGTATCCATACTGGAGTGTGTCTGATGATGTATAGAAAAATAGGGAGGCACTTCATTTTGAATAGGTTTATTCTACCTATAAGAGATAAGGGCAAATTATCCCAAGCTCTCAGTTTGGATTTAAGGCTTGATAAAAGGGGAGTAAGGTTCAAGGCAATAAAATCTGTCACCTTGGGGGTGATGTTGATCCCCAGGTAACGGATCTTTGAGGCCCAGGACAGGGGTAATGAGGGGTCCGCCGCCTGCTCCGCCGCTGGGTCGATAGGCAGGAGTTGGGATTTTTCCCAGTTGACTTTCAGTCCCGATAAAATTGTAAAACGGGAAAAAATATTAAGAGCTTCTCGAAGGGAGGGCCCAGGGTCATTAAGAAAAAGCACCAAGTCGTCGGCGTATAAAGCTAATTTTTCGACTATGGAGCCCACTCGTATGCCTACCACAGCATTAGAGTTACGAATGGCAGTGGCTAGTGGTTCCATCACCAGGGCGAACAAGAAAGGGGAAAGTGGGCACCCCTGCCTAGTTCCCCGTTGTATCTGGAATTGTTCTGAGAGCATGCCCCCTAGTTTAATTTGTGCTGTCGGGGACTTGTATAGAATGGCGATCCATTTACAGAAGATGGGGCCGAATCCGAAGGCTTGTAGTACTATATGCATGTAATCCCAAATGACTGTGTCAAAAGCCTTCTCCACATCCAAGGCCACCAAGACCCTAGTCTGGGAGGAGGTTGGAGGAAGCTGCAAATGTGTCAACACTCGCCTCAAATTTATGTCTGTGGATTTTCCAGGCATAAACCCAGTCTGATCTATGTTGATAAGGGAGGGTAGTACTTTAACCAATCTAGCAGTGAGAATCTTGGCCAGGATTTTTAAGTCATAATTTAGAAGAGAGATAGGCCTATATGAGGCACAAAGTCTTGGGTCCTTTCCAGGCTTGGGGAGGAGAACTATGTGGGCCTGATACAGGGTAGGTGGAAGAGATCCATTCTCTAGACAGTGTGTGTAGAGGGCTTGTAGCCTAGGGGCCAGCCTCTTTGCGTACGTCCTATACCAATCTCCCGGCAGACCATCTGGGCCCGGTGTCTTAGCAGGGGGAAGGGATGAGATCGCCAACTCAATCTCCAAGGTGGAGATCTGGGCGTCCAGAGCCTCCACATCCTCCTGCTCCAAAGAGGGAAGGGAGAGGCCCCGGATTTCCTCTGTCATGAGTTCGGAAGAGACAGGCAGAGACTGGCTATACAGCTCCCTAAAGTAGTTCCCAAATTCCTGAAGTATGGCTTTCGTGCCCATAATCGTCTCCCCGTCGGGTGTATGTATTTCAGATACCACCGTCTGGTAACGTGGTTCAGCAACTAGATTAGCTAACAGTCTGCCGTTCTTGTCACCTGACTCAAAAATTCTACCGGCCAATAAAGTTACATCATTGTTCGTTAAGGTGGTATAATGGAGGTTTAACTCTCTTCTCGCCTGTGCCAATAGCAGATAGGCCTCCGGGGAGGGGCTACGTGCGAAGCAGTCGGCCGCTTCAGATGCACGGTCTTCGAGTTGTGAAGTCAAGAATTTATAGTCGGCCCTTGCCGCTTTGATGGCCGAAATGTAGTAACCCCTTGTGGTCGCTTTAAAAGCTTCCCATACCGTCTCCACAGAAGCCGTATCCTCATTGGCAGGCCAGTAAGAGTCTAATAATGGAGTGACAATTTCTGCAACCGTTTCATCTTGTATCCACCGCGGAGCCAATCTCCAGGTGCCTGGGTCATTTTTCCCACCCACATCGAGGCGTATCTCCAAGGGGGAATGATCTGATAGCCCCGTCGGTAGATAGGATGTCTCGGATAGCTTTGAGAGAACAGAAGCACTGCCAAACGCCAGGTCGATCCTTGAGCTCGATTTATGAGATGAGGACAAGTGTGAAAAGGCCTTGGCAGAAGCGTGCTTCCATCTCCAGAGTTCGGTGAGGGCGAAAGTATCAGCCCAGTGCCCGAGATCCAAGTTCCCCTTACGTTGTGTGTTAGAGGAGTCAAGGACAGCGTCTAGAATGGAGTTAAAGTCCCCCCCAATTAATACATGAGCAGATTGGAAGGGTGCAAGTTTCTCATAGAGAGTGTATAGTATGGAGAAGTCTACTGGGGGGGGTAGATAGACATTTACCAATGCCCACAAAACTGTATGTATTTCCAGCAATAAAATGATATACCTTCCTCCAGGGTCTGTGATGACCCTGACAACCTTACAGGGAAGAGACTTGTTAATGAGTATTGCTACCCCTCGGGCATAGGTGGAGTAAGTAGCGTGAAAAGCTTGTCGGACCCATGCCCTGCGCAAGGCTAGGACTTTACTGCCAGTCAAATGTGTTTCCTGAAGAAACAATATATGAGGTTTGTGTGTGTTGAGGTATTTAAACAATAAGGACCTTTTGAATTTGTTGTTAAGCCCCCGTACATTCCAAGAGAGCAGCGTAATTTCAGACATTAGTACACCTGTGAAAAAAATTTGTTAGCAGGAGTAATCAGATTAGTAAATAAAGGCAGTAAAACAGTTTCTGGCGGTCTAGTACACAGATAGATCCTGAAGTATGTATATAGAGAGAGCAGTAGAGCGGTGAGCATACTTAAACTGTAGGGAAAAAGATCAACCCTACATATAACAAAAAACTCCCTGCCACGCAGCCTATTCCCCAACATAACTTGGCTTGTAGCTTGATCCCAAAACTAAAATAATAAAGTTGGTGACTTAATGATATTCAAGGGGCATAAAACTAAGCGAATCACGACCCTGGATTGAAGTCACAGTGTTCTATCAGAGTCCATAAATTTGTTTAATTTGTGGCTTAAACTCGTAGGGTAGCCATTTCCGTGGTCAAGCGTTCCTTCTCGATGAGAGGGGACGGGCGGTAATTCCTCCAGGTTGATGGAAAGCACCTGGTCTTCCACTTCTTAGAGAGAAGCCGTGGGGGTCAAGTGTGAACCTCTTGTCGATGTATTCTTGGAGAGGCTCCGGTGCTTACAGGAAATCTGGTAGGATAGAGTTGGCAAGGATGTGGGAAATCCGTGCGTCAGATAACTTTTGTAGGGAAAGTGCTTCATTGCAATTTGATCAGCCAGTCATCAGCATCCGCTGGGTTGTCGAAGAACCGGATTGTTCCGTCATGCTGGACCCGCAGACGGCTAGGGTAGAGCATGCTGTACTTTATGTTCTTATCTCTGAGCCGCCTACGAACATCATTGAAGGTTTTTCTCTTCCGCTGCAAGTCAGCCGAAAAATCAGGGAAAAGGAGCACAGAGGCGTTTCCATATTTGAGTGCAGGGTGTTTGCGAGCTTCAGAGAGAATCCTGTCCCTGTCCCGATAGTTAAGGAAGCGGACCAGAAAAGGCCTGGGGGGATTTCCAGGAATAACACGGCCCGTGGGTACCCGATGGGCCCTTTCTACCACGTAGGTGGGTGGGACGTCTGTAAGGCCCAGGAGGTTTTTAAAAAACTCTTCCGCAAATTCAGCCGGGCGATCCCCTTCCTCTTTCTCGGGTAGCCCCAGGACTCTGATATTGTTGCGCCTGAGGCGGTTTTCAGCGTCATCAGACTTTGCGACAAGGGACTGTACTGTGCGCTGCAGTTCGGCAATGGAGGTGGCATGGGTGGTTGTAAGATCTTCGGTGGCTGATATTCTAGACTCAGTTTCGGACATTCTCCCCCTTATTTTGTCAAGGTCATTTCTTATAAGGTTGCACTCCTCCGCAAGATGGTCAATGCGCACCAGCAATGAGGTCCTGCTCCGTTCGATCGCAGCAAGGATCATGGCTGTACTATCGGGAGGCAATGGGGCTGACATTTCCGCCTCCGGGGCCCCCCCAGGATCCATCTCCATTTCGGCCAATAAAACCCGGAGTCGTCCGATTAGTGTGGGATCCTGCAACGGAGAAGGGGGCGGTGGTAGCCGGAGCGGTGAATTGGCTGCCGCGGTCTTGGAGCTCTTTTTCCCCTTTTTGGAGGAGGAGGAGGACATCTGGTCAGTCTCAAGGGGGGGGGAGCCTTATAGCGGGCGATCGACTTCCAGGTCAGCGTTCAGGGGGCTGTAATCTAGTTCTGCAGCAGGCTATGAACACCAGGGGGTCGCAGCACAAATAGGCAGGTCTTGGTCACTAGCAGCCCTCCACCTCTCAGCAATCCCTCTAGGTAGGGGGGGTAGATGGCTGGGTATATCAGGTAGGGAAGGCCCAGAGCTCAGGGACAGAGGCAGAGGAAGGATGATGCAACAGGGCCCCAAAACAACTCACACTGGCAGTTTACACAGGGCAGCCGAGCACAATGGGTAGGATGGTGTATGGTAAGGCTGGTGAGGCAGATGGGTAGTGTCCGCACTCCGGAGCCCGGGGCAGGCCGCCCGCGCCGCACCTCCGCGGGCCGCGGCGTAGGAAAGAGCGGTGTCCGGCAGGCCTCGCTAGGCCGCACTAGGCCGCGACCGCGATGGACAGTCCCAGCGGCCCGGCCGGCCACCAGGCCTCCCCAGGCAGATGGATGGGCTGGCAGGATGGCGAGGGGAGAGACCCTTACCTCGCGATGAGGCCGAAAACAGCTCCCCCCAGCAGTGCACAGGCCCGGAAGATGGCGGCGGCCGCGGACGCACAGGATCGATGGCCCCTCGGATGGCAGCGGACGGATTCTCCACAATACAGGCCCAGAACTTGGCACACTGTAGAGGGGGACAGGTAGGTAGGTGGATTGGCTGTTTTTATACTTTTTTATGCACGGATGGCTTAGGATGGAGAATAGGATTCCCGGAGCTCTTCACTGACACGTCCGCCGCCGTTCACATCCGGACACGCCCCCCGTACGGTAAACGTTTATGGGGAACTGTGTCAAATGCTTTTGCAAAATCCAGATACACCACGTCTACGGGCCTTCCTTTATCTAGATGGCAACTCACCTCCTCATAGAAGGTTAATAGATTGGTTTGGCAAGAACGATTCTTCATGAATCCATGCTGATTACTGCTAATGATATCATTCTTATTACTAAAATCTTGTATATAGTCCCTTATCATCCCCTCCAAGAGTTTACATACTATCGATGTTAGGCTAACTGGTCTGTAATTCCCAGGGATGTTTTTTGGGCCCTTTTTAAATATTGGTGCTACATTGGCTTTTCTCCAATCAGCTGGTACCATTCCAGTCAATAGACTGTCTGTAAAAATTAGGAACAACGGTCTGGCAATCACCTGACTGAGTTCCCTAAGTACCCTCGGATGCAAGCCATCTGGTCCCGGTGATTTATTAATGTTAAGTTTCTCAAGTCTAATTTTAATTCCGTCCTCTGTTAACCATGTAGGTGCTTCCTGTGTTGTGTCATGAGGATAAACACTGCAGTTTTGGTTACTGAAGCCCCTCGATTCACTCGTGAAGACTGAGGAGAAGAATAAATTCAATACCTTTGCCATCTCCCCATCCTTTGTAACCAGATGTCCTTCCTCATTCTTTATGGGGCCAATATGGTCTGTCCTCCCTTTTTTACTGTTTACATACTTAAAGAATTTCTTGGGATTTTTTTTGCTCTCCTCCACTATGTGTCTTTCATGTTTTATCTTAGCCGTCCTAATTGCACCCTTACATTTCTTATTGCATTCTTTATAAATTCTGAATGCTGAGGATGATCCCTCAACCTTGTATTTTTTGAAGGCCTTCTCCTTTGCTTTTATATGCATTTTTACATTGGAGTTAAGCCATCCAGGATGTTTGTTCGCTCTTTTAAATTTATTACCCAATGGGATACATTGGCTAATGCCCTTATTTAATATGCTCTTAAAGCAAACCCATCTCTCCTCCGTATTCTTTGTTCCTAATATTTTATCCCAATTTATGCCTTTTAGCAAGGTTTGTAGTTTAGGGAAGTTGGCTCTTTTGAAATTCAGTGTCTTTGTGTTCCCTTCATGTTTCCTATTTGTGTGATTTATACTGAAACTAATTGACCTGTGATCGCTGTTACCTAAATTGCCCCATATTTCCACATCTGTAATCAGGTCTGTATTGTTGGTAATCAGTAGATCCAGTAATGTTTTATTTCTAGTTGGTGCGTCTACCATCTGACCCATAAAATTGTCCTGCAAGACATTAAGGAACTGGCGAGCCTTAAATGAATGCGCGGTTCCCTCCGCCCAGTCTATGTCTGGATAATTAAAATCCCCCATTATGATAACACTTCCCATCGTTGCTGCTAATCCAATTTGTGATAGGAGATCCGTCTCCACTTCCTCCCTCAGGTTAGGGGGCCTATAGCATACTCCCAGTATTATTTTCCCCTTAGCTTCATCCCTTTGGAGCTCTACCCATAAAGATTCCACCTCCTCCCTAGCCCCCTCAGTGATGTCATCTCTCACATTCACTTGTACATTATTCTTGATATATAGGCATACCCCTCCCCCTTTTTTACCCTCTCTATCCTTGCGGTATAGGGTATACCCTTGAATGTTTGCCAGCCAATCATGAGAGCTGTTGAACCAGGTCTCTGAAATTCCCACAAAATCCAAATCCTCCTTGTACAACAGTATCTCTAGTTCACCCATCTTGTCCGCCATGCTCCTGGCATTCGTGAACATGCCACATAGTTTAGACCGGTCGCATATTGTCCTCACATTGGGTGTTTCAAGATTGCAACTAGGACTTGGTACTCACCTTGTGTTTTTGTGCTTTGGTTAACCTACCACTAATGCCCCCAATACTACCCTCTGGAATATCTTCCGCGCTGGCTATCACTGTCTCTGGACCCTCCCCCCCATCGCCTAGTTTAAAAACCCCTCTAACTTTTTGGCCATCTTCATTCCCAGCAGATCTGCACCCTCCTCATTTAGGTGCAGTCCGTCCCTTCTATAGTACCGGTTACCGACTGAGAAGTCGGCCCAGTCCTCCAGGAACCCAAACCCCTCCTTACTACACCAGCTCTTCAGCCACTTGTTTACTTCCCTAATCTCCCTCTGCCTTTCTGGTGTGGCTCGATGTACCGGTAGTATTCCTGAGAACACTACCTTGGAGGTCCTTTTCCTCAATTTAGCTCCTAAGTCCCTAAAATGGTTCTTTAGGACACTCCATCTGCCTCTGACTTTGTCATTGGTGCCAACGTGCACCATGACAGCCGGGTCTTCCCCAGCCTCTCCCAGTAATCTGTCCACAAGATCCGTGATGTGCCGTATGCAACAATGGCACCAACCTTCTCTCCGCCCTCCGACAGGGACACTTGATCCATGTTCCATGTTTGGCACACATCCTGAATTTGGTGGTGCAGCAGTTCTTGAGCAGGTACCCAGGCTTACAGGATCTCCTGAGGCAGGCCAGAAAAATCTGTGGTCATTTCCGCCGGTCATACAATGCCAGTACTCAGTTGGCTGACATTCAAAGGGAATGCAACCTGCCCACCAACCGCCTCATTTGTGACATACCCACCAGTTGGAACTCAACACTGGCAATGCTGCAGCGGCTGCACACACAGCAGAGGGCCATCAATGAGTACCTGTGTGAGTATGGCACCAGGACAGGGTCAGGGGAGCTTGGCTTCTTTTCGCCATGCCAGTGGCTACTGATCAAGGATGCATGCACTGTCCTGGCCCCATTCGAGGAGGCCACAAGGATGGTGAGCAGCAGCAATGCATGCATCAGTGACACTGTCCCTCTAGTCTTCCTGTTGGAGCACCCACTTTGTGGAATCATGGACAGGGCACTTGAGGCAGAACAGCGGGAGGAAGAGGAGGACTTCCTTTCTTCTCAAGACCCCCTTTATCCAGATAGCATTTCTGCCGGCCTGCCAAACACACAGGAAGAAGAGGAGGAGGATTGTGTCAGCATGGATGTAGAGGATAACGCTCAGCAGCAGTCTTCAAGGGATGGTTTTCAGTCCCCTAAACCCAAGGAGTTGAATGTGGCTGGGAGGAGGTAGTTCTTGACGTCATCCTCAGTGACCCAGAGGACTCAGAATCAAATGCCTCTGCAAACTTACGCTGCATGGCCTCCCTGATTCTGCAAAGCCTGTGAAAGGACTCTAGGATTTGTGGTATCAAGGAGAGGGATCATTACTGGCAGGCAACCCTTCTTGATCCACGTTATAAGGGTAAGGTTGCAGAACTCATCTTGCCTTTGCAGAGGAAGCAGAGGATGAAACATATTCAGGAGGCCTTGAAGAAAGGTTGTGTGCAACGCAATTCCAGACCCTGGGAGGTTACAATTTTTCTGGTGCTGGACTATGTGTTTCTGAGGCTTAGTTCAGTCAGAGGACAAGCGGTGGAAAAGGTGGCCGGCTAACCAATGCCTTTAAACAATTTTTCAGTCCTCAGCACCAAGGTCTGATCGGTTCAAGCAACCATCATCAGCGTCTGCATTACATGGTGAAGGAATCTCTAGGGGCAAGAGCAGACTTGGAGACCTTGCCAACAGAGCATCCACTGGGTTACTGGGTCTTGAGGATTGACCACTGACTAGAACTTGCTCAATATGCAATTGAGCTACTGGCCTGTCTTGCATCCAGCATGCTTTCTGAACGCACATTAAGTGCTGCTGGAGGGTTTGTAACAGATTAAAGAGTGCACCTGTCCACAGACTCCGTTGATAGGCTCACATTTATATCGCCGAATTGCGAACGATATGGGCCGTTCGCGCCAAATTCGTGAGGTGCGTCACTACCCATAATTCACTGCGGCATCGCAGTGCATTGCTGGCTGATGATTGGCCAAGCATGCACTATGACCCTGTATACTTGGCCAATCATAGCGCCGTCAGTAGAGAGAACTGTAATTGGCCAAAGCCAGGATGCTTTATCACCAATCCTTGTTTCACAAAAAACCCCAAATTTTCAAAAAACATTTGTCATTGGGACAAAAAGTGAGGTGAAATCTTCTGAAGAGGAGCACAGACAGCAAAACAAATGTCACAGGGGTGATAACCCTTCCCTATGTTTTCCAAAAAGCTTAAAATAGATTTTTTGGCTGGAGCTAAACACGTTAAGCATCATTAAAATCACTGCTCCCGAAAAAAGGGCTGTTTTTAAAAGTTTTTTTTGCATTGATACATGTCTCCGCCTTGATGGGAGGCGTCCCATGACTGCAGCCTTTTTGCGCTGACAGCTTATATAGCTATAGAGGGTGGGGCCACCCGGTGACTTAAGCGGGTGACCCCACCCCCTTTTGACATCATGTGACATCAGGTAACGTCAGAGGGGTCGAGGTCACCCGCTTATGTCACCGGGTAGCCCCGCCCTCAGTTATATAAGAGCTGTTAGCGCAAAAAAGCTGCGGTACACCTCCCATCAATGCAGAGTTTTTCCGTTTCTTTTTTTTTCTCGGGTCATCGGCGCTGTGATCGAGGATGAATGGACATCGCAGGACATTTTAATTTTTTTATTTTTTAATAAAGGACTTGTCCCAAACTGTCTCTTGTTATTTGTTAGTTTTTTGGTGAATGGGTAGGGGTACAATGTACCCCTACCCATTCACATAGGAGGGGGCCAGGATCTGGGGGGTCCCCTTGTTAAAGGGGGCTTCCAGATTCCGATAAGCCCCCACCCGAAAACCCCCACAACTACCAGGCAAGGGTTGTGGGGTAGAGGCCTTTGTCCCCATCAACAGAGGGACAAGGTGTTTTGGGGGGACCCCCAATGCGCCCTCCCCATGTTGAGGGCATATGGCCTGGTACGGTTCAAGAGGGGGGGGCGCTCGCTGGTCCCTTTTCCTGTGACCTGCCAGGTTGCTCGCTCGGATAAGGGTCTGATATGGTATTCTTTTTTTAATTTTGGCACAGGGTTCCCCTTAAAATCCATACCAGACCTGAAGGGCCTGGTATGGATTTTGGAGGGACCCCCACGCCATTTTTTAAAAAAAAAATTGGCGTGGGGTTCCCCTTAATATCCGTACCAGACCTGAAGGGCCTGGTATGGATTTTAGGGAGGACCCTATGCCATTAAAAAAAAAAATTTTGGTACAATGTTGCCCTTAATATCCATACCAAACCCAAAGGGCCTGGTAATGGACTGGGGGGGGGGACTCATGACTTTTTTTTCAATGATTTTTTATGTATGTTGCCGGGATCCGGCAATACATTACAGCCGCAAGCAGTTTTGGATTACATTTTTTCCTTTACAAATGTCATTTTGCTGCTTTTATTCATAACACTATGTACAACAGCTATGTAAGCAGCCTTACATGGTGTCGGGCGTGGACTCATCTCCCTGAGCCATGATTAGCAGAGCGCGCTGTGATTGACCAAAGCATGCAGGTCAGGTGCATGCTTTGGCCAATCAGCAGCCGTCAATGCACTACAATCTTGTGTAATGGTCAGGTAGGTAGGTCAGTGTGTGTATGTGTGTGTAATGGTCAGGTAGGTCAATGTATGTGTCAGGTAGGTGGGTCAGTGTATGTGTCAGATAGGTGGGTCAGTGTATGTGTCAGGTAGGTGGGTCAGTGTATGTGTCAGGTAGGTGGGTCAGTGTATGTGTCAGGTAGGTAGGTCAGTGTATGTGTCAGGTTGGTAGGTCAGTGTGTGTGTAATGGTCAGGTAGGTGGGTCAGTGTATGTGTCAGGTAGGTAGGTCAGTGTGTGTGTAATGGTCAGGTGGGTCACATATTGCAAAGGGGGTGGGGTCATGGGCGGAGCCAACGGGGGCCGCAAAATGAGATTTCGCCTAGGGTGTCAAAAATTCTTGCACCAGCCCTGCATGGAGCATCTGTAACCCTAACCTTTCACAGTGTCATGAGTAATAAATGTCTTTTTTGTTTCACCTAAAAGTGACTGACGCCAATCTGTTCACATTTCCCATTTCCCATACATACTGAGGTGAAATGTTAGCTGACCCTGTTTCTGAGGGTGCCACCATGCCTCCAGGGTCCATGGGGGTGCTACAGGTGTAGAAGATTTAAAATTTCTGCCTGTTTTTATTTCATTTATCAGGTATATCTGGTGAAAATTGTGGCTAGAGTATGGATATTCACTGGTAATTAATAATAAACCCTTCCTGTGACATCAATGGTATGCTTGCTGTGTCAGGTGGAAGGATTGGGCAGTGGAGAAAATCTCTCACTACCTCCAACCCTATTCACAACCCAGCGAATGAAATGTAACCACTTTTTGTGATACGGCACTGTGTCATTTTAACTGAAAATTGCGCGGTCATGAAAAGCTGTACCCAAACAAAATTGATGTTCTTTTTTCCCCACAAATAGAGCTTTCTTTTGGTGGTATTTGATCACCTCTGCGGTTTTTATTTTTTTTTGCTATAAACAAAAAAAAGCGACAATTTTGAAAAAAAAAAAAAGTCAAAAATGTTTACTTTCTGCTGTACAACATTTCCAAAAAAAAAAAGTTAAAAAAACAAGTTTATTCATCAGTTTAGGCCGATATGTATTCTGCTACATATTTTTGGTAATAAACGTAAATTGTTCAAAAGTTATCGCGTATACAAAATAGGGGATAGATTTATGGCATTTTTATTTATTTATTAATTTTTTACTAGTAATGGTGGCGATCAGTGATTTTTAGCTTGACTGCGACATTGCGGCGGACAGATCGGACACCTGACATTTTTTACACTTTTTTGGGAACCAGTGACATTATTGCAGTACCAACTGCCATACCTAATGTGCAATACCTAAGGGGCAGTTCCTACATCTAAAAAGGAACTGTACTAAGTCTGCCGACTATTTTAGGGAAGCTTTAGTCTTGAAAACAAGATTCTTTAAACAAGATTCTTGGCTAAAGGTTATGATGGTGAGGCCTTAGACTCTCTTATAATGGAGATTAATAATAAAGATTGTCAGGAACTTTTGGGGGACAGAGTGGTATCAGGTTCCAATGCAGAGGATTATGGCTTAGCCTTTTTCACTACTTTTTCTAGTCAACATTGAGCGTTTAAAAGGATCATTAAAAAACACTTGCCAAAAACCCGGGGGGGCAGGAGGCGGAGCCTAGCGGAGCAGACATGCATTGTTAGAGCTCCACACCGCTGAGGAGAGAAGAGAAGGACAAAGCGGAGCCTGCAGGCTCAAAAGGTATCCATTTGAACCTTTTTGCCCCAGGGAACAAACTGTGAAAGTTTGGGCAGGAAATATGGTACTGGGAGGAAACCGTGGCAGAAATAAAAATCACCTCACAAAGAGCTCACAGGCACTCACTGCAGCTGAAGCAGCTCCATTCACCTCACAAGATACAGCATCAGGGCGCTCTCACAGACAGAAAATGTCACAGCAAGACTCTCCATTTGAGTCAGATACAGAACAAATCCTCTCACAAACTTCTCCACAAGCCTCCTCAGTATCCCCAGTAATATTATTACAATTTGAAAAGATGCTTCATAAGGCTTTAAAACAAACCTCAGACCAAATAACAAATAGCCTAACCAAAGAAATAAGAGAGCTGGGAAACCGCACCGCAGCCTTAGAAATAAAAATGGATGAAATTGAAATTACAACCCAAGAAAATATAACAGAATTGGAACTATTAAAAAAAGAGAATTTAATACTTCAAACTAAGCTCGAAGATTACGAAAATAGAGCCAGACGTTCAAACTTGCGCATAAGGGGAATACCTGAAACTGTGACAGACCTGCAATCTACTATTACTGCTCTATTACAAGAACTAAAGCCAGATATCCCTATTGAACGTTTAGAACTGGACAGAGTACACAGAGCCCTCACAGCCAAAAAGAAAGATGGACCCCCACGTGATATAATCACAAAATTTCATTATTACAGAACGAAAGAACAAATACTAATTGCTGCAAGAGAAAAAAAGGAACTTAATTTTCAAGGACACAATTATCACATTTTTGCTGACCTATCCCAACTTACTATTACTAAAAGACGATCCATGAAACCCCAACTAATGGAACTGCAACGCCACAACATTATGTATCAATGGGGCTTCCCCTTTTCAGTCAGATTTAACTACCAAGGTACAATTTACAGAAGCAGATCAGCAGATGAACTACAACAAACCCTTTTAAAATTAAATCTGACAGAACCCACAAGCAGCAACACTCCCACACGCAGAAGAATGGCATCATCTTCACCTTCAGGCAGCACCCAGAAAATTTCAGAACAAAATGGGAATCATCATTCTCACAAAAGAGGCCGTTATGCCACATCATCCATGGACCAAGAAGATTCAATGGACTGACATCCTAATTCCTGATATCTCTTCATTTATTATACTAAGAGATGGTTCTCTATAAAAAACCTATATTTATAACTGAATGTAACTGCATTCTGATAGTCACACACTGTGTGGGATCATGTTACATTCCAGTTATATTTCTTATTACTTCTGATTCATATAGCCTTAGAATATATAAGTGAAATAAGGAAATTCTTGTTCAGTTATATATTATCAGGTAATAACAATAGATTTATTACTTTTTAGGACAAATATGTTCAATAATCCAGAAGTAATGGAAGCTTTTTCTTTCTTTTCTTAAAACAAATATATTATTACCTAACTAGTTCCTAGAATTATGTTTTTGTTTATTCTAATCTGAAGCAATACAACCTCAATTTTATGAGTTAACATTTCTAAACAGTTGCATATGAATAAAATATGTAATTGTTTACTCTAAAAGGGTTAAAATCCCAAAATAATTCAAACTATCTTCATCAATACCAATGTTATAAACAGTACCTTTCTAACTGAATTATTTAGCCTAGGGCAAGACTAACCATATACAACCACCCTGGAATAAATAATTTCAACAAAAACTATATTCTGCACTCCAATTAATGAAACATCATTTTGATGTCTTTTGACATAGCACTTCTCTCCTGTAAGCGGAAGATCCGTGTACCCCCATTAGCCCTCCTCATTCTCCCAACCATATTATGTGGGAGTGTGACGAAGGCACTTATTCCCCTGAGAGAGATATTTATTCTCTTTCACGGGTAAATTGTGATTACTTGCAAAAAATAATTTATACAATGTATCATCTAATCTCATATGTTTTTTGTTTACTCTTTACTCCAGAATTCACTGGTTTCTTTTCTATCTATTCATCTCTTCAGTCCACACAGGTTGATCTGCGCAGTCAGCTCTGCATAACAAAAAGTAAGTCAAAACTATTTGATCTGTTGCCATGGCACCACTGAATATATTTTCCCTGAATGTTCAGGGAATAAATGTCCCTCAAAAAAGGACCAAAGCCTTCCGTACTTTCCATAACAAGAAGGCTCACATAGTATGCCTCCAAGAAACACACTTCACCAAAGATTCTACTCCAAAATATATTTCTCCTTTTTATCAACAAATTTACACGGCTTCTGCCTGTACCAAGCAAAGGGGAACTCTAATTGCATTTCACCGATCCACACCATTCACCTTATCATCAGAAATTAAAGACCCAGAAGGTAGATACCTGATACTCATGGGTTATATAATGGATACAGCAATCACGGTGATTTCCTACTACGCTCCTAACAAACAACCTACACCATTCCTCTCACATATATTACAAGTGATTAATACACACAAAATAGGAACAGTGATAATGTGTGGGGATTCGAACCAGGTCCTCCTCCCATTTCTAGATAAATCACCTTTTACACCATCCAAAATAACCTCTAGATTACCTTTTTCTCAACTTCTTTCCAAATACAATCTGGTAGATTCATGGAGAGAAAGTAACCCAATGAAAAAGAAATTCACTTATTTCTCGCACCCTCATCAAACCTTCACCAGAATAGATCATATTTTTCTAACAATAGGAATGATACCAGAAATTATTGCATCAGATATAATTCCGATTCCGTGGTCTGACCATAATGCAGTATACACTACTATAGCCTCAGCCATACCAAAAGCGCATGACCCAACGTGGTACTTACCGGACATAATGCTCAAACACCCACTACATCAGATGGCCATTGAACAAGCTTTAAAGGAATACATATCAATTAATAATACAACAGACATCTCCCCAATAACACTGTGGGAAGCTCATAAGCCTGTCTTGCGTGGTACAATACAAAGACAAATGGCACTATTTAAACGGGAACGCAAAAATCTAGCAAAAAAACTAGAACTCAATTTTAATGCAGCCTACATATCATTTCAAGATAATCCATCTCAGAGTACAAAATCTCATCTGGAAAAATCTAGATTGGAATACGATCTATTTCTCACTGAGTCAGTTGATAAATCCCTCAAACGCTCCAAACACAATTTCTACATGAATACAAACAAACCAGGTACATATTTGGCTCGGGCATTCAATTCAACTAACAAATCTTTCAAACCAATACGTTTGAAATTATCAAAAAATGTTTACACTTGTAATCCAGTTAAAATAGTCCATAAATTTCACTCACATCTCGCAACTTTATACAAGACAAACAATGAATTTAATCCTACAGAGGCTGAATCCTTCTTCTCACAAATAACCTTACCTGAGTTATCTCAGAATCAAAAAAGCAGTTTGGATGAGCCTATAACTATAGATGAAGTTGCTAACGCCATAAAAGACCTAAAACTTAACAAAAGACCAGGCCCAGATGGCTACTCGGCTTTATACTATAAAACATTCTCAGAAATACTCTCTCCCATTCTCACTGAAACTTTTAACAAACTTCTAGATGGACATTCTTTTCGGCAAGAAACACTAATGGCAATTGTTTGTATGATCCCAAAACCCCTTTCTGATGATACTTCCTGTGTGAATTATCGGCCTATCTCTCTGTTAAACCTTGATATTAAATTATTAGCAAAAATAATAGAAAAACGCCTCAATAGCATTATAGGAAAATTAATACATAGAGATCAAGTAGGCTTCATGCCAAATAGACAGGCAGGCGATAATATACGCAGGGCAGTGTTATTGGCACATATTGCTAAAAAACGGAAAATCCCTTTATGTTTTCTATCTCTCGATATTAAGAGGGCATTTGACACAGTATCCTGGCAATATATGCAATATTCATTACAAAAATGGGGTTTTGGACCCCACTTTTTAACATGGATCAAAGCATTATATAATAAACCCAAAGCCTATATAAAATATGCTGGATACAAATCTGAAGCCTTTAATATCGAAAGAGGTACCCGACAGGGTTGCCCATTATCTCCCTTATTATTTGCCCTTATACTCGAACCCATGGCCCAATACATCAGAACAAACCAAACTATAACTGGCATTGAAGTAGGAGGTATTACACACAAATTATGTATATTTGCAGACGATATATTACTTTTTCTATCATCACCACAGGTCTCTGGTCCTAACTTAATACCAGCTCTTGATGGATTTGCAGCCCTATCCGGCCTTATGATTAATCCTAAGAAATGCCTAGTGCTTAATATTTCACTCACAAACATGGAATTGATCCCGGCTAGGGCTGCACTCCCATTCACATGGGCAGAAAAATCAATCCCATATCTTGGAATTCATTTACCAGCATCTCATTCTGACTTATTCTCAACCAATTATCCTCCTGTATTAAGACAGATCACAAATCTAATAAAACAATGGTCGCAACTTCCTTTATCCTGGATAGGGAAGATTAATGCAATCAAAATGACTATTCTACCCAAATTGCTTTATCTATTCAGAGTCCTCCCTATTCCAATTCCTTCCTATTTTTTGAGAATAGTACAAAAAAGAGCAACTTCGTTTATATGGGGCTCTTCTAAACCACGTATACCTATACACACACTACATCTTCCCAAAAATAAAGGAGGCCTGGGATACCCTAATTTTACTAACTACTACAGAGCAGCACATTTGGCCAGTCTGTCCAAATACCATGCAAAACAGGAAATCCCATTATGGGTATTTATAGAAGCTTCAGAAAATGACCCTCTATTAATATCAAATTTATTATGGCTTGATCCTAAAGACCGCTTTAAAATTCATAATCCCATAACTAAACACTTCTTATCTCTCTGGGATAAACTAAAAACCAAATATCAGTTACAATCTCCACACAATCCTCTCCTTTCTTTTATCAGAAATCCGGCCTTTTATCCGGCATGGATCTACCCAAATTCTTTTAAAGCTTGGACAACATCAGGCATTCAGACACTAAATGATTTCATAGCATCTAAATCATTCCTTTCATTCCCATCGCTTAAAGAAAAATATGATCTACCAAACTCTGAGATATTTAGATATCTCCAAATCAAAAATTTCTATACACCATTCCTAAAGGGGGATACACCATTATCCCAATTATCCATTTTTGAATCAATCTGTACAAAAGATCCATTTGCTAAAGGTACAATTTCATCACTTTATGATCAATTATATGGAGTAGCAAATCTTAATAGACCCTCTTACGTTCAGAGGTGGGAGGAGGACCTGGGACGAACTTTAGAAGACACGGACTGGTCTAACATATGGCTCACATCTAAGTCATCTTCACCCAACATCTTAGCACTGGAGACAAATTATAAAGTCCTAACTCGCTGGTACCTTGTACCCGCTAGAGTGGCAAAATATTCACCTAATACCTCAGCTCTTTGTTTTCGAGGATGCCCAGAAATAGGCACATATTTACACATATGGTGGACGTGCCCAGTAATCCAAACCTTCTGGAAGGAAGTCTTCGTGATTGCATCTAAAATATTTAAAAAAATAATACAACCAGATCCATATTTAACTTTACTTAATCTAAAACCGGAATGGTTAACACTCTCTCAATTCAAACTTATGATCCAACTAATAACGGCTGCAAAACAAACAGTGGCCAAGGCATGGAAATCTCCTACATTGGTACTAGCAGAAACAATTCACAGAATGAATAATACAATGTCCCATGCTAAGATGGTAGCCATCGATCAAAATCAAATTCCAAAATTTGAAAAACTTTGGCATCCTTGGATAAAACAACAGTTCCTGTCAAACTTCAATGACTCTGTCCTGTTGCCATGGTAACAGATTAAATGACTTACAGAGACACCCATTCTAAGGCTTCAAAGAGAACTAAAAAGAATAATAAACTGACGAGCGGGACAACCTTGTGGACCATACCTCTACCTTTCAACCCTTTTTCTTCTTTCTCTTTCCTTTTCTCCACCTTACGATTAAAGCTCATTATCAGAATTTATTTGACCTATATACACTCTACTTGTAAACAATATGTATAGTAGGTATAAATCATTTAAATACCTACAAAAGTAACTAAGGAAATGATATATATCTTTAATTTAGGTTTACGTGAACCCAATGTTTAATATTTGAAATTTCATGATATTTACCTATATAAACCCTACTGTAAAACAATAAGCTTACTTTATAGATCCTTGTAAACTTACTTTATGTATCTTTATAACATTGTATAGTCAATAAACTTCTTTTGACAAGGAAAAAAAAACACTTGCCAATCATCAAGAATGACCGAGTGTTAGATCCTCTTTTGTCTGACTGACGACGTGTTATTTTTAGGGGGGCATCTAACCTGAGGAACTCAGTAGCACCTAATGTTCTGGATCCCCCCACCAGACCAATGTTTTTTGGTGATTTGAAAGGGTACTACTTGTGTGGCAAATGCCATGCCTATAGAATTAACACCCATCGAGGTACAAGGATCACCAAATTCACTTCAGTTGGCACAGGTGTCACTTACCTCATAAAAACATTTATCACATGCACGTGTGTGGTCTACCTCCTCAGGTGCCCTTGTGGTCTTGAGTATATGGGGGCGCACTCTTCGTATGTTGCAGGTTAGATTAGGGCAATACATAGCAAATATTCGCAAGAATTTTGACAAGCATAACGTGACAAAACATTATGCTCTGAAACATAATTGTGTACCCAGTGGCATTACTTTTGTGGCTCTTGAAAAGTATATACCCCATTGGCGTGGTAGTAACGGCAAGCGGAATATCTCTAGGGCTGAGACCAATTGGATATTCAGATTGGGGTACCATATACCTGGGGGTCTCAATGTAGAGTGGGACATCAACTGTTTCACCAATAACAGTTGATGTCCCCTTATTTATCTTAAGTTGAGATACTTTTATTATTCTTTATTTATTATTATATATTTTACATTTTTTTATTTTATTTTATTTTATCCATAATTTTTAATTTGATTTCTTTTGATTACTCATCTTGTTTGACTACGGATGAGTAACTACAACTAAATAGGGAATATTGGTTGGACATGTTTCTATACTGGGGTGATGGTGAGATATGTATACACATGTGTTTCCTATTGTATGTAAGAACAACATTTATGCTGGCAATATATGGAAGCGGGCTGTTTTTATTGTTCCCTTTTCCTTTTTAAATTTGTAGTATGGTTGCCATATATTTTTTGGCCACATGATGGCGACATATATATATTATTATGAGCATGGCAAGCTTTAACAAGATGCGCTCTGACTGATTAAGGGACTTTCCCATCTGCTGAATATTATAGGAGTTGCGGTTTGCCTTCCTCATTATATATATTTTAATCAGTACCTTTGGATCATTGGATCTGACCAATTGCAGTGCATCTTTGTACTGCCATTGGATTATTTAGAGCACTGGCACAGGCGTGTGGGCGTACCCCTGATGACATCACGTATGACGTAATGATCATCGGGACATTACGCACACACGCTCTGTGCATGTGCGATCGCTCTCACACACTAATGTGTCTTTATTCTGTTTGGAATTCCAATTTTTTTACCTGATTGATCGAGTGACTCGGCTGTGGGTCATCTCGTTACATGCAGCAGTGCATTACCCTCCAATAAAAGCTTTTTTTAATCAATATTGCGCTATTGGGATTTTCCTCTTTCTTTTTTATATATTTATTCACTTGCAATTTTGGTCTTGGGACTGGATTGGACTACCGCTCAGAGCCTGTGGAAACCATTGGGTGGTGAAGGTTCGACTCATTGGGACATCTTTCCAGGCTACAATTACCAGGATACTTCTCTAACAGGATCTGAGATCCAACAAGCCTTGTATGACCCCCCTGAGTAAGGGCGGTCACTGGCTTTCGGGTAAGCCTCCTGTCACTCTGTGGTGGTGGTCTCATGTGGTCAAGTCTATCTCATGTCCCATTATCTATGAATGATTCACTTCACAGCGCACCAGGATTTTATTTATTTATTTATCTTATGAACTCAAGTCACTTATCAACTATAATAGAATCTTGATATTTGTACTTTGTGAACTACAGGCATACCCCACTTTTAAGTACACAATGGGGTTTATTTACTAAAGCTGGAAAGTGCAAAATCAGGCTCACTTCTGCATATAAACCAATGAGCTTCCAGGTTTTATTACCAAAGCTTAATTGAACAAGCTGGGGTAAGAAGCTCATTGGTTTCTATGCAGCAGTGAGCCTGATTTTGCACTTTACAGCTTTAGTAAATAAACCCCATTGCGTACATAAAAGTGGGGTATGCCTGTTTTGAAGCATTGAACACTTGTTTAATCAATTGTTGTTGTGCACTGTATTGATTCTTACTGATTTTCATGATCTATGGTTCAAAATCACAGATATCATTTGCACTTTTGCACTTTAAAGCGGGGTTCCACTCAAATTTTTAACTTAATCTTACCCCCTTCAGTTAATTGCATAGATATTCAAATGCCGCACAATTTTTTTTTTTTTATTGCTGTAATTACCTTTATATTGTACTTTATTGTGGCACTTCCTGTCTCTCCTCCCATGCGAGTAGGCGTGTTTATTGCCTTTCCCCGGCGCCGCACTGTCTCCTGGGAGCTTAGTGTCAGGCTTCCCAAGATTCAGTGCGTAAACAATGATCATGCGTGTGAACAAGCTGTGAATGAACAGCATTCACCGCATCCAGGAAATCAATGCTTGTGGGCTTCACATGCCCACAAGCAAGATGGAAACAGCCAGCATCACATTTTTTAAGTTATTTTTCAGTACGAAAACAGACAGAGGCGGAAATATTACACCCAAACTGTGAGTATTATTTTGGGGTTAGCAAAGTGTCTCAATGACCTAAAAAAAAAAAAAAAAAAAGATTGGTCGCCGGATTCCCGCTTTAATATTTAGCTGTGGCATATACATACTTATCATTTTTTAGCGCTGAACTTTTTTACTTTATATCTGCTTATGTGCCTACTATCTGGGTTATAGTGCTTAGCTGCTGTATGTTATTGTGGTCCATTATAGCGCAGATATTTCTTTTACTTTTCATTATTGCAGTAATCAGTGCTAAAAAATATGAACTGTTATTGTACTAATGACTCTGACAAGTAAGGGGTTAACATCAGGGGCGATCAAGGGGTTAAATGTGTTCCCTGCAGGTATTTTCTAACTTATGGGGGACTGTGTGACTGGAGAAACACACAGATCCATCTTCCTGCTTATCAGAAAGACAGGATCTGTGTGAACTCCCTTGTCTGAACCTAGATCTGCCTTGTTTACACAGGCAGATCCCCGTTCTGTCACTGCGAGGAATGATCGCGGGTGGCTGGAGGACATCAAGTCCACCGGACCTGCCGATTGGCTCCCCTGATGGCCAATGTGCACCTCCGGCAGCGTGCGTGCACCCACAAAAGCGAGTCCACGAGCAGACATACAGCTAGGGCGATTTGCGGGATTGTGCCACCTTGCCGCAGTATAATGACGGTGGCCGGTCAGCAAGCGGTTAACCCCCCTGGCGGTATTCCCGAGTCTGGCTCGGGGTGAGATTTTAGTACCAAAAGCGGTAACCCCGAGCCAGACTCGGGATCGCATCGCTGGATCCTGGAAGACGCGACTCACCTTGTCTCCGGGATCCCGCGATGTTCTCCCACTGTGTTCGGCGGCCGGATCTTCCGCCCGATCCACTGTGTGCCCTGGCTTCCGTTCCCTGCCAGCGTAGCGACGCAGGGGGTGGAACTGGCGGCAAATTCAAAATGTATAAAGCATAAACACACTGACACATTGTAATCCTATTGGATTACATTACAAAATATAATAAATATTAAAAAATTGACCTCAGATTGCCCCCCAGTGCTTTGTCCAGTGCCCCTGCCTGCAGTTTTACTGTACTTTGTGTCTGGAAACTGCAGAGCAACCATGGCATCCAAAAAGCGCGCTTCAACATCAAAAGCGACATATGACCTGCTGGAAAACAGCGACAGCGAGACAGAATCGCTTGCAGATGTGAGTGATAGCGAATCATGGTGAAGTTCGTCATCAGGCACGGAAAGCGATTTCAGCGATGATCCTGCGACTTTGCCCAGCGATGTGCGGACTTGGTGCTCGATTGATTGCGGTACAGAGCACGCAGCGCCCCCAAGATTCCCGTTTACCGGAGCGCCTGGTATAAAAGTGGAGGTTGAAGATGACAGCCCCTTGGGATACCTCCAACTCTTTTTGACTGATGAGGTCATAGAAATAATTGTTACAGAGACCAATCGGTACCAGGAACAACAAGCTGCTATACCGCAGAGGTTTTCAAGGAGCAGAAAATGGGAACCAGTGACCAAGGAGGACATCTGGAAGTTTCTGGGACTAATTATTCTCCAGGGAGTGGTGGGCAAACCCCTGCAAAAGTGGTACTGGACAACCAACAAAATATTAGCCACTCCTTTTTTTGGCACCATAATGTCGGAATACAAATTTTCACTCATAATGAAATATCTGCATTTTCAAAATAATGACGAATTTGATGAGACTTCTCATCCAGCTCCAAAACTGAAAAAAATTTGGGACTTATATCAAATTATTCAGAAAAATTTCCAGCAGACCTATATACCAGACAGAGACGTCAGTATCGACGAAAGTCTTATGGCCTACAAAGGAAGACTTAGCTGGATACAGTACATCGCGTCTAAGAGAGCGCGATTCGGCATAAAATCATTTATGCTCTGTGAAGCCAGCACTGGT
This sequence comes from Aquarana catesbeiana, assembly GCF_042186555.1. Lineage (NCBI taxonomy): Eukaryota > Metazoa > Chordata > Amphibia > Anura > Ranidae > Aquarana > Aquarana catesbeiana. The sequence goes on along the minus strand of NC_133325.1, from coordinate 418,006,353 downwards.
TATATATGGAATTCGGTCCTTTACACCGGGAAAGGGACGAAATTCAACGACAGATTCAGTCAATATGGAATGGCAACCGCTTCTGTTCTCACTTTGATTGAGCCATTGTTGAATCAGGGGTACTGTGTAACCACAGATAATTTTTATACTTCTCCAGAACTCTATGAGTTCCTTCTACAACACAAGACAGATGCTTACGGGACTGTTAGAGCTAACCGGCGTGACATGCCGCCAACCTTTGCCAAAAAAAGCTCACTGCAGGAGAAATAGTTGCCTGGCAAAAAGGCAAAATGATGGCACTAAGATGGCGAGATAAAAAAGATGTGTGCCTAATGAGTACCATTCACAACACCTCTACTGTCATGGTACGTACAAAAGTTGGAAAAGATGTTATGAAACCTCAAGTCGTAATGGACTACAACAACACAATGGGAGGTGTTGACAGAGCTGACCAGGCCATGACTTTTTACCCTGCTATGAGAAAGCAACAAAAAAAATATTATAAAAAAATCTTCAGGCATCTTCTTGAACAGTGCCTGTGGAACGCTTTCATTCTTCTAAAAAAAAAGAGTGACAGGCCTGTGATTCATGCAGACTTCGTTTGGAAAGTTGCAGAACTCATATTTCTGAAGCACCAAACACCAACCGCTGTAAATCGATCTGGACGTCGTGCTGCTGGCGTTGTGAACCCGGAACGTCTGACAGGTCGACACTTTGTGGACCACATTCCACCAACAGAAAAGAAGGCAGCACCCACAAGGATGTGTGTGGTTTGCTGCTCTAAACGTGACGACACAGGAAGGAAAGTCAGAAAAGAAACCCGGTTCTACTGTCCTGACTGTGACGTCGGACTTTGCGCTGTACCCTGTTTTAAAATTTACCATACCCGAGACGTTTACTAAAAGCAATATGACTACTAATATTGCACTCTTGTTTGGACAAAAAAAATGTCAGTGTTTTTGATTTATATTATTTACTAAAATTTATTGAATAAAAAGTATTATTACTATTATATTATTATTTGTTATTATTTATAGTTATTTATTATATTATAATTTATGATTTTGTGTTTCAAACTTTATCATACCCAGGATGTCTACTAGACTCTTGTTTGGACAGATTTCAGTGAGTTATTCCTAAGAATTACAGGCCTACAATATAAAACGCCACATTTCCATGCAAAAATAATGGTACCGCTTTCAGCACCTAAAATCTGAAATAATCATACCGCCAGGGAGGTTAAAGCAGAACTTCACCCAAAATGGTAAGTTCCGCTTTAAGGCCTCCTCCCCTTCTCCCCTTTTGGAAATTGCACTTTTTTGGGGGGGAGGGTACCTGGTTTTGCCTAGTTCTCCTTCCCCCTCCCACTCCCCAGTCTTCTGGGACACATCATTCTATGCATGAAGGTAAAAAATCTTCTGTTTGCAGCGGCTCACCCCATGCCCCCAATCCTTACCTGAGCCCCCTCTGATCCAGTGATGTTCACGATAGCCTCGGCTGTATGGACTCTTCCTCCTCATTGGCTGAGACAGCAGCGGGAGCCCATTTGGGGCTCAATCACAGCCAGTGAGCCAATGAGGAGAGCACGGGGGGGCGGATCTTTGTGTCTTATTGACGCATAGAGCCGCAGCTCAGGAGTGAGCAGGGCAAGAGGCATTATTTGGGGGCACTTCTCAAGGGGGAGGAGCCATGAGCACCGGTGGGGGCCCCAAAATCAAGAAGATCAGAGCTGTTCTGTGTAAAACCACTGCACAGAGCAGGTAAGTATAACATTTTTGGGTTTTTTGTGTTTTGTTTTTTAAAAAACAAAGCTTTAATATCACTTTAATGAACACATGAATGCTGTATTTCTAACACACAAGGAGATGTTTTATGCCTGTGGCATCTTCTGCAAAAGGAGCCTTTCAACTGCTACTTCAACCAAGATTTCTTCTTGACATTCCTGTTGGGTCAAAGTGGCAGACCGGTTTCCTGAGAAGTTCTTGCTCTCAGGAAATGCATATTCTTTGTCATGTTAGTTGTTAGTATAAGGAGTGGGCTATGCTGCAGGCTAGCAGTGGGTGTACTTACAGTATATGTATTACAAATGTACTCGCTTTAAAAATAATCCTAGAAATGAAGTGACTACAAAAAAAATCATGGTTCTAGTAAAAACAGCGTGAAAGTGATTAAAAATTCGTCACTCATTTCAAAAAGAAGCCTCGGAGCAGGAATATATCTTGGACTGAAACACTGGAATAATCTGATTGTAGCTGAAAAGTATGGTACGTCTAAAAGCATTTGTTCAAAGCATGTTTCTTTGGCATGCCCTTGGCTTACCATATATGGCAGTAGTGGCAATGGGTTAACTGTTAAAGCCTGGTTAGTAGTGAATATTGTGGCTGGTATGGCTATGAACTTTACTAAGCTGAGGGTGTGGGCTGACATACTTTGTATGCCTCTGCTACTTTTCAATCCCTGGCTAGATCTGCTTGTGTTTTTGTTGATCTTAACTAAAGCAGGGAAACTGAATACTTCAGGCTGGTCACATTATAGGGGATGATTTACTAAAGGCCAATAGACTGTGCACCTTGGAAATTGCAATTGCACTCTGCAAGTGCAGTTGCTCCAGAACTTTGTAAATGAGGTAAAGCTTCACTTTGCAAAGAATACCCAATCACATGCAAGGAAAATAAAAAAAACAGCATTTTTGCTTGCACATGATTGGTTGATGAAAGTCAGCAGAGCTTCTGCTGATTTACTAAGCTCTGGAGCAAAGTGTGCAACTGCACTTTCCAAAGTCCATAGTCTTTTATGGATATTACGTAATGGGAATTATTTAATAAATTATTTTTACTGCTATTACTTTACTGATCAAAAAATGTAAATGACTGTATCTTTTCAGGCCCTCCAAAAAGTATGGGTGATCACAAAATACAATCAAATATTTTTAGGAAAACGAGTGGTATCATGCATTTGTCTAGAATATCTTTTAAAACTTTGCAGTCACGATGACACATGTCTCAGTTTAGACAAGTCATTGATCTCTTTTCTAATTTTGCTGCCTTGATCTGGCTAGTAATTGCTATGTGAGTGAGAGAAAGAAAGAGAGAGAGAGAGAGAGAGAGAGAGAGGGACAGAGAAACAGTACAGTCTGTTCCCATTCTCATATTACAGAAACCATTAACCTACTTTTGTGTTTTGTGCTTTTTACCTCGTGTCTTACTTTTTTACTTACCTTTAATATTTAATTTTTGAGGTTGATGTTAAACTTTTCTTTTATTCTACTGGTAAGCTCACATTAAACAGCCTGTGTAGCATGAAATGCATAACGAATGCTTAAAAAGTCAAGGCCAATATTTGGAGCAGAGTAGAAAGATGATAAACATTAAAGTGGGCTCTAAATAAAAAAAATTTCATTAAACGACACTCCCCCCTCCCTCCCCGTTACACATTTTTGGTTTTGTTTTTTGGGGGTAGCAACTAGCAAGTAACTTTTCTAGCAGGTACAGTGCCTTGAAAAAATATTCATACCCCTTGAAATTTGATTTGATGGTAATGTTCTCCTAGCTTCTGCCAGTGTTGGCACCCTAATTGGTACCTAGAAAACACTGACACACCAGCTTAAATAAATGTTAATCACTAAACAACCTAATGCAGACATACTGTACATGAACAGTAACAGCAGTGAATGCATACAACAATCACAGACAATGTACCTTATAAGTTAAAATAATGATGTGAATAAGAAAAGGACACATTACCTTAACTACAACTAAAGGCCCGTACACACGGGCAGAATGTCGGGACTCAAGAGACAAGGCTGACATTCTGCCCGTGTGTATGTCGGTCTGTCTGACAAAAGCCAGCCTCAATAAAATAAAAGGATGGACAACTACTGTAGATGGCAAATGAGGGTCCTCGGTAAATCACAAGCTCAGCAATAGCATGCAATACCAGGCTAAAGCAAGCAAAGCTAGCAGAATATTAGCATGCATTAAAAAGTGTATCTAGAGATAAGATTATAATTCTACCACTTTACAAAATACTGGTCTTGCCACATCTTGGGTATGCCATCCAATTCTACTCACCAGTCCTCAGAAAGGATGAGCTGGAGAGAGTCCAGAGAAGGGCAACAAAGCTAAAAAGGAGGCTGGAGGAGCTCAGTTACGAGGAACAACTGCAAGCATTAAATGTATTCTTCCTGGAGAAGAGACACTCAAGAGGAAATATGATAGCGACTTACAAAGAACTCAATGGTGATTCTAGCATATGGGGAAAACTATTCAGTCTCAGAGAGCTTGAGAAGACACACGGCCACTCAATGAAGTTGGAGGACAATCATTGTTTAACCTTAAACTGCATAAGGGTCTGTTTACTGTCAGAGCAGTAAGAGTGTGAAACTCCTATCCACAATCGGTGGTGTCAGCAGGAAGTGTTGATAATTTAAAAAAACGATTAGATCGGAATCTTAACGAATGCAATATACAGGGATGCGTGAAATGGTTTTGACATAAACAAACTCACACCTACACATGCTGAACTGGATAGTCTGGTGTCTTTATTAAACCTTACCAACTGTGCAATTATTTACCTAAAAATATGGTTGGGGTGAAAAAAATCTTACCTAACCTCAGGAGTAGAAGTCTCACTGGTGGAGGTGCGAGCCTTCTTTCTCTGGGGGAGAAGAGTATTCTTATCCCCTGTAATCCTTTTGATGTACTTATCCAACAAGGTACCAAATAGGTGTTCCACTCAAAATGCTTTCTGCACGGCAGCTCAGCTGACCAGTGTTTAAGCCAAAGGATGCTGTTCATATAAATAAATAGAAGACTCATCCTGAAGATCTGAGAAAGTGTGTCTGCCAAGTCGTTCAAGATCTCAAGCCATTATATGAGACCAGATAGGTCTTTTAGACTTTCATAGAAGCATCCACAGGTAGCACAATGGGGTCCACTAGAGTAAAACGGCTTTAACCACCCTGGCGGTATTCCCGAGTGTGGCTCAGGGTTAAATTTCAGCACCATTAGCGGTAACCGAGAGCCACCCAGCGTTCTTTCCGCCTGGAAACTTGAGATTGGCCATGGCAACCAAAAAGTGTACCTTTACGTCAAAAGTGGTTTGAGACCAGCTAGAAAACAGTGATAGTAAATTTGAACACTTACAGAATTGAGTGATAGTGAATCGTGGGGAAATTCATTTTATTTTTATTATATTATTATTTTTTATAGTTATTTATTATATTAATATTTATGATTTAGTGTTTCAAACTTTATGATACCCGGGATGTCTACTAGACTCTTGTTTGGACAGATTTAAGTGTATTATTACTAAGAATTACAGGCCTATAATATAAAACGCCAAATTTCTATGCAAAACAATATACCGCTTTGAGACGCAAAAATCTGACATAATCATACCACCAGGGTGGCTACAGAAAAACCTCTAACAGTGGCCACATCTTTTCCAGGTGTTTTCCACAGGTTGCACGGTCAGGTCCACTAAAGAAGAAGGGCTTTAAAGAGGGCCTCTAACCGTGGTTCCATCATTTCCAGGTGTTGTGAATGCTAGCTATTAGAGTCTATTTCCAAGCCTTTACATAGTCCTCACAGATTTTTCAAGTCTTCCTCCAGTGGTGTCATGATGTCACAATGCAAAAAGCAACAATAATATTGATCAGCCAGCTCAGAGTTCAGCTTCCAATAATCAATTTTCAGTACTTGTAGAAGCCCTGTAGATCATTACCAGACAGCAGGCTTGTGTGAGTAAAAGTGAAACTTTGAAGCTTTAGGTAAAAAGTTATCAGCGGGAGGGGAACACCAAGTTTTAACATTTTCATTATGTTAAAGGAAATATGTACCAAGAGAAAAATAGAGTATATCAAACTCGGAACCCCTATTAAAAATGCTAGTAGTGTGGCTGTCTCGTTTCTATACATTTTTTGATCACTAACCTGGAATAGGTATGTAGCTGGTGGTGATGTCAGAGAAAGTTAGAACTCCTTATCTACATACTTGTTTTGAGTCAAATTTTATTGAACACACATACATCCCAGTAGTCCTAGTCCTTGTGTATCCATTGCTGAGATTTACCAGCTCTGCATGGGTCTATACCAGTTCACTGTAATGCTGTTATTGCTGTTTTTTGCAGTGCTGTTTACATCTCTGCAGTATCATAATTCATGCATTCCACAAATTCAAGATAAAACTATGAATATGACAGAGGGTGCCAATCAGGGAAGAATGAATGAATGCAACCTTAATGGTAAAATAGTAGCTGGAATACCAAATTTTAAATCAAATTACATAAACAATGATTTTTCTTTTGCATTCAGAACCTTTATCTAATACAGCTAGAAAAAAGCACAGTCAAACTAATATACCATTCATACTGAGGTGCAATTCAGTTTCTGCAGTTAACTTCACATTTGTAATTTTAAGAGAACTCAAGTTGAGCAAATCTTGCCCAAGGGTCAAATCTTTTATCTGTTACTACAAAAGCTACAAGAACTGCCCATCATTCAATCTATTTTCTATTCGGTCCTTAAAGAGGTCATTGCAGTACATTCAAAGGCAGTCCACCCAAGACGCATCTTTCAATTTTTGGTAGATGTTAAACCAACCCAACATTTTTTTACAGTGACCAAAATAGGGAAATATATACACCTATGAGGAAGTTCTACTCTCTGGATTTGATTTTCTAAAGGCAATAGTCTGTTTGGCTTTAGTAAATCAGCCCATCTGTGTTGGTTATGTAATTTATTTCATATTATCAAGAGGAGTGGGTACACCCATGTTTATAGAATCAGGCACCACAACAAGGAAAATGCAGCACTGGATCCCTCAATAGATAGAAGAAGGCACCAGGTGACTATATATATATTTGAGTAAATTAAATGAGGTTCTGCCATATTTTTTTTTAACTTTCTGTTTATTTAAAGATTTCCAAAGAAAATACAAATGTAGGTTGTTACAGCAGATGTGGATGCACAATAAAAGAACATTTCAGCGGACTAGGGCATCATAAGCAAATCAGCAAGAAACACCATGAAGCAAAGGTCAATAGTTTGGTACATTGACATGATTACACGCTAGCATAACTAACTGAATAACATTCTTGTCAAATATCATGCAAAATTAGTAATGATATCACCCTGAGGTTATACATAGAGAGACAGCATGTCCATCTTAACAAAAATGTTATAATTATAATTTAAATAAAAGGGATTGTAGAATAAGAGAGGTAACGATAAATAATGAAAAAGAAAGGAAGGACCCCTCCTTCCAGACGTTTCCAAATAGTGTAGTGAGGTAGAGAAAGAAGGGTACACTGACATATAAGGTTTGAGCAGGACCATAAAATGCCATGGACAACATATTTTATTGAATTTAGGAATAGTGTTTTTGAGCTGGGCTGTTAAGTAATCCATGTTATAGACATTGGGGGTGATTTACTAAAACTGGTGCACACCGAATCTGGTGCAGTTGAGCATAGTAACCAATCAGCTTCTAGGTTTTATTGTCAAATCTTAATTGAGCAAGCTGACGTTAAAAGCTGATTGGTTACAATGCACAGCTGCACCAGATTCTGTGTGCTCCAGTTTTAGAAAATCTCCCCATTGTGGATACATTTGTAAGGATTCGCTGCAGAGGATAGTATTCGTTGTTTCCTTTTTAAAGGTATCAGGCATCTAGGTGCAGTCAAAATGTGGTTCATCAGCTTGGTAGTGAGTTTGGCTGTATTCAGCATGGGTAAACCTGGAAGGAAGTGAACTGGATCTAAAGAGATTGGAAGGCTGAATAATGATTCCAAAAGGGATTTAGTGCGTTCCTAGAAAGATCGTATCTTGGAGCATTGCCAGTAGATGTGGTATAGTGTTATTACATCTCCAACAGGTGAGCGATATTATGATCAGATTTATTGCATGAAGAGATTCCAGTGTGAGCTGGAGCTGATCTGCTTCTTCTCCTCCTGACCCCCCCTTCTGTGTGTGAACTGCTGGAAGTGTGAAGCTAAGCAGCTGAATTTTATCATTCACACTTATGCCCTGTACACACGGTCGGATTTTCTGACGGAAAATGTGTGATAGGACTTTGTTGTCGGAAATTCCAACCTTGTGTGGGCTCCATCACATATTTTCCATCAGAATTTCCGACACACAAAATTTGAGAGCTTGCTATAAAATTTTCCGACAACAAAATCCGTTGTCGGAAATTCCAATCGTGTGTACACAAATCCGACGCACATAGTGCCACGCATGCTCAGAATAAATTAAGAGGCGAAAGCTATTGGCTACTGCCCCGTTTATAGTCCTGACGTACGTGTTTTACGTCACCGCGTTTAGAACGATCGGATTTTCCGACAACTTTGTGTGACTGTGTGTATGCAAGACAAGTTTGAGCTAACATGCGTCGGAAAAAATCCATGGATTTTGTTGTCGGAATGTCCGATCAATGTCCGACCGTGTGTACAGGGCATTACAGTGGTGCACATAAAAGGAGAGGGGCCGGAGGAGAAAGAGGCAGATCATCTCTCTCCTCTCCCGCCTGTGTGAGGGAGAAGGGAGGGGGAACTGTTAGTACATGCTCTAAACTGTATGAGAGAGATGCTCTCAGCTCAGAGCCCTGCTGAGGAGGCGCTGACAGGTGGCATTGATGACCACTGATAGGTGGCACTGATAGGCAGCACTGATGGGCACTGATAAGCGGAATTGATAAGCACTGATAGGAGGCATTGATGAGCACTGATAGGTGGCACTGATGGGCACTGTTAGGCGGTACTGATAGGCAGCACTGATAGGTAACACTGATAGGCGGCACTGATGGACACTGATAAGCAGCATTGATGAGCATTGATAGGGGGCACTGTTAGGCGGAATTGATGAGCACTGATAGGTGGCACAGATGGGCAGCGATAGGCGACATTGATGAGCACTGATAGGCGGCACTGATAGGCGACATTGGTGAGCACTGACAGATGGCATTGATGAGCACTGATAGGCAGCACTGATGGGCACTGATAGATGGCAATAATGAGCACTGATAGGTGGCATTGGTGAGCACTGACAGGTGGCACTGATGGGCACTGATATGTGGCATTAATGAGCATTGATCAGCGACACTTATAGGCAGCATTGATGGGTACTGATAGGCGGCACTAATGGGCACTGGTAGGCGGCACTGCTGGGGCTGCACAAATAATCAGTGCCCTGATTATCAGTGCAAACAATGTATTGACAGTCTTGCTGGTTAACAGCTCTCCTTTCTCACACAGACTGGCAAGTCTGTTTACATGGTAAAGGACCACTGTGATTGGCCCTTTACTGTGATCTGTGATCAGCTGTGACAGCAGTCACAGAGCGCGCTGGATGCGTGCCCCAGGGGACAGAGTTCTGGGAGGATGTCAATGGACACCCAGATCTTGAAGCCCAGGGCTCGGATGGAAGGGGTGGGGGTCAGGGGGCCCTTCATGGTTTCTTGAACTGGGGCCCTGGCGGTCCTAGTTATGCCTCGGACAGACAGGTATATATAGAAAGTTATACTACAGTAGTGCTCATCAAACGACAGGGATTTGTTTTGTTTGCGTTAGCACTTTAGAGATCGTTTAAAACTTTTTAAAATATAATTTAGATATGAAAAGGTAAAAAATGGTGCAAATAAAATATGTGCAGAAAAAAAAGGTATTACAAAGAAACAAAGAGACAACAAGAGCAAAAGACAAAGGGGTGAAAAATTAGGAATATCTGCATGTCCTGTTTCAGAAGCTTTCAGTCCATGAGCAAAGTGATCTATTGGCTCTCATAACTTGACAGGCCTTCTTTTGCTTGATGGTACACAAGAGCTGCTAAACTGTGGATGCATTCCACTTATCCTCACATCAAAGGGAGCATTGACAGAGACCATCTGACCAATCATCTGGTCTAAGTGGTGGTTGCGGGGATGTCACCATGTTTATGACCAAATTCCAGATACAGTTTTCTATAAGTATTCATATCTCTGTTGACAGAGACCATCTGACCAATCATCTGGTCTAAGTGGTGGTTGCGGGGATGTCACCACGTTTATGACCAAATTCCAAATACAGTTTTCTATAAGTATTCATATCTCTGAATATCTGCAGGGTACAGTCGGCTACCCTGCATATTATTGTCCAGCATTAAATTAGCTTTGCAATGGATATAGATATGACAGGTTTTGGATATTTATTTCTCATAGGAAGGATGTGGAGGCCTAATCCACTCTGGTATCTCCTAACTAGGGATGAGCTTCGAGTTCGAGTCGAACTCATGTTCAACTCGAACATTGGCTGTTCGCAAGTTCGCCAAACAGCGAACAATTTGGGGTGTTCGCGGCAAATTCGAATGCCGCGGAACACCCTTTAAAAGTCTATGGGAGAAATCAAAAGTGCTAATTTTAAAGGCTTATATGCAAGTTATTGTCATAAAAAGTGTTTGGGGACCCGGGTCCTGCAAAAAAAAGTTTTAAAAACGTCCGTTTTTTCAGGAGCAGTGATTTTAATAATGCTTAAAGTCAAACAATAAAAGTGTAATATCCCTTTAAATTTCGTAGCTGGGGGGTGTCTATAGTATGCCTGTAAAGGGGCGCATGTTTCCCGTGTTTTGAACAGTCTGACAGCAAAATGACATTTCGAAGGAAAAAACCCATTTAAAACTACTCGTGGCTATTGCATTGCCGACAATACACATAGAAGTTTATTGATAAAAACGGCATGGGAATTCCCCACAGGGGAACCCCGGCCAAAATTAAAAAAAAAAATGACGTGGGGTACCCCCTAAATTCCAAAGCAGACCCTTCAGGTCTGGAATGGATTTTAAGGGGAACCCCGTGCCAAAAAAAAAAAAAAACCGTTGTGGGGGTCCCCCCAAAAATCCATACCAGACCCTTATCCGAGCACGCAACCTGGCAGGCCGCAGGAAAAGAGGGGGGGATGAGAGTGCGCCCCCCCCTCCTGAACCGTACCAGGCCACATGCCCTCAACATTGGGAGGGTGCTTTGGGGTAGCCCCCCAAAACACCTTGTCCCATGTTGATGAGGACAAGGGCCTCATCCCCACAACCCTGGCCGGTGGTTGTGGGGGTCTGCGGGTGGGGGGGCTTATCAGAATCTGGAAGCCCCCTTTAATAAGGGACCCCCAGATCCCGGCCCCCCCTGTGTGAAATGGTAAGGGGGTACTTACCCCTACCATTTCACTAAAAAACTGTCAAAAATGTTAATAATGACAAGAGACAGTTTTTGACAATTCCTTTATTTAAATGCTTCTTCTGTCTTCTATCTTCCTTCATCTTCTTCTTCTTCTGGTTCTTCTGGTTCTTCCTCCGGTGTTCTCATCCAGCATCTCCTCCGCTGCGTCTTCTATCTTCTTCTCCTCGGGCCGCTCCGCACCCATGGCATGGGGGGAGGCTCCCGCTCTTCTCTTCGTTTTCTTCTCTTCTTCCTTCTTCTCTTCTTCTCTTCTTCTCTTCTTCTCTTCTTCATTTTCTTCTCCGGGCCGCTCCGCATCCATGATGGCATGGAGGGAGGCTCCCGCTGTGTGACGGCGTCTCCTCGTCTGACGGTTCTTAAATAACGGGGGGCGGGGCCACCCGGTGACCCCGCCCCCTCTGACGCACGGGACATGACGGGACTTCCCTGTGGCATTCCCTGTGACGTCACAGGGAAGTCCCGTCAAGTCACCATGCGTCAGAGGGGGTCGGGGTCACCGGGTGGCCCCGCCCCCCGTTATTTAAGAACCGTCAGACGAGGAGACGCCGTCACACAGCGGGAGCCTCCCTCCATGCCAGCATGGATGCGGAGCGGCCCGGAGAAGAAAATGAAGAAGAGAAGAAGAGAAGAAGAGAAGAAAGAAGAAGAGAAGAAAACGAAGAGAAGAGCGGGAGCCTCCCCCTATGCCATGGGTGCGGAGCGGCCCGAGGAGAAGAAGATAGAAGACGCCGCGGAGGAGATGCTGGACGAGAACGCCGGAGGAAGAACCAGAAGAGGCAGAAGAACCAGAAGAAGAAGATGAAGGAAGATAGAAGAAAGAAGAAGCATTTAAATAAAGGAATTGTCAAAAACTGTCTCTTGTCATTTTTAACATTTTTGACAGTTTTTTAGTGAAATGGTAGGGGTAAGTACCCCCTTACCATTTCACACAGGGGGGAGGCGGGATCTGGGGGGTCCCCTTGTTAAAGGGGGCTTCCAGATTCCGATAAGCCCCCCGCCCGCAGACCCCCACAACCACCGGCCAGGGTTGTGGGGATGAGGCCCTTGTCCTCATCAACATGGGGACAAGGTGTTCTGGGGGGCTACCCCAAAGCACCCTCCCAATGTTGAGGGCATGTGGCCTGGTACGGTTCAGGAGGGGGGCGCACTCTCGTCCCCCCCTCTTTTCCTGCGGCCTGCCAGGTTGGGTGCTCGGATAAGGGTCTGGTATGGATTTTTGGGGGGACCCCACGCTGTTTTTTTTTTTTGGCACGGGGTTCCCCTTAAAATCCATACCAGACCTGAAGGGTCTGGTATGGAATTTAGGGGGAACCCCACGTCATTTTTTTTTTTAATTTTGGCTGGGGTTCCCCTTAATATCCATACCAGACCTGAAGGGCCTGGTATGGAATTTAGGGGGACTCCCACGTCATTTTTTTTTTTTAATTTTGGTTCGGGGTTCCCCTGTGGGGAATTCCCATGCCGTTTTTATCAATGAACTTCTATGTGTATTGTCGGCAATGCAATAGCCGCGAGTAGTTTTAAATGGGTTTTTTCCTTCGAAATGTCATTTTGCTGTCAGACTGTTCTAAACACGGGAAACATGTGCCCCTTTACAGGCATACTATAGACACCCCCCAGCTACGAAATTTAAAGGGATATTACACTTTTATTGTTTGACTTTAAGCATTATTAAAATCACTGCTCCTGAAAAAACGGCCGCTTTTAAAACTTTTTTTTGCATTGATCCATGTCCCCTGGGGCAGGACCCAGGTCTCCAAACACTTTTTATGACAATAACTTGCATATAAGCCTTTAAAATTAGCACTTTTAATTATTCATGTTCGTGTCCCATAGACTTTAACGGTGTTCGCGCGTTCGAACAAACTTTTTTCCTGTTCGCATGTTCTGGTGCGAACCGAACAGGGGGGTGTTCGGCTCATCCCTACTCCTAACCTAGGCCTGTGTGGGTTCAAAATGCTACCCAATTACCAATGAGGGTAAATATGACTTTTAGCCTGGCTATGCTGTCATGATTTTAAAAGGTATAAATTATATTGGGGTGATGGATTCTACCGAGAGACAAATATGTGTATTCTATGGATTGTAACTAAGGTATTTATGACCCAATGACTGGTAACTTTCTAGTCACTGAAGTGGCTAAGTCAGACACTTTTATGGGCCTTGAGAGGTGTATTGGGGTTAGATTCTGCTCGTCCTATTAACAGACAAATAAGAGATGTCTGCCATGCAGCTAAGGGGTTGTGGACTGTATGAACTGAAAGGAGGAAGGAGGGGGAAAAGATCCCTGTGCTAGGCTTCTTATGACAAAATGGCATGGGAGATTTGTGACATGAACAAAATGGTTGCTTCACACAGATATTCGAGTGCCCAGCACGAACAACCATTACACCTCCCCCCTCAGGTGTTTTCCTGGGAGGGAACTGAAATTTCCCTCCTGATGCGGCCAACTGCTGTTGGCTTGGCCTGTTGGGACACAGGTCCACCTTGCCAAGGCGTTCATCTTTGTGCGGCCTGGTCCAATTGTATTGCTGGAGAACCAGGTTCCCTCTGAGGAGAATGCTGTTCTCCCTAGCAATACTGTTGGGCCTACAAAGTGGTTGTGATGGGTGAGGACTGTCGGCTGTAATTACTTGGATAATGTAGCAGCTTATGTGGTGCCCACCTGATCAGATACTAGACACCTGTGTTCAGGGGTGGCATATACTAACTTACTAGGATGTAACTTCCTGAAGAGGTAGAGGATGATATATTCCTCTCCTGTCTCGTTCTTCTGGCCCAGGACTGCACCTGACCCAAAGGTATTGGCATTGATGTGTGCTAAAACTGGACAGGTAAATTCCAGGGCCTGTGTCACAGGTGCACAGCCAGTACCTCCATTAAGGTTGGTGGTCCTCCTTATATGCTGGTGTCAAATTAGCTATTTTAGTCCGTTAAATGTTTGTTTGGTCAGTCACAGGTTCACCTGACCCACTATAGTTGCACACAGATGCCCTACTGTAGCCAGCTGGACCAAAGAATGACGTAACCTGTTTTTTGGCTTGAGGAGTAGGCCAAGCCATGATTGTCTCAGCCTCCCCAGTTCCAGATTTCTGGGTGTCTCCTCTTACCTGCTGTTCACAGGACCAAACCTCTGACTTGCTCATCTGACAGTTACTGCATAGTACTGTTAAACTAGGCATTGGCAGTTTGTTTGAGACTGGTGACAGGAGCCCAAGATGTTCTCCCCAAGACAATTACTGCATAGGACTGTTAAACTAGGCATTGGCAGTTTGTTTGAGACTGGTGACAGGAGCCCAAGATGTTCTCCCCAAGACAGTTACTGCATAGGACTGTTAAACTAGGCATTGGCAGTTTGTTTGAGACTGGTGACAGGAGCCCAAGATGTTCTCCCCAAGAAGGGCCGAACACTGATAGGCCTCTAAATTAGGAAACTGCATCAGGTTCCACCCCTCCCTGTGGGTCATACATGCCCCTCAGAGAGGTGGCAGGTGCATTCACGACCCCAACTAGCATTACGGTAAATTCTGGCAAACTACATGGTGTGGTGAAAGCTGACATTTCCTAAACCTCCCATGATAGGGGGATTGGCCCATACCCCCTGCCCAGGTCCATGATGGTTAGACAGCTGGCACATGCCAGCTGCTCCAACACACTATGGTTCCTGGGCATGTGGTAGGCCACAACAGCAGGGCTGACATTCAGCTTTTCAAGGTCCTCGCAAAGCCTGAATCCTTCTGGAGACATGGACTACTGGGGACGCCAAGACCCTGTGGGACTTTTGAATAAACCCTTTCCGCTGCATTCCCTCAGTTTCTTTGGAGGATACACCTTGCTGCCCACCTTATGGATGCCCTGATATGCCCTCCCAGGGTTTCCCTGAACCGAGACACTGTATACCACAAGCACAGCCATCAGCTTATGTACCTACAAACTGAAAAAAAAACCTTGACGGGATGGGACTTTAAATGTGACATGGACACCAAAAGTATAAAAGGTATACATTTTATTACAAAAAATAATAAATTACAATACAGTAAAAATGTCTATACAAAGACACATGGATGGTATATAGTACTATAAGATATGTGCAGGTAGAGATTTTGTCTCTGGTGGACCCAACGTTTCTGGCTTGAATGCCATTCTTCAGGGGTTTATACATAGACTGCAATCATATATCAAATAAACCAAGAAAACATACAGTATTATAGACAACATTAAAAATAGACCATGATTATCGACCCTTTTATGTTTATAAATGTAGAACATCACATGCCCATTGGCATCCAGTGACTTCCTACATAGAAATAAAAGCAAAAGACCCACAGAGGGTCAGTGGGTACAAAAATTAACCGAGCTGGCAAGGTGATAGGTGGCTGTCCCCCAGGTATAGGATGACCATACGGAGGTCCACGTAAAGATGGGCCACAATTGAAAGACACCAAGGAACTTTGGTCCTGAGAAGTTGTTAGTATCGATTTGGCAGGAATATATGTAGTCACAAAATAATGGCGTGCAGTTTATAACTATTCCCTTCAGTGAGGGGCTTTCCTCTCGATTCCTCAACTTCTCGGTATGTCTGGTGTCTGATCCGGTGCGGCTCCTATGTACCTGGATGAAAAAGAAGGGTGATTTCCTTGCAAATCAGACAACTGTTAGCAAGCTATTAAGATATGAATTTTGGCAGTGCAGTACTAGCTTTAAATTGCTATTCCAGACAACATTTGAACAAACCATGAGCTACTAATGTTATCTATCGTACACTGAAACTAAAATCATAAATTGCACTCAATTTACATTTGTCTAGCTTTTTTTTTAATCCACTTTAATTCTTTAACCACTTCCCGACCGCCGCACGACTATATACGTCCTAAGTTTGAACGGGGATATCGTTGTTATGGCAGCAGCTAGCTGCCATAACCCCGGTATCCCCGTTTTCGTGTGGGGGCCGGCTTTCAGATAAAAGTGGTCCCTGCGGCGGATTCGCCGCGAGATCACTTTTATCAGTGGCGGGAGAGGGGCCCCCCCCTCCCGCCGCGATCCGGTGCCCTCCGCCGCTTACCGGAGCCGTCGGTAGCGGCGGAGGCGATCGCGTCCTTCTGCCTGGTGTGTCTGGAGACAAGTGAGGCCAAGATGGCGCTCACTCGTCTCCATGATACTGCTGGGCGGAAGCGACGTCAAAACGTCACTTCCGTCCACGCCTCTTAAAGGCATATTTTTTCAAATGTCATTTTTCTAAATGACTTTTTTTTCTTTTTTTTTTTTTTATTGCATTTTAGTGTAAATATGAGATCTGAGGTCTTTTTGACCCCAGATCTCATATTTAAGAGGTCCTGCCATGCTTTTTTCTATTACAAGGGATGTTTACATTCCTTGTAATAGGAATAAAAGTGACACAACTTTTTTTTTTTTTTAAACAGTGTAAAAATAAATAAAACATTTTAAAATAAATAATAAAAATAAAAAAAAAATTTTTTAAAACCCCCCTGTCCCGACGAGCTTGCGCGCAGAAGCGAACGCATACGCGAGTAGCGCCCGCATATGAAAACGGTGGTCAAACCACACATGTGAGGTATCGCAGTGACCGGTAGAGCGAGAGCAATAATTCTAGCCCTAGACCTCCTCTGTAGCGCAAAATATGCAACCTGTAGAATTTTTTAAACGTCGCCTATGGAGATTTTTGAGGGTAAAAGTTTGACGCCATTCCACGAGCGGGCGCAATTTTCAAGCATGACATGTTGGGTATCAATTTACTTGGCGTAACATTATATTTCACAATATAAAAAAAAATTGGGATAACTTTACTGTTGTTTTATTTTTTTATTCAAAAAAAGTTATTTTTTTCCAAAAAAAGTGCGCTTATAAGACCACTGCGCAAATACGGTGCAAAAAAAAGTATTGCAATGACCGCCATTGTATTCTCTAGGGTGTTAGAAGAAAAACCATATATAATGTTTGGGGGTTCTAAGTAATTTTCTAGCAGAAAAACCTGTTTTAAACATGTAAACACCTAAAATCCAAAACGAGGCTGGTCCTTAAGTGGTTAATTCACTGTAGCCAGAATCCAAAGGTCACCTCAAAGGGTCAGTGGGGGTGAAGTCTGTGTTGCGCAACTTCTTATCTCTGTCTTCTGTCTGTACCAACAAGTACAGTATATTCTAATCGTATCACTAATTTACTAACAGACATATCAGCCTGAATGTCACACCACTTCCTCAAACTCAATCTATCCAAAACTGAACTCATGATTTTTCCTCCCCCATGTGCCTCCTCCCCCTGATTTCTCTGTCAAGATTAGGGATGAGCTTCGAGTTCGAGTCGAACTCATGTTCGACTCGAACATTGGCTGTTCGCAAGTTCGCCGAACAGCGAACAATTTGGGGTGTTCGCGGCAAATTCGAATGCCGCAGAACACCCTTTAAAAGTCTATGGGAGAAATCAAAAGTGCTAATTTTAAAGGCTAATATGCAAGTTATTGTCATAAAAAGTGTTTGGGGACCTGGGTCCTGCCCCAGGGGACATGGATCAATGCAAAAAAAAGTTTTAAAAACGGCCGTTTTTTCAGGAGCAGTGATTTTAATAATGCTTAAAGTCAATCAATAAAAGTGTAATATCCCTTTAAATTTCGTACCTGGGGGGTGTCTATAGTATGCCTGTAAAGGGGCGCATGTTTCCTGTGTTTAGAACAGTCTGACAGCAAAATGACATTTTGAAGGAAAAAACTCATTTAAAAATACTCGCGGCTATTGCATTGCCGACAATACACATAGAAGATCATTGATAAAAACGGCATGGGAATTCCCCAAAGGGGAACCCCGAACCAAAATTAAAAAAAAAAAATGACGTGGGAGTCCCCCTAAATTCCATACCAGGCCCTTCAGGTCTGATATGGATATCAAGGGGAACCCCGGCCAAAATTAAAAAAAAAAAATGACGTGGGGTTCCCCCTAAATTCCATACCAGACCCTTCAGGTCTGGTATGGATTTTAAGGGGAACCCCGCGCCAAAAAAAAAAAAAAAAAAACGGCGTGGGGTCCCCCCAAAAATCCATACCAGACCCTTATCCGAGCACGCAACCTGGCAGGCCGCAGGAAAAGAGGGGGGGACGAGAGTGCGGCCCCCCCCTCCTGAACCGTACCAGGCCACATGCCCTCAACATTGGGAGGGTGCTTTGGGGTAGCCCCCCAAAACACCTTGTCCCCATGTTGATGAGGACAAGGGCCTCATCCCCACAACCCTGGCCGGTGGTTGTGGGGGTCTGCGGGCGGGGGGCTTATCGGAATCTGGAAGCCCCCTTTAACAAGGGGACCCCCAGATCCCGGCCCCCTCCCTGTGTGAAATGGTAAGGGGGTTCTTACCCCTACCATTTCACGAAAAAAGTGTCAAAAATGTTAAAAATGACAAGAGACAGTTTTTGACAATTCCTTTATTTAAATGCTTCTTCTTTCTTCTATCTTCCTTCATCTTCTGGTTCTTCTGGTTCTTCTGGCTCTTCTGGTTCTTCCTCCGGCGTTCTCGTCCAGCATCTCCTCCGCGGCGTCTTCTATCTTCTTCTCCTCGGGCCGCTCCGCACCCATGGCATGGGGGGGAGGCTCCCGCTCTTCTCTTCATCTTCTTCAACTTCTTCTCTTCTTCATTTTCTTCTCCGGGCCGCTCCGCAACCCATGCTGGCATGGAGGGAGGCTCCCGCTGTGTGACGGCGCTCCTCGTCTGACAGTTCTTAAATAACGGGGGGCGGGGCCACCCGGTGACCCCGCCCCCCTCTGACGCACGGGACATGACGGGACTTCCCTGTGGCATTCCCGTGACGTCACAGGGAAGTCCCGTCAAGTCACCGTGCGTCAGAGGGGGGCTGGGTCACCGGGTGGCCCCGCCCCCCCGTTATTTAAGAACTGTCAGACGAGGAGCGCCGTCACACAGCGGGAGCCTCCCTCCATGCCAGCATGGATTGCGGAGCGGCCCGGAGAAGAAAATGAAGAAGAGAAGAAAAGAAGAAGAGAAGAGCGGGAGCCTCCCCCCCATGCCATGGGTGCGGAGCGGCCCGAGGAGAAGAAGATAGAAGACGCCGCGGAGGAGATGCTGGACGAGAACGCCGGAGGAAGAACCAGAAGAGCCAGAAGAACCAGAAGAACCAGAAGAACCAGAAGATGAAGGAAGATAGAAGAAAGAAGAAGCATTTAAATAAAGGAATTGTCAAAAACTGTCTCTTGTCATTTTTAACATTTTTGACACTTTTTTCGTGAAATGGTAGGGGTAAGAACCCCCTTACCATTTCACACAGGGAGGGGGCCGGGATCTGGGGGTCCCCTTGTTAAAGGGGGCTTCCAGATTCCGATAAGCCCCCCGCCCGCAGACCCCCACAACCACCGGCCAGGGTTGTGGGGATGAGGCCCTTGTCCTCATCAACATGGGGACAAGGTGTTTTGGGGGGCTACCCCAAAGCACCCTCCCAATGTTGAGGGCATGTGGCCTGGTACGGTTCAGGAGGGAGGGGGGGCCGCACTCTCGTCCCCCCCTCTTTTCCTGCGGCCTGCCAGGTTGCGTGCTTGGATAAGGGTCTGGTATGGATTTTTGGGGGGACCCCACGCCGTTTTTTTTTTTTTTTTTTTGGCGCGGGGTTCCCCTTAAAATCCATACCAGACCTGAAGGGTCTGGTATGGAATTTAGGGGGAACCCCACGTCATTTTTTTTTTTAAATTTTGGCCGGGGTTCCCCTTAATATCCATACCAGACCTGAAGGGCCTGGTATGGAATTTAGGAGGACTCCCACGTCATTTTTTTTTTTTAAATTTTGGTTCGGGGTTCCCCTTTGGGAAATTCCCATGCCGTTTTTATCAATGACCTTCTATGTGTATTGTCGGCAATGCAATAGCCGTGGGTAGTTTTAAATGAGTTTTTTCCTTCAAAATGTCATTTTGCTGTCAGACTGTTCTAAACACAGGAAACATGTGCCCCTTTACAGGCATACTATAGACACCCCCCAGGTACGAAATTTAAAGGGATATTACACTTTTATTGTTTGACTTTAAGCATTATTAAAATCACTGCTCCTGAAAAAACGGCCGTTTTTAAAACTTTTTTTTGCATTGATCCATGTCCCCTGGGGCAGGACCCAGGTCCCCAAACACTTTTTATGACAATAACTTGCATATTAGCCTTTAAAATTAGCACTTTTGATTATTCATGTTCGTGTCCCATAGACTTTAACGGTGTTCGCGTGTTCGAACGAACTTTTTTCCTGTTCGCATGTTCTGGTGCGAACTGAACAGGGGGGTGTTCGGCTCATCCCTAGTCAAGATCAATAGCATTACTATCACCCCGTCCCTGCATGTCAGGGATCTAGGTGTAGCCCTGGACTATGAACTATCATTTCGGCTCCATGTCCAAACACTTTCCAAATCTTGCCGCCTCAACCTCTGCAACATCTGCAAAATATGCCCCTTCCTAATCAATGACACCACAAAGCTCCTAGTTCACTCCCTGGTCATCTCCCACCTCGACTATTGCAACTCCCTCCTCACGGGATTACCTTTACATAGGCTATCCCCCCTTCAGTCCATCATAAATGCTGCTGCCAGGCTCATCCACCTTACCAACCGCTCAGTTTCTGCTACCCCTCTCTGTCAATCCCTCCACTGACTTCCACTCATCAGATTAATTACATTTAAAAAACTTACAAGCCATCCACAACTCGGCCCCCAGGTACATCACTAACTTAGTCTCAAAATACCAACCAACTTGCTCCCTTCATTCCTCCCAAGACCTCCTGCTCTAGTTCCTTCATCACCTCCTCCCATGCTCGCCTCCAGGACTTTTCCCAAGCCTCTACTATCCTATGGAACTCCCTACCTCAATCTGTCCGACTATCTCCTACTCTGCTTGCTTTTAGACGATCCCTGAAAAGCCTTCTCATCAGAGATGCATATCCTGCCCCCACCCTAACAACTGTACTTTTACTTTCTCCATCAGTTCATCCCCCACAGTTATTACCTTTTGTATCACTTGATCCTCCCTCCTAGATCGTAAGCTCTAACGAGCAGGGACCTCTAATTCCTCCTGTATTGTATTGTAACTGTACTGTCTGCTCTCATGTTGTAAAAGTGCTGCGCAAACTGTTGGCACTATATAAATCATGTATAATAATAATAATACTCATTGACAGTGATTGGTAGCAGTGAACAAATTCTTAGTACTATCTTTGGTTTACATCAGGCTTTCCGTGTGGTAGAGATAGAAAATGCATGCAGTAGGAGTGTTTGGGAATTTCTATTTTGCATCATAATCACATATACTCAGATCATCAACTTACCAACAAAAGTGGTTTAGGAGGAATGGTGTACATCAAGGCCAAGATGAAAAGCTACTGAGCAACAAGTAGTGCATCTCAAGACCTAATTTTCAGTTTTGACCAGAATCTTTCTTTGAAGATATGCCTTTATGGGAAAGTACCATTATGATAAAGTGGGCCTAGGATTAGCACCTAGCAGTACAATAAACCTACAGTATATATACATATGCATATCATAAAACTAAACATGTATTATAGGCTGTATTACTGTGAATAGTATACGACTTGTCTGCACTGCCTTTTATGAGCACCTTTTTCTACGTTTGTCTGAATTTGGCATCATTGAGGCAGCTATAAATATTCATTAGACAAAGATCTCTAATACTAAGAATTTTGCTTCCTGTTGCAATCTCCCAGCTTGCACTATTAACTCCTAATTGGTTCCAATTAAATGTGTAATATCATACCTATATGACGTTTATACACAGGAACAAAGGGGGTTATTTTACATAGGACATTTCTAATAAAAAAAAGGATATGTGAGAGAACAGACACTGCAATTCATCCTTGTTTTTAGCTTCTGAATTGAATTATATTATTTACAACATATATGGAGATATATGGATTATTTAATGGAATAAGCAGTATGCTTTTTATATAAATAGCAACCTGTTATCTAACTAATTCTACATATAAAATAAAATTATTCCGAGAAATACCATAGAATCAAAACAAAACATCTATGAGACAGTGTTTACTTAAAATAAATAAATGAACATAAAAACTGCTTTTAAAACCAAACTTCAGATTTTTTTTCACTTTGGAGAGAATATAATAACGTTAGCATTTTTTGCCATTATCTGTTTCTGTCTAAGACTTCACTGAGGAGATTTTCCATTGTATGCTGTACCTTTGAAATCCATACAAGAAATGTTGGGTGTAGGCATTACAGGCTGCTACTTTGTAGCAGTTTTATAGAAAAACTCAACTTTCCCTAAAAATGATATATAAGTCCTTATGCTAATTACTTCTCTCTTTCAATCTGTAGTTGTGCTGTTTTTATTAGCCCTGGTTCACAGTGAATGCGGCTTTGAAATCGCACAATTTCAGTTGAAACTGCACAATTTCAAAGCTGCATGTCAGTGAGACTTCAGGAGCTACTTGGTTGACATCTGTGTGACTTCATGCACAGATGTCTATGCAAGTTGCACCTGAAATCGACAAAAGTTGTGCAGGAACTACTTTTTCAAATTGATGCGGCTCCGCAAAGTCAGGACTCCGCAAAGGGTGCGACTTATGCGATTTTATTTGTCAAATCCATGACAAGTTGCACCAGTGTGAACGTGGGCTAAAACTGACATATATTTTAAAATGTGTTGCATTGCAAATAGAAACCTGGAGGCATTATACCACTGTGAGGTTGATTTACTAAAACTGGAGAGTGCAAAATCTGGTGCATGGAAGCCAGTCAGCTTCTAACTTCAGCTTGTTCAATGAAGCTTTGGCAATAAAACCTGGAAGCTAATTGGCTACAATGCACAGCTTATTAACAAAGGCAGATAACTGCGCTATAAGTCCTAAATAGTATAACATTTAGAAAGCAGCAATTCTGCTGTTAGATATGCACAGTCTCAAATAAACAATATACTGTAATCGTATATAGAATTGCGCTAAAAACACCAGTGAAAAAATGTTCAAAAAATTAGATAAATGAAATAAAAAGTCCAAATGTGATAAAAGGATTATTTCAACAGTATCCACACCATCCGCCACCATAAAGTGCGTGATCCTTAAGCTACCACCTCCACCTCAAGACTTATCAGCTTGCACGGTCCTCCTATTATAGAAGGTCAGTGACACTTGCAGCTCAAAATCCAGCCAGGGCCTTTATCCATCCAAGGGAACTTGTGGGGTATAGAGATCCACCCTCAAGATGGCACGATCACAGGAGATCCAGCTTGTACTGACCTCTTATTACGGAAGGTCAGTGATACTTGTAGCTCAAAACCCAGCCGGGGGCCTTTAACCATCCAAGGAAACTTATGGAGCACAAAGATCCACCCTCAGGATGTCACAATCACGGGAAATCCCCAAAAATATAAAAACTCACCATAGTGTAAAAACCCTTAAAACTTTAAATGTATCAAGAAATAGTTGCACTTACATCAATAACATTTTAAAATTGCATTTGTGATACACAAGCCAGCTGGATAATTCATAACAGCCCATCCTTCCGGGATCCAAGAAGCACGGTGACGTCAGCACGTCGCTCTACCCAATGCGTTTTGTCACATGATGAAGTCATCCGGAGCACTAACGACAGATCTTTGTGCCCCATAAGTTTCCTTGGATGGTTAAAGGCCCCGGCTGGGTTTTGAGCCGCAAGTATCACTGACCGTCCCTAATAGGAGGTCAGTGCAAGCTGTATCTCCTGTGATCGTGCCATATTGAGGGTGGATCTCTATGCCCCACAAGTTCCCTTGGATGAACAAAGGCCCTGGTTGGGTTTTGAGCCACAAGTGTCACTGACCTCCCATAATAGGAGGTCCGTGCAAGCTGGTAAGCGAGTACTCTTTAAGATTGAGGTGGTAGCTTAAGGATCACACACTTTATGGTGACGCATGGTGTGGATACCGCTGGAAGGATCCTTTTATCACCTTTGGACTTTTTATCTAATTTATCTAGTTTTTTTAAAAACATTTTCACTAGTGTTTTTAGCACAACTCTATATATGATTGTTTACCATGCACAGATGCACTAGATTTTGCACTCTCTCCAGGTTCAGTAAATCAACCCCTGAGGCTGGGTTCACATATGTGTGAATTGGATGCGGATTTTCCTGCACCCAATTTGCATTACATGCGAGTGTGACCGCCTCTCAATGAAACTGGTTCACACATGTCCGGACGACCACGATCCGCACTCCAAAAGGGTCCTGTGCATGTTTGGGTCCGGTTCAGGTGCAAATTCAGGCAAAAATTTGGACCTGATTTGCACTTTTGAACCCGGCCTCAGGGAAAGGTTTACAACAACTAGAGCACTCAGAATTTGCTCAGCTTCTAACTTCAGCTTGTTCATTTAAGCTTTGACAAAAAAACCTGGAAGCCGATTGGTTTCTATGCAGGGCTGCACGAGGTTTTGCATTTTCCAGTTTTAGTACATTTTACCCTGTATATTTACAAAAGTCATCCCAATATATTATTTCCAGAAGTCTGCACTAAATTTACAGGTATGACTTGCAATATTTCTATAATTTTTGATTCCACATTTTTAAAGGCTTATCTTTGCCTTATCTTAACATCACTGTCACCTTTATCATATTATGCACATAAGATTTAGCACCTATATAGTAAATACAGACTTTATACCTAATTAGGATGTACACACAGTATGAAACCATTAGCCAAGACCAGCTCAAACGTATTAGCAAAGATGCACTGTCTACATGGACAGAGGTGTAGCCGCTTTCATCTTGTCATTTGATGCACATTTGTTTATCACAATCCAAGATCCTAGTTCTAAAACGTTTTAGGACTGACAAACTTTGCAGTAAATAAATCATAACAATTAATGCAAAATATAGGCTTCACAAAAAAAATACACAGTTTAAACATGTCCTAAAACAATTCTTTGAACACGGGGAGTTATTCAAAATTGGTCCAATATTTATTTTGGTTTTCAAATGTAGATAAAGCTTTTTTATTTTTATTTTTGTCATCTGTGTCCCCATGAGGGACATTCATCCTATATATTTGCCCTGTTTATAATTCATTTGAAAGTGAAAATAAAAGAAAATCCCATATTTTGGGTTGACACAAGAACTGTAATAGGAGAAATCTTCCAGTGGGGACACATAGTTCTGGTGACCCTGGTGACACCCCAGAATTCTCTCACTTTGGAGGGATTTCCTCTCACTTTCTGTTTTTGGGACAGGAAGTGAAAGGAATTTCCCCCAATGGGTTACAGATGACAAAAAAAAACTAGCAGGGGTTATAACCCTCCCATACCAACTTTATTTTGATCTTTTCAGTATATAGTTGGTGTTTGAGATAATATTTTAATAATTTTTCAAAATCTTGAATTTTAGTGGCTGACTCCGAAAGATCAGCAACTGGACCCCAAAAGTATGAAAAATTATACACCCAATTCCCCTTTTGTCCCTTTCTTAGCCCCTTGAACAGAAACATGCTTAGGCTATCTTTCTGTATTTTTAAAAATAAATCCCTTCTAATTCAAACCATTTTTTCAAAAACTTTCTGTAAATGTATATATTTGTACTGCCTACCTTTTTAAGATGTAAAATATAAAAATAGAGAGGAAGAGAGAGCGGTGCCACTCTGAGTGCAGCATGTAGTTGAAAGCATCAAGTTTTAGTGGGTCATATTCAACTCACATTTGAGTGGAAGTAAACAGGCGTGTATGTCAAATTGTCCAAGGGAGTCCCTTCCGTACAGCTGGGCAGGAGGAATCGTCAGTCCTGGCCACTTGGGGGGTGTCCGAGGCTCCGAGGCTTGAGGGGATCAGCTTGGCAAGCAGAGAGAGCGTCAGGCAGGCCTGTGCTGGCCATCGGGACTACCGGGAGATTCCCGGTGGGCCGATTGGCAGCGGGCCACTACACCAATGACTCTCTCTCTGACTGTGTCACTGTCTCTCTCCGTCCGAGCGTCGCCGGGCGGCTCCGCTCCAGCACTCGGCGGGCGGGCCGGCCGCCGGCGTCACAAAAGAACAGGCATTGACACTCCCCCAGGCACTCCCCCTAACAGCTATCAATATAGCCATTTGGGCGGCCTCTTTGTCCCGGCACCGTGACGTCACTCACGGACGGAGGGCGGAGGCGGCCCGGGGACATAGGAGGAGGCGGAGCCAGGGCGATGTCACAAGCAAATGGAGATGGACAAGAAAAGAGGAGGAGGAGGGCCGCCGGGGGGAGCAGCAGCAGCGTGACATGAGAAAGAACTTACTACAGAGGCTGCCTGTGCTACTCTGCATGTGAAGAAAACAACAAGTAAACGCTGTGCCCTGATGTGCCCTGATTGTACCCCATGTGCCCTGAATGTACCCCATGTGCCCTGAATGTGCCCTGATGTTCCCTGAATGTGCCCTGATGTTCCCTGAATGTACCCTGATGTTCCCTGAATGTGCCCTGATTGTACCCCATGTGCCCTGAATGTACCCCATGTGCCCTGAATGTGCCCTCATGTGCCCTGATGTTCCCTGATGTTCCCTGAATGTGCCCTGATGTACCCCATGTGCCTGATGTGCCCTGAATGTACCCTGATGTTCCCTGAATGTGCCCTGATGTGCCCCATGTGCCCTGATGTTCCTTGAATGTGCCCCATGTGCCCTGATGTTCCCTGAATGTGCCTGATGTGCCCTGATGTGCCCTGATGTGCCCCATGTGCCCGAATATGCCCTGAATCTGCTCTGATGTGCCCTGCATGTGCCCTGATGTGCCCCATGTGCCCTATGTACCCTCATGTGCCCCATGTGCCCTATGTACCCTCATGTGCCCCATGTACCCTGATGTGCTGTACCCTGATCTTGCTGTGTTGTGTTGCCCCGATGTGTGCTGTGCCCCGATGTGCAATGTACCCTGATGTGCTGTGCCCTGATGTGCTGTGTTGTGTTGCCCCGAAGTGCGCTGTGCCCCGATGTGCTGTGCCCTCATGTGCTTTTACCCTGATGTGCACTGTGCCCTGATGTGCTGTGCCCTGGGCCATTCTGGATAAAGTCCAGGGCCACATTTTTGTCCCAGTCCAGCCCTGGCGTCAGGCGTGATGGAGAGGGGGTATACCAGAACTTGTGTTCGGAACATGCGTGCTCCTTCATCAGGCATGAAATGTGGCCATCTTGAGTGAGGTCTATATGGAGGAGGAAGGGGGCGGTCCGCTAGACAGCAAGGTTCAGCGGACCAGCACCGAGTTCCCCACATATCTCCCACTAATCACAGCCATAACTAATACAAAGAATACTTACATATAAACAACACATGGAATATATACTATTCAGTTATCTGTCTACTTACACCTAGATGATTCATAGATATGACAATTTCCTAAGACCATAAGGGTCCTGTTAAAAAAATATATTAAAAATAAATAAATTAATAAACTAATTAAAATTCTAAAGTACACATAACAAGCGTATAAAAAGACATGTATGAAGCATGGTTGTGTGGTTAGTGTGTACCTGAACCAGTATAAGGATTAGTATTCTGAACTATTGTACATACAGGGGGCTGCACATACAGGGGGTTCTTCCAAAGAAGTGGGGTTCTGAAAAAAAGTGACACTTCTGCTCTTGCACTTCAGCGATTTGCACAAAGCTAACCATAGCAGATTGCAGGTGATCTCATTTTCATATTATCTCACCTTCTCTGAAACATGCTCTCTTTACCTCTCCTCCTCTTCACAATTGCAGCCTCTCTCCTCAAGCTCTCTTCTCTACATCCCTCTGCTCCACCACACAATCTGTACATATCACCCTCACTTCTCCCCTCCCCCTACTACTGCACTCATCACCTCTTTCTAACTCTAAGCCCACTTGCTAACATACCCCCCAGGATACTAAAGCATGTCCCCTCATACAAATCATATTCTCATATTACCTCCCTACTCTTCTGCTTCTCCTAATCGCTGGAGATATTTCCCCAAACCCTGGGCCTCCCTTATTTAACTGTGCCCAACACACCCATCACCATCACCCTACACCCTCTGGCAGTAGTCGCAATCTACACAATTTAGTCTCCATTCCTCTTCTTCCCAACGCCAGCCTCCCTCTCTCCTGTGCCCTCTGGAACGCCCGCTCTGTCTGCAACAAACTCACTGCTGTTCATGACCTCTTTGTCACTAATTCCTTTAATCTACTTGCTCTCACCGAAACCTGGCTCCACGAATATGACACCCCTTCTCCTGCTTCCCTCTCCCAGGGTGGCCTTCACTGGACTCACTCCCCTAGGCCTAATGGACGCAAGGGAGGTGGAGTGGGATTCCTCCTATCCCCCCAGAGCACCTTCCAGGTTATTCACCCTCCTCCCTCTTTTTCCCTCTCATCATTTGAAGCCCACTGTATACATCTAGTCTCTCCAACTTCCCTAAGAATTGCTGTGATCTACCGGCCCCCTGGACCATTATCGACTTTCCTTGATGAGTTTTCTGCCTGGCTACCCTACTTTCTCTCTTCGGATATTCCCACAATCCTTCTCGGTGATTTCAACATCCCTGCTAATACAAACACTCCTGCTACTTCTAAACTTCTTAGTCTAACCTCTTCATTTGACCTGAAGCAATGGGTACAGGCTTCTACTCACTCTGATGGCAACACCCTTGACCTTGTATTCTCCTACCTATGCACTCCATGCAACTTCTCAAACAATCCTTTTCCTCTCTCGGACCACCACCTTATTAGTTTCTCTCTCCCCCTGTCTTCCACCACCTTTCCCTCCAATCGCCTAACCATCACCCGTAGAAACTTTCGCAACTTCAACTCCTGTCTCCTCTATTCTGCTACTGACCACCTCTATGACAAAATCTCTCCCCTGTCCTGCCCCAACCAAGCCATGTCCATCTACAATAAATCTCTGTCCTCCACCCTGGATAAGCTCGCTCCCCTCACTACACGCAGAATCAGGCCTCGACCCCTACAACCCTGGCAAACAGATGACACTAAAATTCTCAAAAAACGTAGTCGCGCTCTTGAGCGTCTGTGGCACAAGACTAAGTCTCTCAAAGACTTCAACCAATACAAATCTGCCCTCCAAATATACTATTCTTTCCTCCACACTGCCAAGCAAACCTATTTTACAACTCTTATTAACACTTTCTCATCCAATCCCCGTAATCTCTTCTCTACCTTCAACTCTCTACTTTGTCCTCCACCGCCTCCACCCACTGACTTACTCACTGCCCAGGAAATCGCTAATCACTTCAAAAACAAGATTGATACAATCCGTGATGAAATCTCTATTCTACAGGTATCTCCCCCAGCTAAGACCCCATGTCAACAGATACAACTGACACTCCCCCTATTCAAATCTACTACTACAGATGAAGTTGCTAAACTCCTTTCTATCGCCCACCTAACCACCTGTACCCTGGACCCTATTCCCTCTCAAATGCTACGGTCACCCTCTGACCCCATCCTACACTCTCTAACCCACATCTTCAATCTCTCCCTCACCTCATCTTCCCCGATGCTCTAAAACATGCACTGGTCACCCCCATACTCAAAAAGCCGTCCTTGGACCCTACCAATCTTAACAACCTACGCCCAATCTCCTTGCTCCCCTTTTCCTCTAAACTCCGTGAACGCCTGGTTTACAACCAACTGAGTGACCACCTCATTAAAAACAACCTTCTTGATCCCCTTCAATCTGGATTTCGCCCTCAACACTCCACAGAAACTGCTCTTTTAAAACTCACAAATGACCTACTAACTGCAAAAACCAATGGACACTATTCTGTACTCCTACTTCTGGATCTTTCAGCTGCCTTTGACACGGTTGACCACCCCCTCCTCCTCAAAAAACTTTACTCCCTCGGTCTCGGTGACTGTGCTCTTCAGTGGCTCTCATCCTACCTATCCCAACGCACCTTCAGTGTCACTTACAATTCTACTTCCTCCACTCCTCTTCCCTTCTCTGTCGGGGTCCCCCAAGGTTCGGTTCTTGGACCTCTTTTATTTTCAATCTACACCTCTTCCCTGGGTCAGCTGATAGCCTCTCACGGCTTTCAATATCATTTCTATGCTGATGACACACAAATCTATCTCTCCACCCCTCAACTCACTCCATCAGTCTCCTCACGCATCACTAACTTACTAACCGACATATCTGTATGGATGTCACACCACTTCCTCAAACTCAACTTGTCCAAAACCGAGCTTATAATATTTCCTCCCCCACGTTCCTCTTCCCCCGACTTCTCTGTCAAGAGCAATGGCAAAACCATCCACCCGTCCCCACATGTCAGGGTACTAGGTGTTATCCTGGATTCTGAACTCTCCTTTCAGCCCCACATCCAATCACTTTCCAAAGCTTGCCGCCTCAACCTCCGCAACATCTCTAAACTACGTCCCTTTCTAACCAATGAAACCACAAAGCTCCTGATTCACTCCCTGGTTATCTCTCGCCTTGACTACTGCAACTCACTCCTCATTGGCTTACCTTTAAACAGACTATCCCCCCTTCAGTCCATCATGAATGCTGCTGCCAGACTCATCCACCTTACAAACCGCTCAGTGTCTGCTACCCCTCTCTGCCAATCCCTCCATTGGCTACCACTCGCCCAACGAATTAAATTCAAAATACTAACAATAAGTTACAAAGCCATCCACAACTCTGCCCCCAGCTACATCACTAACCTAGTCTCAAAATACCAACCTAATCGCTATCTCCGTTCCTCCCAAGACCTCCTGCTCTCTAGCTCCCTCATCACCTCCTCCCATATCCGCCTCCAGGACTTCTGCCGAGCCTCGCCCATCCTCTGGAATTCCCTACCCCAATCTGTCAGACTGTCTCCAACTTTATCCACTTTTAGGCGATCCCTGAAAACTTTCCTCTTCAGAGAAGCCTATCCTGCCTCCATCTAACAACTGCACTATTTTCTCCATTAGCTCATCCCCCACAGCTATTACCCTTTTGTATCACTTGACCCTCCCTCCTAGATTGTAAGCTCTAATGAGCAGGGCCCTCTGATTCCTTCTGTATTGAATTGTATTGTACTTGTACTGTCTGCCCTAATGTTGTAAAGCGCTGCGTAAACTGTCGGTGCTATATAAATCCTGTATAATAATAATAATAATAATATTGTCTGAAATAGGTTAAAGGGGCTCTATTTTAATGTCTAAAGGGGGAGAGGGAAAAAGGAAGGGGGAAGCAGCAAATAGTAGGTATAGATAGTGGGCATATTAGGTGTTACCCAAGACAGTATTATTATGCCTATGTTGGAAGCATCTGGGTGTCATGGTGGAACTATCAGGGGATTAATGGTATTTAGAATATGTATAACAAGCATTGATTGGTGTGACTTATTCTCTCTGTTCTCTCTGTGGTTGATGGATAGTTTCAAGGTAGTTGTTATCCATTATATGGTATCTCACAAAAGTATATATAGGTTATTGGGAGAATATATTAAAAGACAGAGTACAGGGGGTCCCCTACTTACAAACATCCGACTTACAAACGACTCCTACTTACAAACGGAGGGAGACAACAGGAAGTGAGAGGAAATCTACCCCTAGGAAGGGAAATTCACTCCTCTAAGAGTTAATATGGGAAAAAGGTGTCTCCACTGATGCTTTATCACCTATTCTTATTTCCCTAATAACCCCAAATTTTCAAAATCCAATTGTCATTGGGACAGAAAGTGAGGTGAAATCTTCTGAACAGGGGCACAGACAGCAAAACAAATGTTACAGGGGTGATAACCCTTCCCTATGCTATCTACAAAACTTAAAAATAGATTTTTTGGCTGGAGCTACACTTAAAAAATTTACCTGTTCCGACTTACAAACAGATTCAACTTCAGAACAAACCTAAAGTCCCTATCTTGTTTGTAACTCGGGGACCCCCTGTATATCTCAATATCCTCGTTCAGGCCTCCCGGACTCAAACTGTCCAGAGTGTATATCGAGAAAGCCTCCCTCTCGCACAGGTGCTTTATGCGCTCTGCTTGGGGAGACTCCCGGGGGACAGATTCTACCACCCAGACCTGTAACCCCTCTGTGGAGCCTTGGTGGAACTCAGTAAAGTGTCTGGGGATGGTGAGTTTACTGCCCTCTTCAATGGAGCATCTGTGCTCTCCAAACCTCTTCTGCAGGGTTCGAGTTGCGCGGCCTATAAATAGCAGACCACAGGGGCAGGTTAGGCAATAAATGACGAATTCTGAAGAACAGTTGTAGAATTTTCCAAGCTGGTGTGTTTTGCCCTTGGTGGCAAATTGTTTTTGTCCATGTTTAATGAATTTGCAAGTTAGCCACTTTATTTTTTTTCGACATTGGTACATTTCTCTAATGTCTAAGAAGGTAAGAGTGGGTCTGAGCTGGGTTCTGCTGGGTTTTAGTTTACTGGGAGAAATCATGCTTTTTATTTTTTTGGCTTTCCTATATGTAATCTTGGGCTTGATACTTAGAGGGGGTTGGAGGTAGGAGTCATCCAGTAGTATTCCCCAGTTTTTAAGGAAGATGTGTTCCACCTTTTTGTGTTGTATGTGGAACTGGGTAATACATCTTGTAGTCTGGGACTTGACATAATTCTTGGCTTGTATAGTGTTTCCAGTATGGCTTAGTTCTAGGTCTAGAAAAGCTAGAGTGTCTGGGTCGCAAACTGATGTGAAGGACAAGCTTAAATTGTTTGTATTACAGTAAGTAACAAAATCATCAACCCGGGATTGAGAGCCATCCCAGATGACGACTATGTCATCTATATACCGTCCAAAATATACAATGTGTTTAGAATAAGGGTTATTGTGCCAGATGAATTGTTGTTCCCAAAAGCCCATGGTTAAATTAGCGTAGCTAGGGGTAAAATTTGTCCCCATAGCTGTTCTCTGGGTCTGTAGGTAATATTGGTTCTCAAAAAGGAAGTAGTTATGGTTCAAAATAGAAATGCGTAGTTTCTAGGATAAATTGGACCTGCCTGAAGTTACTTAGAAGGTCTTGGGAGAGAAAATATTGTGCTGCTTCGAGACCAATGTCGTGAGGGATAGACGTATACAGCGATTGGACATCCAGGGATACCCACAAATAGATGGGTTCCCAGTGGTATGTTTTGAGCCTATCTAGTAAGTGGATGCCATCGTGTATATAAGCTGGTAATTTCTGCGCTAGGGGCTGTAGAAAATGGTCTATGTAAATGGAAAAATAGTTTGTAACGCTCTCCATTGCGGCCACAATAGGGCATCCAGGGGGGTCGTCTAGGCTTTTGTGCATTTTTTGAAGGTGGTAAAACTATTGTGTGTGGTATTTAACCCATTTTAGGAAGGAGGCTTCCATTTTGTCAATGATGCCTTCTTGGAGGGCCTTGTCAATCAATATGCATGCTTCCAAGCTATATTGGGGTAGTGGATCACAGGGAAGTCGGGTGTAAGTGTTGGAGTCAGACAGAAGTCTGAGGGCCTCTCTCAGGTAAGAATTTCTGTTTTGGACTACAATCTAATGATAATGTTGGTATTTTTGGTGAGGGCCTTGAGGGATGATCTTTCTAGTGGAAAAAGGTGATTGTGTGGAGTGGTGGTGGTCTGTTGGCACATGCGATGGATTTCAGAGAAAATGACCTGATAGAAACTCTGGATGTATGGGCCCTTGACATGAGTAGAGTTAAAGATGGATTTTGGTCGGAAGGTGGTATGTTGTATAGGTAGGTGGAGAGGTGGGGAGATGTTGTGTTAGGTAGGTGGTGTATGTGTCATCATCTCCAGTGTAGAGAGCCTCCAAGAGCGCCAGACAGGAAGTATCTAAGG
The DNA here is from genome assembly GCF_042186555.1 of Aquarana catesbeiana. Taxonomy (NCBI): domain Eukaryota; kingdom Metazoa; phylum Chordata; class Amphibia; order Anura; family Ranidae; genus Aquarana; species Aquarana catesbeiana. The sequence continues at coordinate 417,972,406 of NC_133325.1, read as the reverse complement.
AGAGGCCGTGGGCAGGTTCTTCTGTAATGACATTTGGCTCGGGTTCCTCTTGACCGTTAAGTTCCGAACAAATTTATTGAGATCTACAAATAAGGTAAAGTATTGGAGTATATATCAGATTTTTTGTTGAACTACTACCTTATTTTAATCTTGCACTTTAGCCTGTTTTCCAAGCCCTCCATACATACCCTTACTCTTTGTACATTGAAATATAAAATGAATACATCAGGTTTTGATTGTTTTAAAATATGCACAATTCTGAAGAGTGGGACTGTTACTGTATGCGTAGGCACTATCAGATGTAGGTGAGATTACTCGTCTACTTATTCACAACACAGGCACTCTATCTTTCCTTTCAATGCACAGATTGCTGAGATGGTTGCATTGGTACAAGCTTGACATTGTTAAATAAACACATTTCTTTAGAAGACATTTATCTAAAAAAAAAAAAAAAAAAAAGACCATTGTTCTTCCAGTGCATACAGTTCATTTGGAGAGGACTAAATTTTTCTCAACAAAACTGAAATTACTGTTCCAAGGTGGCAATACTTTTGGGAACAGTCAGAGCACAGCTAAGATCTGAACATCAGATGCAAGCCTCATTTATAAACATGCACGCTCTAGTCACCCAAGCTTGGATTTTGATGCCACTGAATCTGAAAGAAAAACCACTGAAGCTGTTCTATCCATTACATATTTTTTTAAAACCTGTCCTATCAATATTTACTATCCTCTTCTTAAATGGTTGGATATGGATAGCTACTATTACTATAAGCTTGCAAGATGTACATAAAATGTAGAGAATGGCCCTGAAACATACATTACCATTAACCACTTGCCAACCGCGCTATAGCTGTATAGTTCTGGGAGACCGTTTATATGATGTCCGCCTGTGATCGCGCCCGCCTTGAACACTAATGATCATAGATTGAGGTAAAGAGCCAATCAGCGGCTCTTTACCAGGTAATCAGCTGTGTCCATTCACAGCTGATCATGATGTAAACAGAAGTCAGTTATCGGCACTCCTTTCCTCACACTGACAGCATGAGGGGAGGAGAGGAGACCCTATAACTGGCTTGTGTAAAAGGGACATGTACACTGATAATCAGGGCACTGATTATCAGTGTCCTGATTATCCGTGCAGTCCCAACAGTGCCGCCAATCAGTGCCCACCAGTGTTGCTAATGAGTGCCCATCAGTGCTGTCAATCAGTGCCTATCAATGCCTCCTCATCAGTGTCGCCTATTACTGCCGCCTACCAGTGCCCATTAGTGCCACCTATCAGTGCCTATCAGTGCCGCCTATTAGTGCCCATTAGTGCCACATATCAGTGCCCATCGGTGTCACTTATCAGTACAGCCTCATCAGTGCCTCCTCATTAGTGCCCACCAGTGCTGTCTCATCGGTGCCCATCAGTGCAGCCTATCAGTGCCCATCAATGCCCACTGGTGCCTATCAGTGCCCATCAGTGCAGCCTCATCAGCTCACATCAGTGAAGGAGAAAAATGACCTGTTTGCAAAATTTTATAACAAACCATGAAAAAGTTTAGTTTTTTTTCAAAATGTTCATTTTTTTTTCATTTATTTAGAAAAAAAAAACAGTGGTTATTAATTACCACCGAAAGAAAGCTCTATTTGTGTGAAAAAAGTGATAAAAATGTTGTTTGGCTACAGTGTTTCATGACCACACAATTTTCATTCAAAGTGTAACAGTACTGGAGTCTGAAAATTGGCCTGGGCAAGAAGGGGGTAAAAGTGCCCAGCAGGCAAGTGGTTAAAGTATTAACAATTTATCTTGGTGACTGGTATACTTACCTTCTGTGGTCTCATGTTAGAATTTCCAGTGTCCTTAGTACAACGTATTAAGAGGCATGAGAAATTACTGTCAGAGCTGTAGGTAATGACTGGCTCCTGACAAATATTCACTCCGCCAGGAGTTCTGTTTAATATTGCTGTGCTAACCTATTGCACATGGAATTCCAGGAATTAATGCACAGAGCTACACGTTTCATAACCTGTGAATGTACAGTGACCAGCATAGGGAAAGGGTTTGGACCAATGTGTCAGTAAGGAAAATTTATTCTAAGTATAAGGTAAATAATAAAGTATTCTAAAAGGTACCAAAAAAATCATTCATGATGCGATGCTCAATAGCATCACAAATTCATATAGTAAGGAGTTTATTCTTCAATTTAAGATATTGGGCAGAACCATGCAAATCATTATTTTCCAATGCATCTCCCAGTGGGAGATGGACGGGAAGGTGGCAATCGCCTTCAGGGGCTCTGCGTCCCAAGCCCTCCCTTTTTTTAAGCCAATTAGAGCCTCAGGCTCTAATCACATGCTTAAAAAAAAACCCCAGTTGGAATCTATGCGTCTGATGCATTGCATGTAGATTAGGGGGCACATGGATTAAGGGGGATTATAGACGCCCACTGTTTATAACACAGATACAGTCTAATATCATAGTGCCATTTAAACCAACTGCATAAAGCTGTGTTAGGCTTGTTGACCATCACCAGTACAATGGTTGGAACACAAAGTTTCTATGCTGTATCCATCCTAAAATAAATAGCACTGAAATTTTAGGGTTTTAGGCTTCTGCATAATTCTGGATGCACAACTAGCCCAGGGCATATAGAAATGATTTACATGTCTCATATCATAATCTTAAAGTGAGGAATAATCCTCTTCTTTTGGACTGTGATGAAAGCAATGAATCAATTAAAATTCAAATGTTTCAGGAAGGCTTTCCTGTTCTTTGCAATGCAACATTTTTATGACTTACTGACTGAATAGTAAGCATAGAAATTGCAAAAAGTACATTAAAATAGACCACAGGTAAACAGGTAAAATACTAGTAAGCTTAAATACAAGTTTATCTTTCATTGATTTCTGAGCTTTCTGCATTTTATATCCCACTGACATACTGTATCATTTGGCCAACCCGCATATTGGTTTGGTCATGGTATTGCTGTTTCCTTCAAGCTCCAGCATGGAAGCACTTAAGGCCTGCATCTGCTCACTGATGCTTAACTAAAGTGCTTATTAAACTAATTGTTTACTGTTTAGCTTGTCTTTGTAGCTAGTTAAAGAACCCATGCAACCTAAATTATAACTTGGTTCACGTGGATCATATAAAAGTGCAAATCACCCACAAAAACATCTGAACTCGGGCTCAACAGGCCATTGTAGATACCGGATTAATATATACACTTACCAGCCACTTTATTAGATACACCTGTTCAGTTGCTTGGTAACACAAATTGATAATCAGCCAATCACATGGCAGCAAATCAATACATTTAGGTATCTAAACGTGGTGAAGATGACTTTCTGAAGTCCACCCATTTAAAAGTCAGCAGCTACAAAAAGTATAACTGCTGACTTTTAATAATCAGACCCTCACCTGTCCCATGGTCCAGCTATGCTGGCGCTCAAAGCCCTGGTCTTTTTCCCTCCTCTCCACGGCACTGGCATTCTAACTGTGGGTGCCCGGCTGTGGCTTCACAGCCGGGTGCGCACGAGCAAGCCGCTCTGTGCGCTGTGAATGGCCGGGAAGTGGGAGCTGGGTGCCCTTGGTTGTTGGTGCCAGACGAACTGATCTGAGTATTTCAAAAACTGCTAATCTACTGGGATTTTCACACACAACCATCTCTGTGGTTTACAGAAAATGGTCCAAAAAAGAGAAAATATCCAGTGAGTGGCAGTTGAGTGGACGAAAATGCCTTGCTGATGTCAGAGGTCAGAGAAGAATGAACAGACTAGTTTGAGATGAAAGAAAGGCAACAGTAACAGTAATAACAGTAACTCCAATAACTGTACTACCAAGATAGTCAGAATACCATCTCTAAAGGCACAACAAATCGAACCTTGGAGCTTGAAGCAGATGGGCTGCAGCATCAGAAGACCACACCAGGTGCCACTTCTGTCAGCTACAAGCAGGAAACTGAGGCTACAATTTGCACAGGCTCACCAAAATTGAACAATAGAAGATTGGAAAAGAGTTGCCTGGTCTGATGAGTCTCGATTTCAGCTGTGACATTCAGATGGTAGGGTCAGAATGTGGTGTAAACAACATGAAAGCATGGATCCATCCTGCCTTGTATCAATGGTTCAGACTGGTGGTGGGGGTGTAAAGGTGTGGGGGGTATTTTCTTGGCACACTTTGGGCCCCTTAGTACCAATTGAGCATCGCTTGAATGCCACGACCTATCTGAGTATTGTTTCTGACCATGTCCATCCCTTTATGACTACAGTGTACCCATCTTCCGATGGTTACTTCCAGCAGAATAACACACCATGTCACAAAGCTCAAATCATCTCACCACTGGTTTCTTGAACATGAGAACGAGTTCATTGTATTCCAATGGCCCCCACAATCACCTGATCTCAATCCAATAGAGCACTTTTGGGATGTGGTGGAACGGGAGATTTACATCATGAATGTGTTGCCGACAAATCAGCAGCAACTGCATGATGCTATCATGTCAATATGGACCAAAATCGCTGAGGAATGTTTCCAACACCTTGTTGAATCTATGCTATGAAGAATTAAGGCAGTTCTGAAGGCAAAACCCAGTACAAGCAAGGTGTACTTAATAAAGTCATCGGTGAGTGTATATACAGAAAAGAATGTGAAACTGTTTATCACAAAATATACAATTTTTTACAAACATTTCCATTACAAAATGAAAAAAAAACACGGTTGAATGTTAGAAATCCCCTATTGACCTGCTTTCAATGATTTAACCAAATAGTCCCTGTAACAAGAATAAACATCATAAGTGAGCACTATACACAGTACTCAAAAATACACAAACTACCGAAGAAAAAAAAGCATTATCGCCCATATACAGTATAAAAAATTGTGGTATCACATGCAACATTGGGAATAAAATCTTCAATCTACAAATAAATAGAAGCAGTTTTTTATGTTGATGTTGTAGTGCATCCCCCAAAAAGGCACATCAGGTGTGTTGGCTAGAATTTCATCAAAAGCAATGGCAATGTGTATCTGGGCGTATATCCTTGTTCTCTAGATACAGCACTGTGCAATAATATATGTAATCAAATCTGTAATCCAATCTGGTTTGGCCATCTGTGGGTACTAAACAAAGGGCTGCTAGTTCCTCAGGGTCCCATTTGATATCCCCGTGGCATTCTGAAACTGCAGGACATGGCAGGCATACCTGGTAATTGCAAAGTACATAGATCAGTCCCATGCAGAAATAGCAGCTCAAAAGAAACAACAGTATATGTCAAGGCATGTGTCAACTAATAGTTACTCAGTTTCATTACAATATACTGTCTCAGCCAACAGAAGTATATTTAATCTTTCCTTCGCACTACCACTAGTGATGGAATATATGTGTTTCCTGAGGGGCCGCAATCATGGTGGTAAAACTCTTGTGCTCAATGTATGCTCAGCCCTTACAAGTCACTTCAGCCAGCTCCTCCTCCCCAGATGCACTGGTCTATGGGAGTAAAATAAGTACCATATTTATTTGCGTATAACATGCACAGGCATATAACACGCACCTTCAATTTAACAGGGAAGTTTCAGGTAAAAAACTTTTTTTTATATGAAGCAAAATAATGCTCAGTGTCCATCAATGCAGCCTTATCAGTGCCCATCTGCAGCCTCACCATTGCCCATCATTGCAGCCTGATCAGTGGCCATCATTGCAGCCTTGTCCATCATTGCGGCTTGATCAGTGCCCATCTGCAGCCTTGCCCATCATTGCAGCATGATCAGTGCCCATCTGCAACCTTGCCAATCATTGCTGTCTGATCAGTGCCCATCTGCAGCCTTGTCCATCATTGCAGCATGATCAGTGCCCATCTGCAGCCTTGCCCATCATTGCAACATGATTAGTGTTCATCTGCAGCCTTGCCAATCATTGCAATCTGATCTGTGCCCATATGCAGCCTTGCCAATCATTGCAGTCTGATCAGTGCCCATCTGCAGCCTTACCAATCATTGCAGTCTAATCAGTGCCCATCTGCAGCCTTGCCCATCATTGTAGTCTGATCAGTGCCCATCTGCAGCCTTGTCAATCATTGCAGTCTGATCAGTGCCCATCTGCAGCCTTGCCCATCATTGCAGTCTGATCAGTGCCAATCTGCAGCCTTGCCAATCATTGCAGTCTGATCAGTGCCCATCTGCAGCCTTGCCCATCATTGCAGCATGATTAGTGCCCATCTGCAGCCTTGCCCATCATTGCAGCATGATCAGTGCCCATCTGCAGTCTTGCTCCTCTTTGTAGCATGACCAGTGCCCATCTGCAGCCTTGCCCATCATTGCAGCATGATCAGTGCCCATCTGCAGTCTTGCTCCACTTTGTAGCATGATCAGTGTCCATCTGCAGGCTTGCCCATCATTGCAGCATGATCAGTGCCCATCTGCAGTCTTGCTCCTCTTTGTAGCATGATCAGTGCCCATCTGCAGCCTTGCCCATTATTGCAGCATGATCAGTGCCCATCTGCAGTCTTGCTCCTCTTTGTAGCATGATCAGTGCGCATCTGCAGCCTTGTTATTGCCGAAATAAACAGAGCCGGATCTAATGTGTACTCGGCTCGCAGTTCCACCCAGTCCCGCCCCTTGGCCCGGTCCAATGGCGGCACGTCAATGCTAGCAGGCGGGACTGGGCATGACTGCGAGCAGAGCAGAGTACACAGGAGATTCGGCTCCGTCTATTTTGGCGTTGCTCGTTCCCTCGTTCCCCTCCCAGGCAGCCATTCAGTGTATAACACGCACAAACGATTTTCCCCTGATTTTGAGTGGGGGAAAGTGTGTGTTATATGCCAATAATCCTTATGATCCTTTTGCAATTCATATGGAGTGTACATTCACTTTATGGTTGGTATAGATAATACATGTATGATTTATAATATGTTATTATTTTTTATTATTGAGGTGTGAGAAAGTAACACATAAAGCTTTTTTTAGAAAACAAGATAACAACAACATTTAGTATACATTTTTTAAAATTTGTTTGTTGTGGTGATTCAACATGGGCGTGAGCATGTGTTTGTAGCCATATGACCTTTTAGAGCAGGAGTCTCAAACTGGTGGCCCTCCAGCTGTTGCAAAACTACAAGTCCCATTATTCCTCTGCCTGTGGGAGTCATGCTTGTAACTGTCAGCCTTCCAATGCCTCATGGGACTTGTAGTTTTGCAACATCTGGAGGGCCGCCAGTTTGAGAACCCAACGCAGGGATTTATTCATACTATTTGCAAAAATTATGAAAATGCAAAACACTAAATGAGCCACTTAAAGTACACTATATTACCAAAAGCATTGGGACACCTGCATTTACACGCACATGAATTTTAATCGCATCCCAGTCTTAGTCCGTAAGTTTCAATATTGAGTTGGCCCGCCCTTTGCAGCTATACCAGCTTCAACTCTTCTAGGAAGGCTGTTCACAAAGTTAAGGAGTATGTCTATGGGAATGTTTGACCAAAAAAAAAGAAAGCCTGGCTCGCATTCTCCGCTCTAATTCATCCCAAAGGTGATCTATCAGGTTGAGGTCAGAACTCTGTACAGGCCAGTCAAGTTCCTCTACCCCAAACTCGCTCATCCATGTCTTTATGGACCTTGCTTTGTGCAATGGTGTGCAGTCATGTTGGAACAGGAAGGGGCCATCCCCAAACTGTTCCCACAAAGTTAGGAGCATGAAATTGCCCAAAATGTCTTGGTATACCGATGCCGTAAGATTTCCCTTCACTGGAACTAAGGGACCAAGCTCAAAGCCTGAAAAACAACCCCACGTCATAATCCCCCCCCCCCCCCCCCCCACCACCACCAAATGATTTGGAACAGGGCACAAAGCAAGGTCCATAAAGACATGGACATTTTGGTAATATAGTGTATATGTATAGCCAAAGTCTTTATTCTTAGTGTATGGAAGAGTTAAAAATCACCTGCAGTTTATTTTTTGCTGTTTGTTTACCGCTGGGGAGCTTTCCTATACAACAGGAAATAAGATTAAATCTCCCCAGAGTAAGATGAGTTACCATCTTAGACAGTTGTCATCTGAACATTAGTCTCCAGTGGACAATTTACTTTCACCTCTTTCTTTAAAGACAATTTAAAAAATGTGGGCTTTCACTTCACTTTTTGAAGCAGGTCAGTTAGAGAGGTGAATTACTCCAGACATTGACCTGAAATAAGGTGTAATACACTCTTTCCAAAAAATGTTTTTCATTTACATACACTTTAGGCTAAAACATCTTGAGGCTGATTTCACTCATATGCATTATTCACAGTTATCACTGTGATGAATTGCAGTTCCATTCATTTTGAATGGCACCCCAGTGAACCTTTCCAGTACATGCTAATGGAGTTGATTTACTAATGGCAAATAGACTGTGCACTTTGCAAAGCCCTCTGCAAGTGCAGTTGCTCCAGAGCTTAGTAATTGAGGTAAAGCTTCACTTTGCAAAGAATACACGATCATGTGCAAGGAACATGTAAAAAACAGCATTTTTGCTTGCACATGATTGGATGATGGAAGTCAGCCGAGCTCCTGCTCATTTACTAAGCTCTGGAACAACTGTTCTTGCAGAGTGCAACTGCACTTTGCAAAGTACACAGTCTATTTGCCTTTAGTAAATCAACCCCATTGTATAAACGTTTCAGTGAACAACAATACACAGATCAGAAACGTGTTGTGGTGCACTGCATTAAAAAGAAGGTTGATGTCTGATTTTACATGCATGGTGGTATGCTGGTGTAATACACATTAAGGAGACACTGCCCATTGGGGTTTTTCTTCCTCTTTAACAGACCAGAAGAGAAGTTCATTGTTAGGCTGGTCATAGACAGATCAAAACTCGGCCAGTTCAACAGGAACTAGAGATAGAAAGGCCCGAAAAGATGAAAAAATTGAGAATTCTTTTTTTCTGTGTTTTCTTAAGGTTTTTGTTGTTGTTTTTTTCCAGAAAAATTGAAAAAAGAATGAAGTGTGGAATATGTTCTTTTACAATGATAGATAACAGATAGATATCGTTGACAAGGTATTTAAACTATATAACATAAAGACCTATGTAAAGTCTTAAAATGTTGCAAGTTCTCTCAGCTGAAGACAAGCAAGTCCTGAAATACAGTTCAAATAACACTGTACTTCTTAATGCAGTTCTTAAACAAGGTAAATATTATGACAAATTAGTATATTTATAACCTATAAATGACTCCTATTAATGTTCTCTACCATCACAGCATAATGTTTCCCTACCTGTTTTCCTCCTCTCAGTAAAGTGGTGAGATGAACATCTAGAGTTTGGAGACATTTCCACGGTGCAATTTCTGCTAAGAGCAAATTTGCAAATATTGTGAGAAGAAATATTTTTTTCCAAATGCTACAAGGATGACAAAACACATCCTTGCATGCCAAGGGGGTCCAGAGGTAGAGATAGCCAGCAATGAACATATTCCAGAGTAGTATTGGGGGCATTAGTGGTAGGTTGACTAAAGCACATAAACCAGAGGTAAGTATAGTAACAAGTCCTATTTGCAATCTCGGAACATCCAATAAGAGGACAGTATGCAACCGGTCTAAACTACGTGGCATGTTCACCAATGCCAGGAGCCTGGTGGACAAGATGGGTGAAATAGAGATACTGTTGAGAATTGTTGAACGAGGAGGATTTAGATTTTGTGGGAATTTCAGAGACCTGGTTCAACAGCTCTCATGATTGGCTAGCAACCATTCAAGGGTATTCCCTTTATCGCAGGGATAGATTGGGTAAAAAGGGGGGAGGGGTATGCCTATATATGAAGAATAATGTTCAAGTGAATGTTAGAAATGACATCAATAAGGGAGCTAGGGAGAAGGTGGAATCCTTATGGGTAGAGCTCCAAAGAGATGAAGCTAAGGGGAAAAAAATACTGGGAGTATGCTATAGGCCCCCTAACCTAAGGGAGGAGGGGGAGATGGACCTCAGCAACAAGGCAGCAAGGATGGGAAGTGTTATCATAATGGGGGATTTTAATTATCCAGACATAGACTGAACGCATTCGTCTAAGGCTCGCCAGTTCCTAAATGTCTTGCAGGACAATTTCATGGGTCAGATGGCAGACGCACCAACTAGAAACAAGGCGTTACTAGATCTACTGTTTACCAACAATACAGACCTGATCACAGATGTGGAAATACAGGGCAATTTAGGAAACAGCGATCACAGGTTAATTGGCTTCAGTATAAATCACACAAATAGGAAACACAAGGGGAACACAAAGACACTGAATTTCAAAAATGCCAACTTCCCTAACCTACAAACCTTGCTAAAAGATATAAATTGGGATAAAATCTTAGAAACAAGATAAAATCTTAGAAATATAAGGCTGTGGGATCATCATCAGCATTCAGACTTTACAAAGAATGCAACAAGATATGTAAGGGTGCAATTAGGATGGCTAAGATAGAACACGAAAGACACATAGTGGAGGAGAACAAAAAAAATCCCAACAAATTCTTTAAGTATATAAACAGTAAAAAAGGGAGGACAGACCATATTGGTCCCATAAAGAATGAGGAAGGACATCTGGTTACAAAAGATGGGGAGATGGCGAAGGTATTGAATGTATTCTTCTCCTCAGTCTTCACGAGGGAATCGGGAGGCTTCAGTGACCAAAACTGCAGTGTTTGTCCTCATGACACATCACAGGAAGCACCCTCATGGCTAACAGAGGACAGAATTAAAAATAGACTTGGGAAACTTAACATTAATAAATCACCGGGACCAGATGACTTGCACCCCATGCTACTTAGGGAACTCAGTCAAGTAATTACCAGACCATTGTAACTAATTTTTACTGACAGTCTACTGACTGGAATGGTACCAGCTAATTGGAGAAAAGCCAATGTTGCACCAATATTTAAGAACCAAAACACATCCCTGGCAAGCTCTTGGAAGGGATGATAAGGGACTATGTACAAGATTTTAGTAATGAAAACAGTATCATTAGCAGTAATCAGCATGGTCTCATGAAGAATAGTTCTTGCCAAACCAATCTATTAACCTTCTATGAGGAGGTGAGCTGCCATCTACATAAAGGAAGGCCCATAGACGTGGTGTATCTGGATTTTGCAAAAGCATTTGACACAGTTCCCCATAAACGTTTACTGTACAAAGTAAGGTCAGTTGGCATAAGGTGAGTACATGGATTGAAAACTGGCTACAAGGGCGAGTTCAGAGGGTGGTGATAAATGGGGAATACTCAGGGTATGGTCAGGGGTGGGAAGTGGGGTCCCCCAGGGTTCTGTGCTGGGACCAATCCTGTTTAATTTGTTCATAAACAACCTGGAGGATGGGGTAAACAGCTCAATCTCTGTATTTGCGGACGACACTAAGCTAAGCAGCCCAATAACTTCTCCGCAGGATGTGGAAACCATGCAAGTAAATCTGAACAAATTAATGGGGTGGGCAACTACATGGCAAATGAGGTTTATTGTAGAGAAATGTAAAATAATGCATTTGGGTGGCAAAAATATGAATGCAATCTACTCACTAGAGGGTGAACCTCTGGGGGAATCTAGGATGGAAAAGGACCTGGGGGTCCTAGTAGACGATAGGCTCAACAATGGCATGCAATGCCAAGCTGCTGCTAACAAAGCACACAGAATATTGGCATACATTAAAAAGGGGATTAACTTCAGGGATAAAGCGATAATTCTCCCACTCTACAAGACTTTGGTCAGGCCTCACCTGGAGTATGCTGTCCAGTTCTGGGCACCAGTCCTCAGGAAGGATTACTGGAAATGGAGCGAGTACAAAGAAGGGCAATAAAGCAAATAAATGGTCTGGAGGATATTAATTATGAAGAAAGGTTGCGAGCACTGAACTTATTCTCTCTGGTGAAGAGACGCTTGAGAGGGGATACGATTTCAATTTACAAATGTTTTTTGCGGAAGGGAGTTTAATAAGACACGTGGCCACTCACTAAAATTAGAAGAAAAGAGGTTTAACCTTAAACTGCGCAGAGAGTTCTTTACTGTAAGAGCGGCAAGGATGTGGAATTCCCTTCCACAGGCGCAGTGGGAGAGATTTCCCCATCAACACTAATGGGGAATCAACATGACTGTGTTTATGGGGGACTCAATCAATTTTCTTTCCTTCAACCTGTGATTGAAGGAAAGAAAATTATATAATGTATGGCTTGCTTAACTGTTTACATGCCCTGTAACTCATCTCTTTTTTAAAATACAGCCTCACACTACGCGTTGTATCAGTGCTATGAGATGCAACAGTTCTTTCAAAAAAAGTCTAGTGCTTATGTCAGTATATATTGTCTACACTTTATTTCTTGGGACAGAACTGGAAACTTGAAATTGTTAGTCTGTTCAGCTCAACATCACACAGTGAGATTGCTGATGTAGATTGGAAGACTTTGTTAAAAAGTTCTGTGGATTAAAACGATAGACCACGTCATTGCCTTTCTGCACACAATTCTGCCTTGATAGGAGATCTTGATGGGAGAAAAATAAAACTCTGCTATCTGCAGATTAGCCGTGAGTTTCTGCCTTCATTTTCAAGTGCCTTTCAATCGTGCTAAACACATTTCATAATTTCTTTTCTTCTTTCCGAGTAGATGGTGAGGGGAAGTATAAAGAGGGCAGGCAATTAAACTGTGAGGCTTGTAATTCAATTGCTGTGTTCTATATGGAGCTTTCTACTGTGCAAGGATTAACCTCTTTCCTGCTGGTACAAAAGTTGCCTTTTTAATACTGCTATGGTATGAAATGAGTGGACAATTTTTCGTTAATATTGTACCCTCTGCTCGCTACATTGACTGGGAAAATCTTAATTATCTGCTACTTTTATTTAATCACCACTGCATTGTCAGGGCTAATTCTGGTTGCATATTTTTGCTCCTGATGATTAACATTCAGAGCTTGGCTACGCAAGTGATTTTCAGTCACGCTATCACGCAACTGAAAATCACTAATGGTAATTTGCTGGGTTGCATGTGGTTGATAGCTAGATGTAATGTAACAATGGAATATTAGTTATGCTATATAGGAACCACAAACTATGATTAATCGCATAGGGGCTTGTTTATGAAATGTGTGCTAATAAGCCACAAATAATTTGTATACGTAAGCCCCAAAATATCACTCAGTGGAAAAATTGCATTAAACTACTGGGGACTGGCATCTAGACTTGTTTTGTATCACAACTAGGGGCTTAAGTATGAAAAGTTTAGTAAGGCTATTTCTTGTTACCCATAGCAACCATTCAGAAACCTTACGTTTTTAACTCTTTGCAAAAATGCCAATCGACAGTTGATTTGCTGTTATGGGTAATGTTATTGATCTTGTACTTTTCATATATAAACCCATAGTGATTGAATATCTCTGCTATGTCAGGGGATTTTCAATATCAGAAAATATAGGGTTGATAATATGGTTGGACAATATTCAGTTAGCAAAACAAAAGTATACTAAAATTTAGCAAGTAAAACAAAGATGAGCTACCAAATCATAGAAAGGCAAAATCCTATTATATTTGTTAAATTCCCTTACACATCAATGTGTATCAAAATTAAACATAGCTTCCCTTTTATAAGTTGACATAATGTATCCCTTTAGGAAATCAGCCCATACTGACACTAAAAATCACTTTTGTAGCCAGGACTGTTGGATGGTCTTAAAGCGGAGTTCCGCCTGGAGGAAAAAAAAAATAAAAGTCAGCAGCTACAAATACTGTAGCTTCTGACTTTTAATATAAGGACACTTACCTGTCCAAGGAGCCCACGATGCCCTCACCCGAAGCCGGCCCGTCCCTCGGCTCAGGTGCAGGCACCGGCATCCTTACTAAGGGAAACAGGAAGAGAAGCCTTGTGGCTTCACAGCCTGTTTCCTGCTGCGCATGCAGGAGTTGCACATTCTGAATGGTCCCTGCTGTCTTCTGGGACCTGTGTGTCTCCCAGAAGGCAGAGGGGGAAGGAGGAGGGGCCAGATATTGCATGGCTCTCAGCACAGAGTGCAGCGATCTTTCCCCAGAAGTGGGAGCAGATACCTGGATTTGACAGGTATCCACTTCCCCCTCCCCCCTGAAAGGTGCCCATTGTGGCACCAGCGGGGGGGAGGAATCCAATCCGCAAAGTTACATTTCTGGGTGTGACTCCGCTTTAAGCTGGCTACACATTATACAATTTCCTTTAGATTTACCTTCAACTATGTAGTGCAAAGCCTGTTTGATTACATACAAATTGAAAGTGTTTAGGTTTGACCTCATATTATATGGTTTTGGTAAATCTAAAAAAAACAGCAGAGGGAGCCAATGGCTCCTGCTGCTATCAATCTATCCAATTAGGACCAGAGACAGCAGCTGGAGCTGCTGTGCTCGTTCCCATCACTGGAACGATCGGGTTCAAGTAAGTAAAAGGGGGGCTCTGGGGGGCTGCTGCACTACAGAAGGTATTTCACCTTAATGCATAGGATGCATTAAGGTGAAAAACCTTGAGGGTTTACAACCCCATTAAAGTGGATGTAAACCCTCTCCTATACCCAGTGAAGTGAACAGCCTCAGATACACAGAGATGAAACAAATCCTACTACATAAGTTTTACATATATATTTGCTGTCTTCAGCTTTATATAACAGGGCGTGCACTTTCTATAACAGGGCGTGCACTTTCTAAACAGTATATAAAGCTGAAGACAGCAGATATAGACGTAAAACTTATGTAGGAGGATTTGTTTCATCTCTGTGTATCATCTGAGGCTGTTCACTTCACTGGGTATAGAAGAGGGTTTACATCAACTGGGGTTGTAAACCCTGAAGGTTTTTCACCTTAATGCATTCTATCCACACCCACAAGTGAAACAGGAAGAGATTCACTTGTGGGTGTGGATTCCTGCCATACACTGGGCGACAGCTGATTGGAGGAAATGCACACACCCCCTCTCCTCATAGGCAGAGACTTGCAGAGCTGTTCTGTGAATAGACCAGCTCTCTGCTAATCTATTTATAGCTCCCACCCTGAAACAAAATTCAGGCTTGTTTTATTTCAGTTGACAGAAAATTTGTCAGAAATTATAAAGCTGATAACAGAAGAACGGAGCAGGAGAACCATGCGACTTAGGGCTTTGAGGAGACATATGAAAACACTGCAGATATATGTGCCCAGCTCAAATTTCATGAATCAGGTTTACATCCACTTTAATGTTTTGCCACCTTTCCCAATGTGTTTGCGGGCCTTCTTAGGGGGTCCAGCCTCCCTCCTGTGTTCGATAAAAGGAAGATCCACTATAATATTTTCTATACACTTCGTATATTTAAATATTCTTCTGTAGAACTTTTTAGGCATATGTGCCAATCAGGAGGATATAATATTTATCTGCAATCTCTGCCATATACACCCCCTGTGTAGCATGCTTTGGACATTAATATACCGGGTATGTGATCTTCTATTGCAAGACTACCCACATATACTTTTATACACATCATATGTTGCTTTGATCTATACTCTTATATGTTTCTTTAGCATTTCCCCCTATGTTTTTGATGCCAGGTGGTCTCAGTGACAGTCTAGCAGTATCCGCCTTTGTTATTATTTTTCCACCCACTTCCCTTGGATGGTTTGATAGTTTTATTTTATTTTGCTTTTATGATGTGACAGGTCGCTCAGAACTCTGAAACGCGTTGGATCAGCCTCTGCATGTGTACTGTAACAGTATCATTAGGCGATTTCACCATTAGTAACAATGTACCCCATTTTTATATGCATTGATATATAAAATGTATCTTTTTGTACTGTATAAAATCTTTGTTCACGAATAAAACTATAACTTTTTAATGTAACCATGTGTTCACTCTTTGAGCCTTTAAGCTCCCATTTTTTCCAATGAGGGAACCCATATTTTTTTTACATAGCTTCAGGATGTGGCCATATATGGCAGAGTAATCTCCCTACCATTTTTATATAAAAGGAAGAGGTCCGGGTCCCAGGGGGGACACGCAACTATGAATACATTCAGAGACTTGCTGGGACCTGTATTCTGCTCCGGAATGCTGATTCGCTGGGACACCCCAAGAACATGGATTTCTCTGTTCAAGCATTTCCAAGTATGGACTTTTCCCAAAGCAGTTTCACCTGTGCAGATAACCTGGGGCAGCCACAGTTAGATTCAGTTAGGAGAAAGACGTTATTGCACGGTATACATGTTGTGCCAAGTTTACAGTAAATATTGATTCAACTGCTCAGAGCCTGGTCTGAACTTATTCAAGGGGTGCATGTGGGGTATTGACGCATTCCTAAAGAACTTCAGGCCATAACCGCAATATGGGGTACTGTATGTGTGACATCACTACGACAGAGGTTCATTTAGCAAGACAAGGAGGAAGAGGTAGTTGCCATGAGTAATTGCAAGGAATAACAGCAACCAGTCATTGGCATGCTACCTGGTTAGGTGACAGGTCCTCTGGTAGTGAGGGGGTCGGTTCTCTGATTTCCTCCCTAGCTATCGGCCTCCGCAGGTCACCGGGAGTGGACTAGCATTACGGAGATCTATGGCCTAATCATTAGGTACAGAAGAGAAGAATTAGGTGTGAGCATGCATGAGGTCAGCGCTATGTGCTCGGCAGGGCCCCATTCTGTTACTGGTAGTGGGGTAACAGAGCTACGCTGACTGGTGGAATGGGAAGAAGCTCAGCCTGTCCCTCCAAATGCAACACATATATTAATGTGTAGGACATGGGATGAGGCAGCTTATGGAGGAACTCTGTATTTTGGGTACTACACACATGTAGCTCATGTCTGAGTTTGACAGCAGCCTTAATTTTTCACATGAGCATAGTCATGTGATTCTTCACATGAACCACGTCCCCTGACATTGGTGAGCATGCCTTCAGGCAAAGTGTTAACCCACATGCAACGGTTCATCACCTGGCCTGGTTCCCTCCCACTCTGATGTCACTTCTTGTTGCCTGGATTCCATGCTAGTCTTGACAGCACGGCTCTCCACCTTGAATCAGAGACACAGTTTTTCCCACCGCTGGTCGGCTGGAACTTCCACTTGCAGCTGTCTTTACTCCCAGGGGGTATCCCGCTGGACATTATGGATTAACTGATATGCCTGTTTTTCATTTCCATCTTGTAAGTGTTTTTAACCCTTCCTTTTCATTAAAGTGTTTTATTACTGCACTTAGAAGCGCCGTCTTCTCTGCTTTGTTTTTCCTATAGAGTGTGCTTCCCTCTTCTAAAGTAGTGCTGTGGTATATTAACTGGTTCACGACCAGCCGCTGCAGTTATACTGCGGCAGGTTGGCTCCCCTGGGCGAGCTGCCGTAGCTGTACTTCGGCCGCTTTAAAGGGTATAGGGGTCGCGCGTGCCACGTCACTAAGGAAGCCGATGCGTGTGCTGGGCAGCTGCGATGTCCAGCAGGCACCCGGGATCGCTGCTGACAGAGCCAGAACAGGGATGTGTGTGTGTAAACATACTAATCCACATTCTGGCAGGGGAGAGGAGACAGATCGTGTGTTCCTAGTATATAGTAACAGCAATCAGTCTCATCCCCCAGGCAGTCCCATCCCCCCTACAGTTAGAACACACTGAGGGAACACATTTAACCCCTTGATCGCCCCCTAGTGTCATCCCCTTCCCTGCCAATGACATTTATACAGTAATCAGTGGCTATTTTTAGCTCTGATCGCTGTATAAATGTCAATGGTCCCAAAAAAGTGTCAAAAGTGTCCGCCGCAATATCGCAGTCCCGATAAAAATTGCAGATCGCCGTCATTACTTGTAAAAAAAAAAAATAATAATAAAAATGCCATAAAGCTATCCCCTGTTTTGTAGATGCAATAACTTTTGCGCAAACCAATCAATATACACTTATTGAGATTTTTTTTTACTAAAAATATGTAGAAGAATAAATATCAGCCTAAACTGAGGAAGAATTTTTTATTTTTTTAAATTTCGGGATATATATTATAGAAAAAAGGTAAAAATATTGTGTTTTATTTTAATTGTCTTTTTTTTTGTTTATAGTGCAAAAAATAAAAACAACAGAGGTGATTTGGGTACAACGTCGCACGACTGCGCAATTTTCAGCTAAAACGACGCAGTGCCAGATCGCAAAAAATGGCCCGGTCAGGAAAGGGGTAAATTCTTCCAGGGCTGAAGTGGTTAATCACGTTTCAAGAGCCAGTCATGTACTGCTTGTCAATGTCTCCTTGTTATCCAGAGCGCCCTATTCTCCACACTCCAAGGGTTATGTGTAGTTGCATATCTACAATATTTCATTTAAGTGTTTTGTAATCTACAGACAGTATCACTACTGCTCAGTACATTATGGCAGGGAAAAAGTTCAAACTTGTGCTACAATTTTTCTTTTGCAATTTCCCTTACACACAGTTGAGTATTCAAAGAGATCACAGCCTCACTGCATTCCCAAAGCTAAATAAATATTCTCAATGCTAATAAATCAACTCCATAGACTTACCTGCATTGATAGTCTATCCTGAAGGAGGTATCCACCCATAGGACTGAATATTTGCATGCAGCATTATACTGGTTATTTAATAAAACAGTGCAATCAGCAATATGCAGTACTTATGGTAACCAATCACAACCCATATTTTGCTAGTTTGGCTTTGGTAAAATGAATTCATATTGGATTCTACAGAGGTTACTGCTTTTCACACTATGTACTGCTTACACCATTAAATAAGGTGACATGTATTTTGTTTTTTTAATTTTGAATACACGCATATTGTATCACTTACTCTATCCCTGCTAATAGTGCATATCATATTTTTATACTTTTAAAATTACGGTATATGTTGCAAACAATTTAAAATGGCATACATCACTAATCATGTTAAACAATTATTTAGTTTACTCATTCTCTGCATTTTCAGTGCCTGGATATCATGCACAAAAGTTATAGCATGTGTGAATGTCCAATACCAAATTATCATTTGCCTTTTCCCTAACTTATATGTCATCAAATGAAGCTTTTCTTTTCCAAAATAACATAAAGTAACCTGGATACCGCAGGTGCTTGCTTATGCCTTTGCCAAGTATCTACAG
Organism: Aquarana catesbeiana; assembly: GCF_042186555.1. NCBI lineage: Eukaryota > Metazoa > Chordata > Amphibia > Anura > Ranidae > Aquarana > Aquarana catesbeiana. The sequence continues at coordinate 417,953,358 of NC_133325.1, read as the reverse complement.
TGCTCCGGGAGCCCTAATCTAACAATGCTCTCATATGCAAGCCTAGAATCTGACAACACACTCAAAATCTGTCTACTCAGGTTCTTGACCACCTTCCCTCACTAACAATCTTTGGATTAAAACATTAAAGCACAAGAAGTATTGTCTCCAGAGTTTGCAAGAAAAAATACTTTAAATTATCTCTCGAATTTCATTTTTCTGCTGTTGAAGCTGAAGTGTCAAAAACCATGCTGTTATGTTACAGCTCTACTGTGTTACATCATTAGCTCTACCCGTATGTAGCCAGGTGCTGGGCTACAGCAATATAAGGAAGAGGACATTGCCTTTCATTCTTCTCTCCCTCTACTGAGATACTGATGTTATGCCTCACCACTCTCTTCCCGCCAGCAGGGGGAGTGCTGAAGCCAAGCAAGCCCATAGACTTCTATACAAAAAACGGAGAATCCTAGGAGTTGTAGTGAAACACCAAATAATGGAGCCAATGGAATCCTTATACTACAGAGCCCAATAGGCACTGTACATTAGGAGAAGTGAGAGATGTTTTTTTTTTTTTTTATTAAACTGCCGAGAAAAGTACTTCCTCTTGGCACTGAGGGAGTTCGAGAGATATTGTCTCTGTCTAAATATTCACCTGCCAGGAGGAGATCATACCATCCAATATTTATGCCTAAGATTGGGAGTAAGGATACCCGGGGGCAGTGCAGCACTGCCCACATCACAGCATCTGCACCGCGGCCGAAGGGAGACTGGAGAATCTTGACACCCTCTGCTTCTCACCATTGATCACTGCATGACTTCGGGGAGAGACAGAGGGGCCCCCTTTCTACAGCCAGAGGTCAATGCAGTGACCCGGGATTGGTAAGAGGGCTATTTTTTTTTTACACTTTTTAGAATTTTCTTTGTTTATTCATATTTTAAACAGCCCTGTTGGGGGCCTCTGGTGAAATATCAGATGTCTAGCCTGACCTCTGATGTCTCAGTTTTGAAACAGAGAAAGGGACTGATGACAGAGATTCCCCAGTCCCTTTCTCTGCAGCCCCAGCTGCACTCAACAGTGAATGAATGGGAAGTGCTCTGTGCTAAGTGGCTTTCTGTTCATTCACAAACTGAGGCATAGTAAACACAGTTTACTATGCTTCCGTTATAAATGAACACAGGAGCAATCAGTACAGATCACTGGCTGTGCTCATTTAGGAAAAGAAGGGGCTGGCATATTACATATTTACTGGCCCCTGCTCTCCATCCTGAACCTGATTCTCCTGCGTGCCCCTAGCAGCTGCCAGTGGGAGGGAAGGGAAGCTAACAGTGCTGCTGGGGCATACAGGGGTGGGGGAACTCACAGGGGGCAGAATTTAGAGCAGCTGAGGGGAGGAGGCAGGGGGGCACTGAGTGCAGCCACAGGCACTGTAGAATCCCCTGCAAGGGGAATATTGGAGTCAAGTGCACATCAAGCACTGAACTCGGCTGGGTTAGAGTTTGCAGCTTCCTCCAGCCCTCTCCCCACTTTGGCAGAACACCAGGGCCCAGTCGCAAATGCGACCTTTGCGACCCTGGTAGTTCCATGATTTACACATAGAAGTGTGTGTGGATTATATGGTAGAAAGGGCTAACCCAGCCCTATACTGATAGGTCATCAACCCAATCTAGTATATAGCATCAATAAAAAAAGGAAAGTAAAAATTGCTCAAGGATGGCCCATCAGTATTAAAATTGTACTGAATTCATAAAGACGTATATTATATTACAAAAAGTCATCTAAAATTTAAAAAGTCTTATAAATCACAGATCCAAAATATTATTACCATATAGATACTTTTAGGCATAAAAGTACTAAATAGCAATTGTCATCCATTCAAAAAGTCCAAAAGAATGGGTTTCACAGTCTTTGCCGCTTCTTCAGGACTTCACATTTTCACAAATCTAGAAGTCAAAAAAACATAAGCACATTGCATAGATTGGTGTCTAAAATTTACAGCTATTCATCAATAATCATACTTGAAAAACATTTAAACATTTAGATGCTATCCAGTCTGGGAGGGGAAAAGAGAGAGAAGAAAGAAAGAAAAAAAAAACACCCATCTTGCTACACACCTAACAGCAACAGATAGCTGGGGAGATGGTTGCGGCATCAAAGGCTCTCGGGAGACAAATAAGGACAGCAAAAAGAGATCACCCTCCACGTTATCCTACACTTAGGGGGTGATTTACGAAAGCAATGCATCATCAGCAACGCACATTTCAATATTTACGAAATGGTGCCCGGGTAACAGAGCGCGAATCCCCCATTTACTATAGCGATCTTGGCGCACGGGAGAATGCAATCAGTGCGCCACTATGGACATGGCGCACGGCATCTCCAAATCAATATTGACAGAAGATGGAGGTGCCAATATTATGGGGTGATGTGAGGAAGTTTAGTAACAATTGCCCAAGTAACAGAGTAAGCCCCCCCCCCCCCCCCAAGTTACTAGCTTTTAAGCAAATTTGCATTTTTAAAGACACTTTGCCTTATTTCGTTTTTGGGGTTGTCAAAATTGGTAACATTGATATATGTCCCTCAGGGTGGGACCTGGGCCCACATACCCATTTTAAGGCCAATAACTAGAATATAAGCCATCCAAGTGGGGACTAGCAGAATTAACACGTCAGTTCCCATAGACTGCAAAGGTATTTGTTGTATAACCTTTGCCCATGTTAAGCTCTTTGTTTGCCCCTTTGGACCGGGGGGTGTTTGTCCCATCTGTAATTTTGTAGCATGCTGGATGATGTGCTTAATTTTGGACAGGGGGGTGGCTTATTTTGTGCTAGCTGCATTTGGGTTGTTCTGGGCATGCTCAGGGACTTTGTTTTTTTGTGCATTTTGTGTGTGAATAGCACGTGGATTTTTCTTGGCATGCTCAGAGAGTGTTTTTTTTTGGGTTAGTGATTTAAGGACACCCTTAACAGGTGTACCCACTTTGAAGTTCTCTCTCTACATTGGGTGAACTTGCATTTTGTGTGTTTCATGGACTGTGCATGTGTTTTCAATTGCCTCATTAGCACACAAAACAGCTTGCAGATAGCATTTGTTAGCTTGCCCTGAAAAGAGACAAGATTTTTTGATGGTGTGTGCATCAATAGAGTACATTTGGGTGCCCTTATAATTAATTTGATTTAATTGTCTGCATTAATTTTACAAAATCTTCCTCAAGATGGTGTGACTACTAAATGTTTAAATCCTTAAGAGACTGTCCGTTTGTGGGCGTAGTCCTTTTAACTCCTATTAATTTCCTCTGCAAAATGGTCAGATGTCAAAACCATATTCTATCAGTGTCTCAAATTAACATACAATACATGTGTTTCTTGCTTTCCTTGCTCTTTTCTAAGTCCTGTTTTGTTGACCAATAAAATTTGTAGCAAATGTTTATGTTTTATGTGTTTTGTTAATAAGTTGTTTTGTAGATGCATGCTCAATCCAAGTAATGCATTTTACACTCCTCCCCCCAAAACAATTTTCATCAAACAGAATTCCCAGCTGCAACTTAACTAGGCTGATTGGCAAAACGAAAAAAAAAGGTGTGATTTGTCTAGAAGCTACTTTCCTTGTGCCTTCATGGTAGCATATGCATGGATTGTGCGTATGCTACCATGGATAGGCACCAGGAAAGGAAAATTACAGAGAGGTAAGTATTCAATTTTCCATTTTAGCATAGTGGTTCTCAGCTTCAGTCCTCAAGTACCCCTGACAGGACATGGGAATTTATCTTAGCTAAAATAGCTGTCCAAAATACCAAGCCATTGGGGCCGATTTAAAGAACCTGTGCAAGATGAAGGAGAACCTGCAAACATGGCCTGTTGGGGGTACTTGAGGACAGGGTTGAGAACCACTGATTTAGAGCACTGAGATAAAATCTAGCTCGAGACAATCCTATTCTAATTGTGGGTATTTGAGGGAAACCAAGTGAGTGTTAGAACCCCTGCTTGTCTTTTTTAGGTTGGGCTTTGTGTCCCTTTTCTGAAAATTGGCTTCACTTCCTGTCACATAGACAAACAGGAAGTGAGGGTAAAACCCTACCAATGTCTTTCCTTGGGGACAGGTCAATCTAACTAGTGTCCCCATTAGGCAAATTGCACTCTAGCACTTTGTTGTGTACACCCCAAATTATTAGGTATTTTGGGGTTTATTAGAGGCAAATCCACTCTGCAATACAAGTGTACTCACTGTAAATCTGAGGGGAAGCATTTTATCATCCAATCACATATAAGCAAAGATGCTATTTTTTTATTTTCTTTGTATGTCCCCCTCGGATCTCCAGCAACTGCACTTCCAAGTGCACTTGTAGTGCAAAGTGAATTTGCCTTTAGTAAATAAACCCCACAGTCCAAGATACCTAATAATTTGGGGTGTACAGAGCAAAATGCTAGAGTGTAATTTACCTAATGGGGAAACTATTTAGATTGACCTGTGTGTCCCCAACAAAAGACATTGGTAGGGTCACTTTCTGTTTGGCTATGTGAAAGGAAATGAATAAATTTGAAGGAGAAACTGGCAACATTTTGGAGGTGTCTTTACCCTATCAGGGGTGCAGACATTCCCAAAATCTGACAATACTTCTAATCCCTCTGCACTCTATCCCCAAGCAAAATTAAGAAAGGATTTAATCTAGTTTAACTTTGCAACAACACATTTCTAAGTTCAACTGTGATGCATGTCAATGGCCCATTTAGACCTTATTTAATAGAAAACACCAGTTTCCTTTCACTATAAACATTTGTTAGTCCAATCCTGGAAATCTGCATCTGCTTTACCAATAATTTCCATAAAAATTGGGTTCCTGTAGCTAGATGCTAAAAATGCATCTAGATGCGTGACCGCTGTGTATGTGAGATGCGCAACTGCTGTGTGCGCGGGGGGTATGTACCCGTGGCACATATCTGGTTCCCGCAAGTGGTGGCCAGCATACAGGAATTACATCACACCCCTCCAGGAAGTTGCTTGTACTGGCTGCTAATTTCTTCCCACCACCACCGCTCACTGTTCTCTGAGGAAGAGATGATCCTTATTTGCAAATTAAGATAATCTTTTATTTATTTTTACATGGGGTGGTGTTTGTGTGGGTCATGTGTGTATGTCTAAATGATTTGACCTCAAAACACACACCTACTTCCTGTGTACAGATTCACTTCTGGGCCAATGTATATTGCTTCCTGCTTCAGTGCGTGTGTATATATAGATATATCTATATATATATCTATAGATGTATAGGTTCTTGTGTCCACCAGCAGAGAGACGTTGGGTAGATGCTACACTCCCAATTCTGGAGGCATAATAATAGTCTAGCACAGGGGTCTTCAAACGATGGCCTTCCAGTTGTTCAGAAACTACAATTCCCATCACGCTTAGTCATGTCTGTGAATATCAGCGTTTTACAATGCCTGATGGGATGTGTAGTTCCACAACAGCTGGAGAGCCATAGTTTGAAGATTCCTAATCACTCTAGCATGTCTTGAAAAAGGGTGGTTTTTCATGTGCCTTATATAATGGCCACAAAATATCGTTTGGGAAATACAAGTGGGCCATGGCACATCTACATTCCAAATTTGGCACTTAAGATGGTCATGTACTATGTAATCTAAATTGGCCAATCTCTGTACAACTCGATATTTACTAAAATAGGTAATAGAAAGACGCACTTGAACAATTGATTCACATTATAGGAAATCAAACAGGCTCTTGCACTAAATCTAATTTATTTAAGATCTAACTGATTGCAGTGTATGGTCACCTTTAAAGATCAACATCTGAAAAAAAATAATTTATTATTATATTATAATTATAATATTATATTATAATATTTACTTCTCTGTTCTTTGTAATGTATTGAAAGATTTGGGTAAAAAAAAGAAAAAAAAACACATTTCAAAGATATATTAGAAGTGATAAGAAGGGGATTAGCATCAGAAGGGTTAATTAACTGAGAACACCTACTAGTTGCCTAACAAGACATATCCAATGAGATTAAAATTAATGAATTGTATTGGGCGTGCGCTATTATCAATGAGAAAACCACAGTTACCCTAGCGACAGTTGCAGTTTACATATATTATCAATGAGACATCAGGAATTTGCATTTATTATCGCTATTTGCGCTTCAATGTTCGCACGTTCAATTAATGACTTTTCTGGCGCACCAATTAATGTATGAACTGGTGCAGTGCCTTCTTCTTAGTTAATCACCCCCTATGTCACAAGAGTCCACAAAGGTAGCAGCATGTTCTATCATGCAAATGGGTAGAACTATATGTAACAACAAACCAATGTTAGAAAAGCAACAGTATAACACCACCCCAGGTATATATAGATAAAAGGAATTACCAGGTAAGCCTAGCTCACCTTATATTCAGAATATGCAAAAACTGCAAACAAAGGCAATCACAGGGTGTGGTGAACTATGAAGTGATTTTTATAGTTTGAGGGTTTTTTTTTTAATTCAAAATGATTAAAAATGTCTATTTGTAGTATGTCAATACAATCATCTTATTGAGTGCATTTACACATTTGTAGACAACTGTAGGATACTATTTGGACTATTATAATACTTTTTGGAACTTTCTGGATTTTTGTGCAGATGGTTTTTACAAATTCGCAATTTCAGCTAGAAAATAAAATGGGCAGTTAAAACAATGGCTTTCTAAATAATGCATCCATATTCTTTGAAAATGTTCTGAAGTTGTTTTGAATCATGGTCTTTTTATTCAATGCCATCCTTCTGAGTTAATGTCAGAGCTGGCACAAGTTAGTCCTCAGGTGGGGATTTATCTTAGTGATAAATTGGGTGGAAAGACTGTTCTGTTTCACAAGAAAGACTTGGCCCTCGAAGTGTTCTACTCTCGTCTCCCAAACGCATTCAGGATTGAGTCTGTACATGCGATTGTTCTTCTCTGCATGTGACAGAGGGAGAGAATGATGCAATGTGACAGCAAACATTACTGAAGCTGAACTGCGTCTCAGAGCTATGCTGAAAGCTGTAGAGCTTATTGTTCTGTTTCAGCTAAGGACGGGGGTCAGTATCTGAAGGTTACTTGCTTCTCTCCTGCAAACTTTCAACAGAGCTGAGCTGTGATTATTGGCAACATGATGTGTTGAAAATTGAAAACTTAAACTATAACAGCCAAAAGTAGGACATTTAAAGGAAATGCTGGATTTAAATGGAAATCCCTATCTGATTCTGGAACCTTCATTATGATTTTTATGGAAGGTGCCATAACAAAACGGGATTTCTTCAGCAGGAGGCATTGCAAAAAAAGTCCTAAATTCAGTTCAATCTAAATGTTATTTCATCCTAAACATCTAATAAAATAACTTTAGGTCACCATCAGATCTACCTAGCAAAAATTGGAGTTACAAATACAGTATTTTTTCTGACTTTGGCAGTTATCAATCTTAAATGTCAATTACTCAAATGTTTGCATATATAAGCACTGACCTAGGTAGGCAAGGTTTTAGGGAGCAGATAACCTACCCATTTCCACTATGTTTTAATAAAAAATGCAAGTTATAAAAACAGACTTTATTTTAGTATGGATAAAACATTTTGAAAGTTATATTTATTGGAAACTTTGTATGCACAGGTTATTTGTTACTGGAGTAAAGACATTATGAAAGGGGGGAGTTTCAGTTTAAATCAGCTGAATACATTCCAGGTGCATCAAAACAATAGCTGAGATTCCAAATGGCGTCACAGTCGCTGCACAAAGCGCAACAGGCATTTGGGTGAAATGGTCCTTTAATAGCACCCCACATACGATGTGATTCTTTCGAAGGGATTGCATGGCAATTGCGGCAAACTGTGCCTTTAAAAATCTTGTGAAGTTTGTCACCCAAACAAGAGTATTAGCTTTTTTTTTGAACGACAAACATGCATAGGGCAACCCATTCAAGTGATGTGACATGTGAAATGTGACACACAAAATCGTGCGAGAATTGCTCTTAGAAAATCACACTGATAACTATTTTACTTAATTTGTGGTGTAAACAAGAAAAGTATACCGATCCATCCTTCTTAGCCCTCTGAATTATCCTTCACTAGAAAACTCTTTCTCAACTGCTTACGTAGTTCAGGAGGGTGGTCATGACCTACTCCGAGCAACATCTTAGCTTACATCTTCCTAAAAACCACCAACAAACCCCCTAGCCAAAAAAAAAAATCTACACATATCACATATATAGAAAAGGTTTATTAATAACCAAGATCTATTATATGCAAACTGGACACTCACAAAAGCCTAGTGGCCATTCCCACAAGGCACAGGGCATGTATTAAAAACCCTTATGACAACCCTGTATCCCCAAACCCGTACTACCAGCCTCAAATAGATATGGTATAACCAACCAATCATGGGATTCTACAAGAATCCCTGCTTAGTTTGAATCTGGTAAAAAATACAATAAAGAGCCCCGAACATTAAGCAAAAGACTTACAGTATCTCACAAAATTGAGTACACCACTCACATTTTTGTAAATATTTTATTATATCTTTTCATGTGACATGTGACAAGAAATGACACTTTGCTAAAATGTAAAGTAGTGAGTGTACAGCTTGTATAACAGTGTAAATTTGCTGTCCCCTCAAAATAACTCAACACACAGCCTTTAATATCTAAACTGCTGGCAACAAAAGTGAGTACACCTTAAGTAAAAATGTACATACTGGACCCAATTTGCCATTTTTCCTCCCCTATGCATTATGACTCGTTAATGTTACAAGGTCTCAGGTGTGAATGGGGAGCAGGTGTGTTAAATTTGGTGTTATCGCTCTCACTCTCTCATACTGGTCACTGGAAGTTTGACATGGCACCTCATGGAAAAGAACTCTCTAGGGATCTGAAAAAAAAATTGTTTCTCTACATAAATGTAGCAGAATCTCTGACCTCTTCCAGTCGAATGGGAACCTTCAAGGCCAAAGATAGCTGATGTCCTTCAATATGTGGTGGGTTGTGAGGCATAGTGGGTGCAAAGGTGGTGAAAGTCATTGGGCACCAGACACTTCTTGGATGTAAAAGAGGTTTTATTTCTTTGACAAAAGACACAAAGTGGGGAAGATACCCCGAGGAGTTCAAAAGAGAGGAGGGGAATAAGGCAAACAGCGGTCTTACCTGTAATTATGAACTTTATTATATATCAAAATTGGACAGATACAGTGATGCGGTAATACAGGTTAAAACATAGGACAACGTTGCCGTAAAAAGCACACACTCGGGTTCACATGTAGACCACAATCGTGAATTACTGTATAATGAAGTGCAGGCAATACTGTAAATAGATATAGATAAGTGTGTGGTGGTTCAGTTCTAGTGAGATAGCATGAAATCTCAGTGTTGGCCTAGATATGGCTGTACAGATACACTGTGGACGTCTGCTCTCAAATAGGTATCTGAGATCCAACCCTCAAATTTGCTTATAATGCAGCATTGGTCAGTCTTGGTGGTCAGGTTGCAATGAGACAACAGGAAACCAACAAACAGGAAAGTGTTGTTAGCCTAGATTCTGGTTAGTACATACACACTATGGATGTCTGTCCTCACTGATAAGTCTGAGATCCCCAGGGACTCTTAATGGCATAGACTACAGGCAGATACAGAAACAAACATTCATTTACACTGTAATTTTCCCCCTTTAGAGAAGGGAGAAATGTCCAAAAGGCAAAACTTTTAAATAGTCAGCGCTATCATATTGTTCCAAAGAGTATGTGATCCCTTGTAGTAGGATCGCACAGAAAATGCAGTATGTGGATATTTTGTTGGTAACTATGTACAGCAGGGTTTCGCTGGGTGAGTAAAGTGGGAGAGATCTGGCGGTTTACTGGGGGTGACTGTGAGCCTCCAAATGTTGGGAGATAGTGGATGGATAGTGGGTGGAAGAAAAGGAGCTGTGATGTGGATCACACTCATCTGCCATATTTCTAGTCAGCCTCTGGTCCCCGATCGGGACAATATAGTTGACAGTTAAGAATTGATGCCTCAGGTGGCCGTGGTTTACCTGGAGATTCTCCTGTTGTGGGGCTGCTAACAGTCTTTTCCTCCTGACTCTATGTAGGTCAGTGGGTACCGTGGGTCCAAGGCTCGTCCGAGCCTCTGGAGCTTTCGGCATATGTTCCTCCCAGTAGATGGGGCTGAAGACTCACAGGGGAGTATTGGTAGTCCCTGCACCACAAGCGCACTGTTAAGGAGCCTCAGTTGCTCAGTAGTAATTTGACTAATAACTAATACTAGTAATTTCACTCAATGAACAATAACATCAAAGAAAAAACTATATTTAATACTATGCAAATACATAAAGTGATGATGCATCAAATAACGTGTACTTCACGCACCATAAAGGTGTCGTAGTAATAAAGTGACAATGCAATACAATGAGTATACAAGTGCTTAAAGCGGAACTCCGCCTTAAAAAAATATATTAAAAGCCAGCAGCTACAAATACTGCAGCTGCTGACTTTTAATAAACGGACCCTTACCTGTCCCAGGGTCCAGCGATGTCGGCAGCCGAAGCCGATCGATCGCTCATCTCTTGGCTGCCCCCGCTGTCATCCTCGGTCAGCGAATCAGGAAGTGAAGCATTGCGGCTTCACTGCCCGGTTCCCTACTGCGCATGCTCGAGTGGCGCTGTGCGTCTTCACTGGCCCCGTTGTGTTCTGGGAACTGTGTGTTTCCCAGAACACAACGGGGGGCAGGTATCTGCGGATACTCTGCGGCTATCTATATCCCCGGAAGTGGGTGCAGATACCTGTATTATTACAGATACCTGTAATTCACAGCGGATATGCCCCTAGGCCTAAAAGTCCAGTACTGAGCAACCAAGGCTCCCAACAGTGTGCTTGTGGCACACCGACTACAATTACTTCCCTGTGAGTCTCCAGCCCCGTCTACTGGGAGGAAAATTTGCCGAAAGCTTCAGAGGCTCGGACGAGCCTCGCACCCATGACACCCACTGACCTACACAGAGCCAGGAGAAAGACACTGTTAGCCCCACAACAGGAGAATCTCCGGATAAGCCATGGCCACCTGGCATTCAGCATCAATTCTTAACTGTGAGTAACATTGCCAATTATATTGTCGCGATCGGGGACCAGAGGCTGACTAGAAACACAGCATATGAGTGTGATCCACATCACAGCTCCTTTTGCTTCCACCCACTATCTCCCAACATTTGGAGGCTCACTGTCACCCCCAGTGAACCGCCAGATCTCTCTCACTGAACTCACCCTGCGAAACCCTGCTGTACATAGTTACCAACAAAATATCCACACACTGCACTTTCTGTGCCATCCTCCTACAAGGGATCACATACTCTTTGGAACAATATTTAAAAGTTTTGCCTTTTGGACATTTCTTCCTTCTCTGAAAGTGAGAAAATTACAGTGTAAAAAAAAAGTTTGTTTCTGTATCTGCCTGTAGTCTATGCCATTAAGACTCCCTGGGGATCTCAGACTTATCAGTGAGGACAGACGTTCATAGTGTGTATGTACTAGCCAGAATCTAGGCTAACAACATTAAAGTTGCCTGTTGTCTCATTGCAACCTGACCCCCAACACTGACCAATGCTGCATTATAAGCAAATTTGAGGGTTGGATCTCAGATACCTATTTGAGAGCAGACGTCCACAGTGTATCTGTACAGCCATATCTAGGCCAACACTGAGATTTCATGCTATCTCACTAGAACAGAACCACCACACACTTATCTATATCTATTTACAGTATTGCCTGCACTTCATTATACAGTAATTCACGATTGTGGTCTACATGTGAACCCGAGTGTGTGCTTTTTACGGCAACGTTGTCCTATGTTTTAACCTGTATTACCGCATCACTGTATCTGTCCAATTTTGATATATAATAAAGTTCATAATTACAGGTAAGACCGCTGTTTGCCTTATTCCCCTCCTCTCTTTTGAACTCCTCGGGGTATCTTCCCCACTTTGTGTCTTTTGTCAAAGAAATAAAACCTCTTTTACATCCAAGAAGTGTCTGGCGCCCAATGACTTTCACCACCTTTGCACCCACTATGCCTCACAACCCACCACATATTGAAGGACGCCAGCTATCTTTGGCCTTGAAGGTTCCCATTTGACTGGAAGAGGTCAGAGATTCTGCTACATTTATGTAGAGAAACAATTTTTTTTTCAGATCCTCAGAGAGTTCTTTTCCATGAGGTGCCATGTTGGACTTCCAGTGACCAGTATGAGAGAGTGAGAGCTATAACACCAAATTTAACACACCTGCTCCCCATTCACACCCGAGACCTTGTAACACTAACGAGTCATAATGCATAGGGGAGGAAAATGGCTAATTGGGTCCAGTATGTACATTTTTACTTAAGGTGTACTCACTTTTGTTGCCAGCAGTTTAGATATTAATGGCTGTGTGTTGAGTTATTTTGAGGGGACAGCAAATTTACACTGTTATACAAGCTGTACACTCACTACTTTACATTTTAGCAAAGTGTCATTTCTTGTCACATGTCACATGAAAAGATATAATAAAATATTTACAAAAATGTGAGGGGTGTACTCACTTTTGTGAGATACTGTAAGTCTTTTGCTTTATGTTCGGGGCTCTTTATTTTATTTTTAACCAGATTCAAACTAATCAGGGACTCTTGCAGAATCCCATGATTGGTTGGTTATACCATATCTATTTGAGGCTGGTAGTACGGGTTTGGGGATACAGGGTTGTCATTAGGGTTTTTAATACATGCCCTGTGCCTTGTGGGAATGGCCACTAGGCTTTTGTGAGTGTCCAGTTTGCATATAATAGATCTTGGTTATTAATAAACTTTTTCTATATATGTGATAATATGTGTAGATTTCTTTTGGCTGGGGGTTTGTTGGTGTTCCCCTCCTCCCTTTTGAACTCCTCGGGGTATCTTCCCCACTTTGCGTCTTCATAATCCTTCCTGTTCAGGAGTTGATGGGATGGGCGCCACCTAAATCGGTGAGTCGGCATATCTATCAGTGCTGGCCAACGCATTGGCCCAGCACTCTTGATCCTACGGTACCCAACCTGGTATTTTATTATTTGTTTTATTTCTTTGACAGTCCTTTTTTATTTTGCAAGGGAAAGAGGGTTAAGGCCAGGGCACCCTTAAGTAGTTGCAATTTCAAATGGCAGACTCCGAGACTTCAACAGGAAGACAGTCGTACAGGGAAAGGCCCCAGCAAGGTGCCACTTCTGCACGTGCAGGATTGCTGTCTCCTATGGCAACAGTACTTAAACAGTTCCTAACTCAAAGTAACAGTTCTCTCAGCTGTACTACAACTTCTCCTTGTTCTTCAGCCCCTTGAGCTCCTGGTCTCTCACTGGACCCTCTGATTCACTGTCTCTGAATCCCGTGAGCTCCTCAAGGCTTTTGCGGTGGTATCTCCCTCAAGCGTCACCCACGCTTCCCTGCTGGGTCCCTAGATTGGCACTTTGGATACTAGGGATGAGCTTCGTGTTTGAGTCGAACCCATGTTCGACTCGCACATCGTCTGTTCGATCGTTCGCCAAATTGCGAACGATATGGGCCGTTCGCGCCAAATTCGCGTGGCGAATCACGGCCCATAATTCACTGCGGCACCGCAGTGCATTGCTGGCTGATGATTGGCCAAGCATGCACTATGACCCGCATGCTTGGCCAATCACAGCATCGTCTGTAGAGAGAGCTGTAATTGGCCAAAGCCAGGGTGGCTTTGGCCAATTATGGCTCAGGGGGTTTAGTACACGCCCCACACTATATGAGGCCGCCTGCACGGCGGCCCTGTGTAGTGTGTTCCAGCGTTGAGAGACAGAGACAGAGAGACAGTGTCATTTGATTTAAGTTAGATAGATTAGGCAGGACAATCAGTCAGTTATCTACACTTACAGTGTATTGTGTATATATATGCATCCCAGGTGTTGTGTATATATATATATATATATATATATATATATATATATATATATATATATATATATATATATATATATATAAAACAAGGAAGAGGGGCGCCTCTGAGTATATATCAATAAACATTTATTTACAACAAACAATATCCACTCACATGGAAGACTGTAGTATTGCGTTCCGGTGCATCTCTGAGTGGAGGAGAAGCTGGAGGACCACAAGTCTCAGCAAGTCCGTGCAGTGCTGGTCCCACATCAGGTCCTGGCAAGGATGGATGGTGGTGACTGGACACGGTAGGGGCTCCCTCAGGTCTCTAGATGGCACTTCCGGATTAGTAGTGGGTTTAGAGTGGCATAGACCAACGGTCTGTGGGTTCCAAGGAGGGGGTAAGGGGACGCCAAAGTCGATCGCCGGGCGCGCTGCCGTCCAAGGCTCGTACGGCTCCGTGAAAGAGATGGTGACGGCCATACAGGGAGCCAGAACGAGGCCTGGAAAGCAAGCACAGCGCGGCGCCGGGCCGTGACGTCACAGCTGTGCGACGCGTTTCCGAGTCTGCGCGCTATTGGTGACAGGAATAGCGGCACTCCTTTCTCAAGCATGAGGGGCGGATGTTATGGCAGTCATTTTATAGTCTTTGGGAGGGGGAGGGGGGCGGGGCTGAGGATAATAAGCAATATCCGGATACACTGCAACTAGGGGCAATACTAGATATAATACACATGGAAGTGGGGCACAAGTTGGAAAATAAATATATGAAGTTATTACATAGAGTATCTGTACATTTATATATAGGAAACACATAAGTATATGGGTATACATAATAATAAAAATAAAAATATATATAAAAACCAGTACACATCCACGGGCAAAATAAAACCTGGTGCATAAACATTCAATATGGACCATGAGTAAGAACATATAAGTGTATCTATTAAAAGTCGGGATGGTACTTTAAAAATAATGATAATAATAGTAATAATGGGCAAATGCAAGATAAAAAATATATATATAAAAAAATATATATATATAAAATACACGAGAGATTTAAAAATTGGTGATTATGCAAACATGAATATGCAAACATGAATGTCAGTACATACTATTGTTATAATTAACAATGAACACAGTCCGCAAGGGAAAAAAAGGGAAAAAGGAGCAGGGGGTGGGGAGATGAAAAAGGGGGGGGGGAAGGGGAAGGGGGGGGGGAGGGGGGAGGGGGGGAAGGGAGGGGAACAGGGAGGGGGGGGGGTTTAGGGTAAAGGGGAGAAAAAGGCAGGAGAGGGGGCGGGGGATGGAATATACTTACTCATAGACCCGCCACCCCCACAATAATAGATATGCTAGTGTGTATACAACCTGTGGTAAGAATGATAAGAATACAAGCAATGAATATAAACATACCGTATATAAGCAAATATAAGCAATATATATCTATAATATGGTGGCAATCTCGATACCCTCATTCAAGCCCCCAGGCGAGAGGACGTCGAGATTGTAAATCCAGAACGTTTCCCTTGCACAGAGCTTTTTGAAACGTTCGGCAGGGGTATATGACTTGGGGATTTGTTCAATTACCCATACAGTGAGGCCCGCGGTGGATTTGTGGTGAAAACCAGCACTATGCATGTCTTTACCACCCTCTATCAGTCTCCGGTGTTGACCGAAACGCTGCCTGAGGGGGCAGATTGTTCGACCGACATAGATCAGTCCACAGGGGCACATGAGGCCGTAGACTACAAAATCTGAAGAACAATTATAGAATTGGTCTATCTGGTATGTTTTACCTTTGGAAAGGAATGACTTTTGTCCATGTTTAACGAAGGCACAAGTTTTACATAGGACTTTTTTGCATTGATACATGCCAACCAAAGGTATAAGTGTGGTGGCATGGTCGTTGGTCACAGTGGTTTTGAATTTGCTTGGGGCAATTTTACTTTTCAAATTGGGTGCTTTACGGTAAGTAATTCGTGGTACTGTAGGGAGAAGAGTTTTGAGAAGGGGGTCCTGTAGTAGAATCCCCCAATGTTTTTTCATGATGTTTTCCATTTTTTTATATTCGAAATGAAAGGTCGTGATAAATCTGGTGGAGTGATCTGTTGGGCAAGTATTTGTTTTGGCTGGTTTACCTTTGGAATAGGATGCACATGCTTCATCAACTAATTCTTTAGGATATTGTTTTTCAGCGAATTTGTTTTTTAATGGAATGCTGGAAGCTGCGTAATCACTATCAAGGGTACAGTTCTGTCTGAGACGGCAGAATTGTCCCTTTGGTATATTTTTCGTCCACTTAGGATAGTGGCAGCTGTGGAAATGTAAAAAGGAGTTCCCGGCAGTTGGCTTAATATAATTTTTAGCAATAATTCTATCACCCATATGACCCAATTCCAAATCGAGATATGCTAAGTGGGTGGAATCAAAGGTATGGGTGAAGGCAAGTCCATAGGGATTTTGGTTACAATGGTCCACAAATGATGTAATCTGGTCTGGGGAGCCGTCCCAGATCACGATCAGATCATCTATATAGCGCCCAAAGAAAATGATGTTTGCTGAGTGGGGGTTGTTTTGCCATATGAAGTTTTTCTCCCAGTAACCCATAGCCAGGTTGGCATAGGAGGGGGCGAAGTTAGCTCCCATGGCGGTCCCTTGTGCTTGCAGGAAGAATTCACCATTAAAATCAAAATAGTTGTGGGTTAAACAAAAATTAGTAGCCTCCATGATGAATGCGGCTTGTCTGGGGTTTAGAAGAGGGTCCTGGGCAAGAAAGAATTCCAGAGCTAATAACCCAAATGAGTGAGGGATGGAGGTGTAGAGTGAGGTAACATCCAATGAAAGCCACAGGTAAGTGGATTCCCACCTGTACGGTGCTAGGAGTTCTAGGAGATGTGAACCATCTCTGATATATGATGGTAATTGCTTGACTAGTGGCTGTAAAAATTGATCAATATATTGGCTGAATCCCGTGGTGACACTGTCCATCGCAGCCACGATGGGTCTTCCCGGGGGAGCAGTGGTATTCTTGTGGATTTTGGGCAGATAGTAAAAGTAAGGAACCTGGTAGAAGCTTTTTAGAAAAAAAGAAGCTTCCGTTTTATTGATCACTCCATTATTGAGGGCTGATTGGACCAAACTGCTCGCCTCCAGAGCAAATTCGCTAGTGGGGTCTTTTTTGAGTTTAATGTATGTAGTTTGGTCTGAGAGGAGTCTATGGGCCTCTTTGATGTAGTCCGCTCTGTCTAGTACCACTATACTTCCTCCTTTGTCTGCTGTTTTGATGATAATATTGGTATTATGAATGAGGGAATCTAATGCTCGAGTCTCGGCGACTGTAAGGTTGTGTTTATGAGTAGGAATGGTGGAGGATGATTGACACAGCTTCACAAAGTCAGCATATACCACTCTGTAGAAGCTTTCTAAGAAAGGGCCTTTTGATTGAGCAGGGAAAAAAACCGACTTCGGTTTAAAGGAGGAGTGGATGATGGGCGGGGAAGTGGCCATATGTTGTGTGAAGAGATCAGACAGGTCCTCTTCTTCCCTGATGGAATCTAGGATATCTATGACATCACCGTCATATTCAAAAACATTGGGGGGTGAGGTACATGAAGGTGGGCCTGTATCTTCTGTGATGGGTTTGTTTTGTTTAGCATTAAAGAACCTTTTTAGGGTTAGATTGCGAATATACCGATTGAGATCTTTAAACAAAAGGAAGGGGTTGGGCTTGTTGATGGGAGCGAAATTGAGTCCTCTGCATAGCAGACTGGTGTCTGCAGTGGAGAGTTCTAAGGAAGATAAATTAAAAATCTTCATAGTTTGCGGAATTTGAGTAGGTTGCTTTTTGGACTTGGTTCGTCCTCCTCTACAACCTCTCCGGTGAATTTTCTTTTTCTCCGGTTGGTTGGAGGAGGACAATGAACTAAAAAAGAAGGGTCAGTGGGTGAAGAGGGACCTGGGGCATGGGGTGTGTGTGTGGATGGGGTGGGGGAGGAAAGGGGGGGAATGTGGGAAAGGGGGAGTGTGGAAGAGGACGAGTCTGTGGTGGGAGGGCTGGGTGTGTCCCCAAGATTAGGTCTGGACACGTATGTAGTTGTAGGAAGATCAGCGGTATTGCCTAGCTGTACTTCCATATGTTCATCATTGGTAGTAGTGGGTACTTTGGAGTGAAGTGGATCGGCAGCATTATTCGAGTAAGCTATCCTAGGTATAGCTACTGGTTGGTTGTCTGACGTCTGACAAGATGTAGGTATAGCAATTGTAGCAACATTGGTGCTTTTTTTGGCACATGATGGTCTGTTGTAAAATCTATTAAGATCAACTAATAGATTACTGGTTTTATATTTATTTTTTGTAGTGATGGGAGTTTTTCGTACCATACGATCATGAGTATTGGGCAACAGATGTAAAGAGTTTTTGTAAGGGAAACGAATTCTCATTAGGGGAGGGGGGTGATTATGAGGTTGGATGGGGGGTGATGGATGTGAGTGAGAAATATGTGAAGATGTGTGGGGTGGGGGGGGAGGGGAAGGAGGGATGGGATGGACACAATGGTTTGGTGTCATGGGTGGGCTGTGGCAATTTGTGTTTCCAATTAAAAACACGATCTAGATTAAAATCGTCAAGATCTCTCTTGAATTTACCTAGTTTGCCTTTTATCATAAAGTCCTCATCGGACTTGGTATTTTTCTTTAAAATCATGAACCAAGAGAGTGGGACAATGACTTTCTGGTCAATAATTGTCTTAGCTATGGCATTGGCTTCTAACCTGAGTTTTTCAAAGAGATGTAATCTATGTTCAACCAAGATTTCCATCCATTTTGAGGTACAGAATTCGGAAATATTTTCCCATTCTTTTTTACGAGCAGTGTCAAGAAAGGGACAGTCCTTGGTGACTCTAAGACCTCTGGGTGAGATCTTGGTGGAGATATACCTTTCCAGAAAGAATTTATCCCACCATTGTAAATTAATGTGTTTGATAATTCTTTCTAAATGTTTAAATTTACCACACAGAGAATATCTAGTAGTGCCGGTTAGCTTAATGTCATTGGAGAACATATGGGAAGGTAGGATGGCATATAGTTCTTCCAATACGTTGTACTTATGAGTCTCTATGTCATCTGTTTCCTATATATAAATGTACAGATACTCTATGTAATAACTTCATATATTTATTTTCCAACTTGTGCCCCACTTCCATGTGTATTATATCTAGTATTGCCCCTAGTTGCAGTGTATCCGGATATTGCTTATTATCCTCAGCCCCGCCCCCCACCCCCCTCCCAAAGACTATAAAATGACTGCCATAACATCCGCCCCTCATGCTTGAGAAAGGAGTGCCGCTATTCCTGTCACCAATAGCGCGCAGACTCGGAAACGCGTCGCACAGCTGTGACGTCACGGCCCGGCGCCGCGCTGTGCTTGCTTTCCAGGCCTCGTTCTGGCTCCCTGTACGGCCGTCACCATCTCTTTCACGGAGCCGTACGAGCCTTGGATGGCAGCGCGCCCGGCGATCGACTTTGGCGTCCCCTTACCCCCTTCTTGGAACCCACAGACCGTTGGTCTATGCCACTCTAAACCCACTACTAATCCGGAAGTGCCATCTAGAGACCTGAGGGAGCCCCTACCGTGTCCAGTCACCACCATCCATCCTTGCCAGGACCTGATGTGGGACCAGCACTGCACGGACTTGCTGAGACTTGTGGTCCTCCAGCTTCTCCTCCACTCAGAGATGCACCGGAACGCAATACTACAGTCTTCCATGTGAGTGGATATTGTTTGTTGTAAATAAATGTTTATTGATATATACTCAGAGGCGCCCCTCTTCCTTGTTTTATCTTCCTCAGCCTATTGGACCTTGCTTCTGGTCTTTTCTTGGTGGCAGCCCTGATTGACTTCCTCCTGTATATACATCTATATACACCAATCCTGCCATTGGACTATTTAGGAACAGTTATGTGAGGTATACCTGCTTTGCGCCTTTTTTACTTGTTTTTTATATATATATATATATATATATATATATATATATATATATATACACACTGTATTGAGTTTAGCTAGATCCGTTCCTGTTATTATCTTCCTACTGACAGGCAGGCTTGTGTTGTTACAGTATTTACAGCTACCTGAAGAAAATTGCTGGTGTTCTTCTGATCCTATTAGTACCAGTCAGACAGCTAGACTATTTACAGTTAGTGTAGTGCGTCCTCCTCACAGTATTCAGCTAAAGCTACAAGTTAGTTTAGTGTGACCTCTGCACGGTGTTCAGCTAAAGCTACAAGTTACTGTAGTGCACAGTGTTTAGCTAAAGCTACAAGTTAGTGTAGTGCGTCCTCCTCACAGTGTTCAGCTAAGGCTACAAGTTAGTGTAGTGCGTCCTCCTCACAGTGTTCAGCTAAAGCTACAAGTTAGTGTAGTGCAACCTCTGCACAGTGTTCAGCTAAAGCTACAAGTTAGTGTAGTGCATCCTCCTCACAGTGTTCAGCTAAAGCTACAAGTTAGTGTAGTGCGTCCTCTGAACAGTGTTCAGCTAAAGCTACAAGTTAGTGTAGTGCAACCTCTGCACAGTGTTCAGCTAAAACTACAAGTTAGTGTAGTGCATCCTCTGAACAGTGTTCAGCTAAAGCTACAAGTTAGTGTAGTGCACAGTGTTCAGCTAAAGCTACAAGTTAGTGTAGTGCGTCCTCTGAACAGTGTTCAGCTAAAGCTACAAGTTAGTGTAGTGCACAGTGTTCAGCTAAAGCTACAAGTTAGTGTAGTGCGTCCTCCTTACATGGTTCAGCTAAAGCTACAAGTTAGCGTAGTGCGTCCTCCTCAGTGTTCAGCTAAAGCTACAAGTTAGTGTAGTGCAACCTCTGCACAGTGTTCAGCTAAAACTTCAAGTTAGTGTAGTGCGTCCTCTGAACAGTGTTCAGCTAAAGCTACAAGTTAGTGTAGTGCGCAGTGTTCAGCTAAAGCTACAAGTTAGTGTAGTGCGTCCTCTGAACAGTGTTCAGCTAAAGCTACAAGTTAGTGTAGTGCACAGTGTTCAGCTAAAGCTACAAGTTAGTGTAGTCGTCCTCTGAACAGTGTTCAGCTAAAGCTACAAGTTAGTGTAGTGCACAGTGTTCAGCTAAAGCTACAAGTTAGTGTAATGCGTCCTCTGCACAGTGTTCAGCTAAAGCTACAAGTTAGTGTAGTGCACAGTGTTCAGCTAAAGTTACAAGTTAGTGTAGTGCGTCCTCCTCACAGTGTTTAGCTAAAGCTACAAGTTAGTGTAGTGCGTCCTCCTCACAGTGTTCAGCTAAAGCTACAAGTTAGTGTAGTGCACAGTGTTCAGCTAAATCTACAAGTTAGTGTAGTGCGTCCTCTGAACAGTGCTCAGCTAAAGCTACCTGTAGAAGGTTGGTGGTGTTTTCCTGATCCTATCACTACCGCAGGCAGCTACATTATTTTAACGCTAGTGTAGTGCGTCCTTTTCACAGTGTTCAGCTAAAGCTACCTGTAGAAGGTTGGTGGTGTTTTCCTGATCCTATCACTACCACAGGTAGCTACATTATTTTAACATTAGTGTAGTGTGTCCTCTGCACAGTGTTCAGCTACAGCTATCTGTAGAAGGTTGGTGGTGTTTTCCTGATCCTATCACTACCGCAGGCAGCTACATTATTTACACGTTAGTGTAGTGCGACCTCTGTACAGTGTTCAGCTAAAGCTACCTGTAGAAGGTTGGTGGTGTTTTTCTGATCCTATCACTACCGCAGGCAGCTACATTATTTTAACTTTAGTGTAGTGCGTCCTCTGCACAGTGTTCAGCTAAAGCTACAAGTTAGTGTAGTGCGTCCTCTGCACAGTGTTCATCTAAAGCTACCTGTAGAAGATTGGTGGTGTTTTCATACTACAGGCAGGCAGTTGATTTTGCTAGCTGCAATATCTATCTATCTATCTATATATATATATATCTATATATAGATATATATATATCCCAGCTTTGTGCAGCTACATCTCACTGCAGACCATTAGTATGTCTGGAAGGCCAACAAGGAGAGGCAGACAGTCACAAGCCAATAAAAGAGGGCAAGCAGGCTCTGTGTCTAGAGGCAACAGTGCTGGTCGTGGGGACGGTGCATCCTAATCAGCACGTGGCCATGGGACACGCTTGGCCTTTTTTTCGGCAGCTGGCCGTGTTGAGCCGCAACATGCAGAAGACTTGGTTGAGTGAATGACCAAGCCGTCCTCATCCTCCTCATCCTCTCTCACCCATGCTTAGAGTACTTTGTCTGGCAAAGCAGATGCCAACTCAGCCTCTTCCCTAAGCTCAATGGCATCAGTGACTCCTTCCCTAGCCCCACCATGTCCTCCTGAGGAGTCCCTTAAAACTGTTTGACCACAGTGTTGGGTACATGCTCCAGGAGGATGCCCATCGTTTAGATGGCTCTGATGATGATACTGAGCTAGATGAAGGCAGTAACGTGAGCACGGACAGAGGGGGTGCCCAAGAAGGACAGCAATCTGGCAGTCATGCTCCCCCTGCTGCAGCATACTGCCAGGTTTGCCCCAGTGATGAGGAGGGAGGGGATGATGAGGTCACTGACTCAACGTGGGTGCCTGATAGGAGAGGGGAGGAGGAGGAGACACATCACCAACGAGGCAGGATGCCCTCCAGGGGCCAGCCTAAGGGCAGCACAAGCTCCTTATGTGCAGGGTGCTGCTGTCTCTGCATGTTATTCCAAAAGTTCTTTGGTGTGGGCCCTTCTTGATATGAGTGCATCAGATCACACCAATGCTATTTGCAACATATGTCTCAAGTGTATCTCACGTGGCCAAAACATCTCCCGCTTGGGCACCACATGCTTGACCAGACATATGTTGACCTGCCATGCAGTTCGTTGGCAAGCGTATTTAAAAAACCCACACCAAAGAACAATGAGGACCTCTCCTTGCTCCTCATCAGCTGAGATCTCCAACCCCACTATACCTTCAGTCCTCTCTGAGACCTGCACTGAGAGGAATGAAGGTGTAGAATTAGGTGTGTCACAGCCAAGTACTTGTGGGCAATCTGCTTTCGGTACACCAACGTCAGATTGTACCAGGCAAATTTCCCTGCCGCAGCTGCTGCACCACCAAAAGAAGTTCGCTTCCAGCCATCCACATGCCCAGCGGTTAAATGCTAGCTTGACAAAATTGCTAGCACTTCAACTGCTACCTTTTCAGTTGGTAGACTCTGCCCCCTTCCGTGAGTTTGTGGAATGTGCGGTTCCTCAGTGGCAGGTACCCAAAAACCACTTTTTCTCATGGAAGGCGATTCTGGCTCTCTACCGGCATGTGGAAGGCAATGTCCAAGCCTCGCTGGATAGGGCAGTCAGCGTTATGGTGCATATTACTGCTGACTCATGATCCAGCAGGCATGGACAGGGACGTTACCTAAGTTTCATGGTCTCTTCCTGTGCTTTGTCCTCAGAACCAGCGGTGCTCCATAGGCATTCAAGGGGCTACTCAAGTATGCAGGCCAAAAGATGCCATGCGGTGCTTGAGCTGGTGTGCTTGGGGGACAGGAGCCATACTGGGGTAGAGGTTCTGTCAGCTCTGCAGGGGCAGATTCAGAGGTGGTTGACGCCACACCAACTTAAGGCAGGAATGGTGGTTTGCGACAATGGCACCAACCTCCTCTCTGCCCTCCGACAGGGACAAATGACCCATGTGCCCTGTTTGGCTGACGTCCTTAACTTGGTGTTGCAGCGGTTCTTGGGCAGGTACCCGGGCTTACAGGATGTCCTGAGGCAGGCCAGGAAAGTCTGTGTGCATTTCTGCCGGTCATATAATGCCAGTGCTTGGCTGGCAGACCTCCAAAAGGAGTTTAACCTGCCCAAGAACCGCCTAATCTGTGACATGCCCACCAGGTGGAACTTAACGTTGGCCATGCTGCAGCGGCTGCACACGCAGCAGAGGGCCATCAATGAGTACCTGTGCTACTATGGCACCAGGACAGGGTCAGCTTGTTTTTTTTTCCCCACGCCAGTGGGCCATGATCAGCGATGCATGCACTGTCCTGTCACCATTTGAGGAGGCCACGAGGATGGTGAGCAGTGACAGTGCATGCATCAATGACACTGTCCCCCTTGTCCACTTGTTGGAGCACACGCTGCGTGGAATAATGGACAGGGCACTTGAGGCAGAACAGAAGCAGGAAGAGGAGGACTTCCTTAGCTGTCAAGGCCCCCTTTATCCAGACAGTGTTCCTGCGTTCCCGCCAATCACACAGGAAGAGGAGGAGAAGGAGGATTGTGTCAGTATGAAGGTGGAGCCTGGCACTCAGCATCAGCAGCAGTCTTTAAGGGATCATTTACAGTCCCAAGAAACACATGGACTTGGACGTGGCTGGGAGGAGGTGGCTGCGGATCATGTCGTCCTTAGTGACCCAGAGGACTCCGGACCGAATGCCTCAGCAAACCTACGTTGCACGGCCTCCCTGATCCTGCAAAGCCTGCGGAAGGATCCTCGTATTCGTGGTATCAAGGAGAAGGAACAATACTGGCTGGCAACCCTCCTTGATCCATGTTACAAAGGTAAGGTTGCGGACCTTATCTTGCCATCACAGACGGAGCAGAGGATGAAACATCTTCAGGAGGCCTTGCAGAAAGGTCTGTGCAACGCGTTCCCAGAGAGTGGGAGGTTACAAACTCCTGTTTCCGGACAATGTGTTACTGAGGCTTCGGACAGTCAAAGAAGGAGCGGTGGAAAAGGTGGCCGTCTGACCGATGCGTTCAGACAATTTTTTAGTCTGCAGCCCCAAGGTATGATCGGTTCCAGCAACCATCACCAGCGTCTGTTTTACATGGTGCAGAAATACCTAGGAGCAAGATCTGACTTGGACACCTTTCTCACCGAAAATCCTCTGGGTTACTGGGTCTTGAGGATTGATCACTGGCCAGAGCTTGCACAGTATGCAATTGAGCTACTGGCCTGTCCTGCATCCAGCATTCTTTCGGAACGCACATTCAGTGCTGCTGGAGGTTTTGTAACCGATCACAGAGTGCGTCTGTCCACCGACTCGGTGAATCAACTGACCTTCATAAAAATGAATCAGTCTTGGATCACCACCAGCTACCAAGCACCTGATGCTGATGTAACCGAATACATTTTTTTGAAATGTCAGATCCCTTCAAAGACTGCCTATGCTGATGCTGAGTGACTATCCTGTTATACTGAGTAATTATCCTCTTTCTCCTCAAAGATCATGATGATAGCTTGTAAGAACATTTTTGGTTCTGGGCGCCGACAGTTCCGCCACCAGTGCCTAAGGCCGAATTTTTCAGCCTCTATTTAACAGGGGCGTGTAATTACAATTTTTGATGCAATTCTTTGCAGCAGGGCTAGTTCCTGCGCTCCAACTAGAATATCTGTGAGGGGTTGCAGTGTTGTGGCACCAGCACCAGTGCCTAAGGCCCAATTTTTCAGTCCCTGTTTAACAGGGGCGTGTAATTAAAATTTTTGATGCAATTCTTTGCAGCAGGGCTAGTTCCTGCGCTCCAACTAGAGTATCTGTTAAGGGTTGCAGTGTTGTGGCACCAGCACCAGTGCCTAAGGCCCAATTTTTCAGCCCCTGTTCAACAGGGACATGTAATTAGAATTCTTGATCTAATATTTCACAGCAGGGCCCATTTCTGCGCCCACCAAGAGTATCTGTGAGGACTTACAGTGTTGTGGCACCAGCACCACCACCACCAAAGGCCCAATTTTTCTGCCCCTGTTCAACAGGGGTATGTAATTACAATTCTTGATCTAATATTTCACAGCAGGGCCCTGTGAGGGCTTACAGTGTTGTGGCCACAACAACACCTAAGGCCCAAATTTCTGCTGAGTATATAGGGCAGGCCCCTACTTTCAAACATCCAACTTACAAACGACTCCTACTTGCAAACGGAAGGAGACAACAGGAAGTGAGATGAAATCTACCCCTAGGAAGGGAAATTCTCTCCTGTAAGAGTTAATATGGGAAAAACTTTTCTCCTTTCCACTGATGCTTTATCACCAATCCTTGTTTAAAAAAAACCCCAAATTTTCAAAAAACATTTGTCATTGGGACAAAAAGTGAGGTGAAATCTTCTGAAGAGGAGGACAGACAGCAAAACAAATGTCACAGGGGTGATAACCCTTCCCTAGGTTTTCCAAAAAGCTTAAAATAGATTTTTTGGCTGGAGCTAAACGCGTTAAAAATGTACCAGTTCAAAATTACAAACAGATTCTACTTAACAACAAACCTACATTCCCTGTCTTGTTTGCACTGCCTGTATACTGCTGTTCAGAGTATATAGGGTCTGGGGGCCCCACACCTTTCCTTTTTTAATTTGGGTGCGGGGTTCCCCTTAAAATCCATACAAGGGCCAAAGGGCCTGGTAATGGACTGGGGGGTACCCATGCCATTTGTCTCACTGATTTTCATCCATATTGCCAGGACCCGACATTACATTAAAGCCGCAAGCAGTTTTAAATTACTTTTTTTTCTTTAAAAATGACATTTTGTGCAGGGACTGTTCTAAGCACGGGAAACACGCGCCACTTTACAGGCATACTATAGACACCCCCCAGGTAAAATATTTAAAGGAATATTTCACTTTTTTTATTTTTTACTTTAAGCATCATTAAAATCACTGCTCCCGAAAAAACGGCCGTTTTTAAACTTTTTTTTGCATTGATACATGTCCCCTGGGGCAGGACCCGGGTCCCCAAATCCTTTTTAGGACAATACCATGCAAATTAGCCTTTAAAATGAGCACTTTTGATTTTGAACGTTCGAGTCCCATAGACGTCAATGGGGTTCTAACGTTTGTGCGAATTTTCAGTCCGTTCGCAGGCTCTGGTGCGAACCGAACCGGGGGGGGGGTGTCCCTATTGGATACCTTCAAGCTTCACCCCTGCTGACCGGCTCGGTCCCTACTCGCCACACAAGGCTGCTCTGCAAGCGTCATCTCCACTGGTTGGGTCCCTGACTTGATCACCGCCTGAAGATTCTCGATTCTCCACCGTGTCCATTCAGTGAGAATACTGCTCTGGTATTTGCTTCAGTTTCTCACTGTGGTCCCTGGTAAAGGCGATTGGTCCCTTAGTGGCGACAGCTTCCCTTCTACCTCTGGCCATGACAGGTTCTCCGGCCGGCAGAGCCGTCACTTTTGGTTGTCCCAACCCTGCGCTGCCCTCTTACTTCTGAATAGGCCCTTACACAGCCTACCAGCCTGATTCCCCCTGGGTAGGCCCAATCTCTGGCCTAGCAGCCTGGGGCAGATGACACACGTCCACCTAGACGGCAGTCTGGGTGGCACACAAGACCTGGATCACCTGACCTCACCCGAATATATAGGCTCTCCCAGCAGGCCAAAGGATTCAAGAAAATCCCTGCCCATTGGCTGAGATACCCCATATACCCATAATCTGACCTTGAGTTGTCCTTTTCAATCTAAAACCTCCAAGTGCCCGGCCACCTGGTGGTAGAAGAGGAAAGTACAACCAGGCCAAACTCAGGGAGAAGTCAATGCATCCCTAGTAATTAACTACAGTAGCCACTCCTGACAAGGAACTTGGTGAAGAGCTCCCTGACTAAACCCCAGGGTGCTACATAAAGATGACCTAGGCTATTATAAGATTACCAAGAGCCTGAAACCGAGCTGCAGCATGGTGGCCAAGACCATACATCGGTTTAACAGGACAGGTTCCACTCAGAACAGGCTTCACCATGGTCAACCAATGAAGTTGAGTGCACGTGCTCAGCATCATATCCAGAGGTTGTCTTTGGGAAATAGACGTATGAGTGCTGCCAGCATTGTTGCAGTGGTTAAAGGGATGCGGGGTCAGCCTGTCAATGCTCAGACCATACGCCACACACTGCATCAAATTGGTCTGCATAGCTGTCATCCCAGAAGGAAGTCTCTTCTAAAGATAATGCACAAGAAAGCCTGCAAACAGTTTGCTTAAGACAAGCAGACTAAGGACATGGATTACTGAAACCATGTCCTGTGGTCTGATGAGAAAAAGATAAACTTTTTTGGTTCAGATGGTGTCAAGCGTGTGTGGCGGCCACAAGGTGAGGAATACAAAGACAAGTGTGTCTTGCCTACAGTCAAGCATGGTGGTGGGAGTATCATGGTCTGGGGCTGCATGAGTGCTGCTGGCACTGGGGAGCTACAGTTCATTGAGGTAACCCTGAATGCCAACAGGTACTGTGACATACTGAAGCAGAGCATGATCCTCTCCCTTCAGAGACTGGGCTTCAGGGCAGTATTCCAACATGATAACAACTCCAAACACACCTCCAAGTGGTCCACTGCCTTGCTAAGGAAGCTGAGGGTAAAGGTGATGGACAAGCATGTCTCCAGACCTAAACCCTATTGAGCATCTGTGGGGCATCCTCAAATGGAAGGTGGAGGAGCGCAAGGTCTCTAACATCCACCAGCTCCGTGATGTCGTCATGGAGGAGTGGAAGAGGACTCCAGTGGCAACCTGTGAAGCTCTGGTGAACTCCATGCCCAAGAGGGTTAAGGCAGTGCTGGAAAATAATGGTGGCCACACAAAATATTGACACTTTGGGCCCAATTAGGACATTTTCATTCAGGATTGTATTCACATTTTTTGCCAGCGGTTTAGACATTATGGCTGTGTGTTGAGTTATTTTGAGGGGACAGCAAATTTACACTGTTATACAAGCTATACACTCACTACTTTACATTGTAACAAAGTGTCATTTCTTCAGTGTTGTCACATGAAAAGATATAATAAAATATTTACAAAAATGTGAGGGGTGTACTCACTTTTGTGAGATACTGTATATAAGCAGTTTAAACATTTATAAAGAAAATTCCGCAATATGAATAATATAACAAAGTGCTAAAAAAAGCTGATCAATCTAAATGTTTGTTAAAACATTCCTGTCCTTAATGCTAAAAGTATACTGATAGAACATGTGAGTCAGAAAAGGCATGGTGCAACCTTTGGGTCCACCAATATATGGAATGTGAAAATGTGGGCTCGCAAAATTAACTTTACATAGATTGTGGTTATCGCTGCTTTGTCAGGAGGGCAAATCTACCCAATGGGGTCACAGATGTAAAAACCTCACAGAAACGTTTTACTCTGTCCAAAACAAATAAAAATGTCTGCAGTAAGGAGTTACATTTGGCTAATGTGTATCTGAGGGAGAGTGTGTGCTCATTTTCCATTCTTAACAAAACCTTAGTTTTATAAAATCAGTGTCCTTCTTTGAAATCTTTTTCCCTAATAATGACTGAATTAACCTGACAAGCTGAAGCTGTCAATTCAATATTTTATTTTTTAGTTACATG
Organism: Aquarana catesbeiana; assembly: GCF_042186555.1. NCBI lineage: Eukaryota > Metazoa > Chordata > Amphibia > Anura > Ranidae > Aquarana > Aquarana catesbeiana. The sequence continues at coordinate 417,924,153 of NC_133325.1, read as the reverse complement.
TAATTATCACACAGAAAGCCACTTGGACTTCCCAGTGGGCTCCTGATTGAACCTAGGGACTCATGTAGAGGGCTGATTGCAAAGCCACTGGGTCAACTCAAACATCATTACAATTCAGTTCTGCCCTGTAGACTTAATCCCCACTTTTAGTGCTAATAGATGTGTTGTCAGCAGTGAATGAGTTAAAGGTACACGTTAATAAATTAGGTTACTGAGAAATCTTTAAAATCTATGCCTCTGAAATGTGTTGCTTGCACATGAATGTCTGCTGTTAAATGGCTTATAGTAAAACTTGTAATATAGAATTGATCCTGCTAAATTTCAACATTTTACTTATAATTACCAAGCTCAAAGCAGGGCCAGGTATACATAAATTACCATGCTGGTTGTACTGTTTTTTAAAAAATACATTTTTATTGAGTTTTCAAATAAGACATAAATACAGTATGCCAGAATAGTCATTAGACCACAAACTGTGTGAATATTACAGTACATGTTGTGTTGCTCTGCATACAACAGTTTGTCATCTTTCAACTATCTTGCACAAAAAGAAAAACGTTCAACTTTATTCAGAGACCCTGACCGACCATATACTAAGAGGTTTACATTATACAGTTCAGTGACTCCAACACAAAACCAAGTATATAGCAACACTGAAAATCTTTTCAGTCAGGTAACTCTACATCATGAATCAGTCACAACAATGAGTGCATACTGTAAGAAATAAGGAGGGAGAGAGAAGATCCAGAGAAGAAATAAAGAAATAAAGCCAAGAAAGAAGGAGTAGTAAAGGGGGGTGCCACCCAGCTGGCAAATCATGCTACATTAAAGCGGTAGTAAACTTTCAATGGAAGAAAGAAATTTCCTCTTGCCAAGTAATATGATAATATGCTAGCATGCATCGCAGTCACCGTTGACAGGGCTTCCATCTTCACCCGGTCTTCCTTCTGGATTTGTGGGCCAGTTATGGCCATGACACAGAGCTCTGAAGGGACAGCATGAGTATGCTGTCTATTCAGAGCACATGCACCAGTGACGTGGACAAACAGAGATATTGGTGGAGTGTTGGAACACATTAAGGTGTTACAAAGAGAAGAAATCAGAGGGTCATCCGTGACGTAATTGACGTCACTGCCATGGTGTCGTAGCCAACATGTTTCGACCAATCACGTGGTCTTTATCAAGGATGGGAGGGCTCTAGGCTGGCCGTCTATTTATACAATTTGTTCACAGGGAAACCCTAATTGGGAATTGCATATTCTGAGATGGCCACTAAATGACAACCTCCCAGTTAAACTTCACACCATAGATTTGCTACTAGACAGATAGGCTCATGTAGAGGGCACAGTATGTCCAAACAGGGAGATAAGCCAATAATGTATAAGACGGGATCAGGGCTAAGAGAAAAAGCAGCCCAAGGCAACAGTTTTCTTTCTTTAATGCTGGCCTCCTCGACTAACTTACTCAGTACCCAAGTCCTTGCTGCATACATACTCTATTCCCCAGTGTGGGGGTATTTGGTAGACAATGTGGTGATATACTGTATGCATACCCTGAAGGTACATGGTACCAGGACCTATGTGCCTATCACATCCCCACTCTCTACCTCACATGCTGCTATATTCTATACCTGTGCATATCATGTGTGCTTACAGTCTGATCTGATGTGATGTTCTTAATAGACAACGTTGTCTTAGTTTTAAATCTTATTCAGGTGTTGGTGACGGGACCCAGTTTCTGTTATTTTTGTGCAATAAAGTATTTTCCCTATTTAAGCTGCCTGGTCCACCTGTGACTCCCTTTTTCAGGGGGACTCTAAGCCCTGATTTCGTCTCTTTGTGTCAGATTTTGAGTCACAGAGACCGTACCTAACTGGTGAGTCAGCAATATTAGTGACACTGCACCCATATTTGCACAGACAACCTGTGGTGCAGTGTTTACACTTTAGTGAGCAGATGGTTCCCTTTTTCTGTATATACCTGGTCCTATAGGGGACCATGGGTCTTTGACCTGTTTCTATCCATCTTGCTCCTATTGTTTATACATGTTTGGTAACACAGCAACTGGGTGACCCCATCCACCTTCACAGTGAATTTTTAAAGCTGCTAGACACCTCGGCCTGGGACAATTTTCCCCAAAACTTGGTAAACCACTTTAGCTAACATGGCTCATAAGATAGGGGAAAATATAGATTGGGAGATACAGGCAGCTTTTACTAGGGATCGGTGCCCAGAGGAGACGGACAATGAGCAGATCAAGCATTTATTCAAACAGCATTAAAAAATTAACTATAAAGTACCTTAATCGCAAATGGGATATCTCTTCCCTGGAATCTCATAAATTTGGGGTAATCCCAAGGGGGCTATGTGAAAAAGTAGTGCCAGCGGAACATCTACACACACCGAGATTTATGGATAAGTGGAAAGCCAAATGTCTGGAGCAACTAGATGAGCTTAAACTGGAGCTAGATCAGAGTAGTAAACTGTTAGAACCCCTTCAGGGAGAACCTGATTTTGAAAAATATAACGAGATCCTCAAAAAAGAAATAGAGAAGGTCCAGAAGCACTTTAGGATAACGAAACAATAAAAATGTAGAAATAACCTGGATGACTGGGAAAAGGGAGCCATAGTCAGAGCAGACGCAACAAACACAGATCTACTACTCATTCAAGAAATAGACAGCATTCCTCAGAAAGTGATAAAGGGGACTACATTAAATCTGTTGGCTTTGCACATGAGGTAGAAGTAAATGACAGCCACTTGGACCCTTTAGGGAACCATCCCAGCAAGGAGGGAAGAACAGACATAAAAGAAAAAAGCAGAGGAAGAGGAAGAGAGGAGGGAGGAGGGGGAGGAGGGGACTGCGCCAAGGGGACAGTCCCCAAAATTCAGAAACAGATAAGAACACAGAGCACCAAATGCTAGCTGGTGGTGAAGCTTCAGCCTCTATAGCACCCCCCCCCCCCCCCCATTAAAGATATGAAGGTTATTTATCTAACTTTCCACTTGAGGAAAGACATATCAGTCTCCTGAGCAAAGGACTGTCCTTCTCGCCGTCAGCACCCATGGATGAATTCACGGTATATAAGGACATAAAACTATTTCTACGCAAGGTGTCTGGCTAATCTAAGCTAATGTATCTACAGACCACCTACAACTGGTTAATTTCCCATGAACAGTTTTCTTTCTTTAATGCTGGACTCCTGGATCAACTTACTGGGTATCCAAGTCCTTGCTGCATACATACTCTATTCCCCAGTGTGGGGGTATTTGATGGACAGTGTGGTGATATACGCATATCCTGAAGGTACGTGATACCAGGACCTATGTGCCTATCACATCCCCCCCTCTCCACCGCAATGCTGCTGTATTCTATACCTGTGCATATCATGTGTGCTTACAGTCTGATCTGATGTGATATTCTTAATAGACAACATTGTCTTAGTTTTAAATCTTATTCAGGTGTTGGTGACGAGACCCAGTTTCTGTAATCTGATATTTTTGTGCAATAAAGTATTTTCCCTATATAAGCTGCCTGGCCTGCCTGTGACTCCCTTTTTCAGGGGGACCCTAACCCCTGATTTCTTCTCTTTGTGTCAGATTTTGAGTCACAGAGACAGCACCTAACTGGTGAGTCAGCAATACTATGGACACTGCACCCATATTTGCACAGACAACCTGTGGTGCAGTGTTTACACTTTAGTGAGCAGATAGATCCCTTTTTCTGTACACATTGAGGTGTTAGCATCACCTGTTATCTAAACAACTAAGCGTGGCAGCGTACAAGAACATTCTTGTTTCATGAATGCAAGCAGTCGATTCCTCTAGCCTCATAATATTGTTTAGCTCTGTCAACCACTCCCTGATAGCGGGAGGTTCGGTGTTTTCCAATATGTGGGCATCAACGCATGGGCTGCCGTCAGAAAGAATCGCGATAAGATTTTTTTGATAATAGTGATTGATCCTGGAATGATGGATTGTAGGGCAGCTTCCAGGGTTTCCGGCCAGGAGCTGCTTGTGATAAGATGGCAGTGCTGGAACACAGAACACCAGAAGAGTTGAATACGGGGACATGACCACCAAATATGAAGATCGTACCATTCCAGGCATCATAGCGCCAGCAGCAATCGGGAATCGACTCAATGCATTTGTGCAATAGTGCCAGGCTTCTGTACAATCATGTTGGAAGTTTATAATTCTGCTCCTGGGTATAAGAAGCAATACTGGATTTAAAAGTGAGGAGAAAGGCTTTATCCCAGTCTGTGTCAGAAGTATTAAGGCCCAGCTCTCTCTCCCAGTCTCAAGTATAAAATGGGCACTGGGGAAAAGCCCCCAAAAGGAGGATATTGTAGACTAGCGCTATGGTGTGCAAGCTATCTGGGTCATTCAGACATAAGGCCTCAATGGGTTTCAGGTTCCTACTCAATGACCCTAGTCTTGCGCAATTAGATAAAAAGAGGCCTTGTTGGAAGAAATGCAACCATCTCTCAGGGCAGGGGGTGTCTGGATTCAGAAGTGCATTAATCGGTTTAATCCCTGACATCACAAATGCTTGGATGGCAGAGGAGGGGAGTGAGTGCCAGCACAGGAAGCAGGAACAGTGCATAACTGAATGGTTTCCAAAGAGAGGCATAAGTGGGCCAATTTGAGCCTGCGTGCAGGGCCAAAGGTATTTTAGTAAAGCTGATTTAACCAAGTGAAAGAACTGCATGGGGCAATTATTGCCATTGCCATATGAGAAATGGGCCAAGATGTCCATCTTAAATATAGGGCCATTCTGCTGAACCTTGAGTGTCTCAGACCAACTTTGAAGCCTATGCTGGGTGGATGCCAATAAAGTCGTATAATCTATGCAAGTGTGCTGTGGTTTGCACCTCAAAGTATTTATTCGAGATCCAGGACCCGCTGAAAGGGAATGCATTCTGTGGACACTTTTGGTCAGCTGTGGATGACACATTAAAACATTGAGACTTAGTTGCATTAACCTTAAAATTGCTAAGTAAGCCAAAGTGGTCTAGCACCTTGAGAATCGAAGGAAACACAACCCAGGGGTTTGATGCATAAAGAAGCAAGTCACCAGCAAAAAGACTCAATTTATGTTGCCTTCCTTGTAGCTCAATGCCCTGTGTTTTGTCATTGGCCCTCAAAGCTGATGCAAGATGTTCTATGGTGAGGATGTAGAGAATGGGAGAGAGAAGGCAGCTTTGACATGTCCCATTGGAGATAAGCACAGGGTCCGAGAGCAAGCTGTTTACCTTAATTCTGACTGTAGAAAGGGAATACAGCACTTGAATTTTGTAGATAAATTCAGATTTGGTACAGGCAACCCTAGAGTAACTGTCAGTCACGGCCATCAAATACCTTTTCTGTGTCCAAAGATAGCAAGCATTTTATTACATTGGGCATATGAGAGTAGGGACAATGGGGGTTATTTACGAAATGCAAATCCACTTTGCACTGAAAGTGCACTTGAAAGTGCACTAAAAGTACACTTGGAAGTGCAGTCGCTCTAAATCTAAGGGGTAGATCTGAAATGAGTGGAAGCTCTGCTGATTTTATCATCCAATCATGTGCAAGCTAAAATGCTGTTTTTTATTTTCCTTGCATGTCCCCCTCGGATCTACAGCGACTTTACTTCCAAGTGCACTTGCAGTGCAAAGTGGATTTGCCTTTAGTAAATAACCCCCAGTGTTTTAATGGTGTTGTTGCAAGCTTCCCTTGTATTATTCTAAATCTAGACCCACTGGGTCTAGATTAATAATAGCTGGCAATAGGTTGTAGACGATTAGCCAACAGTTTGGCATAAAATTCGTCCTCATTAATTAAGGAAATTGGCACGTAACTTTTTCTTTCAGTGTGAGATTCATGTGGGCCTCCTAGGCCTGGTGAAGGAAAGTACATGAGTCAGGGATTGCATTGAAGGTAATGTTCAATATTGGGGCCAAGGATTCCTTAAATTGCTTGTAGAAGGAGTTTGTATATCCGTCCAGGCCTGGGTTTTTGCCTGATGGTAGCAGCTACAGCTTCCGAAGAATGTACCATGTCCTGCTGCGGATGGTGTACTATGGGGATTTTTGTTCTCACCCTTTTTGCCCTAATCAAAGGAGTGAGAGGATGGTTACATTTATTGCTATGTTTGTACTTAGCCCAGAGACTGTGTCATAGGTGATAATGTATGGAGTTCCACTCATTAAGTCGTTTGTGACGGAGTTCAAGAGTACGAAGTTCACCTAGCAATTTGATCATGTCTGATGCCCTCTCTCTTTTTCAACCATGCTCCTTCAGCCATCAATGTGCCTCTGATAATGCATTTCAACACCTCCCATTTAGTCAGGCGTAGTGTCATGGGCATGATCTGATAAGAATTGGGACATTGTTTAAATAACTGCTGCTGGTTGGAACATCTTTAACCACTTCAGCCCCGGTAGAATTTACCTCCTTCCTGACCAGAGCTCTTTTTATGATTCGGCACTGCATCGCTTTAACTTACAATTGTGCGGTCGCGCGACGTGGCTCCCAAACAAAATTGACGTACTTTTTTTCCCACAAATAGAGCTTTCTTTTGGTGCTATTTGATCACCTCTGCATTTTTTATTTTTTGCTCTATAAACACAAAAATAGTGACAAATTTGAAAAAAAAGCATTATTTTTTACTTTTTACTATAATAAATATCCCCAAAAATATATAAAAAAACATTTTTTTCTTCAGTTTAGGCTGATATGTATTCTTCTACATATTTTTGGTAAAAAAAAAAATCGCAATAAGCGTTTATTGATTGGTTTCGCAAAAGTTATAGCATTTACAAAATAGGGGATAGTTTTATGGCATTTTTATTGATAATTTTTTTTTTTACTAGTAAGCGATCAGCGATTTTTATCATGATTGCGACATTATGGCGGACACATCGGACAATTTTGACACATTTTTGGGACCATTGGCATTAATACAGCGATCAATGCTATAAAATTGCATTGATTACTGTAAAAATGTCACTGGCAGTGTAGTGCTAGGTGGCGCTGTAGGGGTTAAGTGTGTCCTAGGGAGTGATTCTAACTGTGGGGGGGGGGCTGTGTGTGACACATCACTGATCACCGCTTCCGATTACAGGGATCGTGATCAGTGTCAGTGTCATTAGGCAGAACGGGGAGATGCTTATTTACATTAGCATCTCCCCATTCTTCCTCACCGTGAGACGATCGCGGTATGCCCGTGGACATAGAGTCCGCGGGACCCGCGATCCCGGCCACGGAGCTCCCGGTGGGCGCGCGCCCGCGAGCAGCCTCTTAAGGGGCAACGTACAGGTACATTAATCTGCCTGTGCGTGCCCTTCTGCTGCAGTATATCTGCGTGAAGCATTCGGGAAGCCGTTAAGCAGCAACTCGTTAAGTCACTAAAATGTAAAAAGTTTAGAAGCGTAAGGGAGTTGGATGAAGAAGAAGATTGGACGATGATCCAACCACATCTGTACCCTGGTATTAACTAAGGTTTGCTAGCTAAACGTGCAGTGGGAAATAAGAAAATAGTTTATTTTATTGTAGGTAGAGTGGGTCTGGGAGTGGCATGTGTAATCCCTAGTTGCAGACTAATTTATGGATTTGCCATTGTAGCCTGTTGTGTTGAAATAGGGGCACTTGGGAGGTGTTAGAAGTGGAGTCTTGGGATGGATCCAAAGGAATGCCACCAAAGACAATTGTACCCACACCCAAACCTTCCAAGCATCGCAAAAGTGACGGTAACATTGGTAGTTGGCCATGGTAAAAAGCCTACCAGAGTAAGTATCAAGTACCTGCCATCTCAGTCAGTATGTACCCATACTTCTGACACTGGGAGACAGGAATGGAAGCCTTTGGCCACCCCTTTTAATTTCCCCAGAAGTTTGATGCTGTAACACCATTGAAGATACTATCTGGTGGGCATCATCGGTGCAGAGGACACTTTGAAGTGGGTTTCTTGAAGAAACAGTACTTGTTTATATAGTAGCTTGGATTGTTTTTGTGGATGGTTTACTCCCTTAACGCTCAAGGATCCAAAGTTAATGAAAGTCATGGCAGCTGTGGAAAGAAGGCCATTGCCAATGGGGTGCTATCATAGCACAGCCAGGGTTTCCCTGAAAAAGGGAGAGCAAAAAGAAGTACCAAGTAACATAAAGATAGGAGAAGTCTGGCATATCAGTTGTCACCGAGAAGAAGAAAAACTAAAAAAGATACAACAAATAAAAAAAAAAGGTGGGAGTGCACCCTGTCTGGGCTGAAATAGGGTTAGATGGGCATGGGAAAGTTAGGGAAGAGTAGGGTAGGGGAGAAGGTAGGGCCGAAGGGACAGAGAGTAAGGGGAAAGAGGAATTAGGTAGTGTCTATAAGTGACAAAAATACAATTCGGGGCCTTCCAAATGTGAAACTTATGGGGGAGGAGGCCTGCCAAGATTCCAGAGTTCACACCCTAAACCTCCGTGCTTGGCGAAGGGAACGGTATAGGTAATGCAATAAATTCCTTTTATTGGTTTAACTGGATGGACCTGTGTGTTTTTTCAACCAGACTTACTAATGTATGTAACTACAGTATGTAACTATGCAATTGTAAAAAACATAAAGAACAGCTTATATACAAGCTTATATACAACTATTCCCAGGGCTATTCCCTGGAATTCTCAAAGTGGTTAGGTTGACTGAGTTTCATGCTGTCATTGGTCTCCTCGGAGACAAGGCCCAGAGGGCTCAATATGCAAAAGGCCGGTGTAACATACCCAAAACACTAAAAAAAAAAAAAAAAAGAGGAGGGAGTTGGTGGTATGTGTGTCTCTAATTTAGATATGGCACCTCATCCCAGCAAGAGTGTAAAATTGAAGTGGAGAGGAATAGGGATTATTACGGTGCCAGGAAAACAAATGTACAAATGATAAAATTAATTATATTTATTACAAAAGTTAAAAATACAATTCATACAGGATATAAAGTACAAAAAGGAGCATAATGAAATGAGTACAACCAATGGATGGAAATAAACAAATTATCCCTACTAGTTTCGCCAAAACATTGGCTTCCTCCGGGGATGTGACAGGTTGTAGCTCTACAGAAAGAAAATCTTAAATTAGTAAGACAAAATATAAAAGAATAAATAACATTGTGCATACTACTAAAACGACTGCAAAAGAAGATTAATACGGTCTCCCTCGACCAAGTAATCCCAACTTAGATAGAGATAACATCAATCAAGGATTGTCACAACATACCCACGGAACCCCAAAGGGGCAGATGGACAACGTCCAATGCGGGGGTCGTCCTTCACTGCCTAGTAGTGTGGCTGCAGGGGGCTTGATAAGAAGAACCTTAAAAATGGCTGTAAAGGTACAAACGTATAAGGCTTAAAAAGCTCTACTAAATATAATGAAAAAAAGAGGACAAAATAGTCCTGAATACTCACCAAGTACAAGGTATACTAATGGGTAACCGGGACGCTGAAAGGATCAATAATAATTGATTGGTTTGAACAAATTGCTTGGTATATGGACTGGCTGCACTAGATAAAAATTAAGAGGATAATGAGTGTGGATTACCAGTAGGAAAGAATGTTAAATGTTGTACAGTGAAGGTTATTAAATAGGCTTAATTAAAAAAATCCTACCTGCAGAGCAAAATTGAGAAGCCAAACTGCAGTAAAAAGGTAATCAAAAGCAGCGTAGTAGCTTCCGGTCGAAATACAGACTGGAGTAAGTGCACAGGGTATCCACATCAGGTATAGTGCATAAGCCTAATGGGCATAAACACAAAGCCTCCAGTAAACAAACATACTAGTGAGTATTATTGGGGTCAGTTGTCCCCACATATGCCCTTAATGTGGTCTCCTGAAAAGCAAGTTTACCTGTTCTAAAACTTCCGCTTGAACAGCGTCCGCAACAACGGACACATTACTGGCCTATTTAAAGCCCCCCACCTGACTGGCGAATAGAATTCGCCAATCAGGAGCGGACAAAAAGCGTCCCCATGCGCCTGCGCACTAGCCTTCGCAGTGTGCCTACAAATCCCATAACGCCTAGCATCCTCTAGATGCGTCGGACGACAGCGGTCATCCGACGCTATCAAACAGGGGCGTGACTTGGGGTAAAGCCAGCCCGTGGGGCAGGGGCAGCCCAAGGCCAAAGGGAAGAATGGTAATGTGGCCTGTTGGAAGAGGCGGAGGGTAGGGGGCGGAAACGGGCCGAAAAGCGGGCTGGCTATCATAGAGAGCCAGCCCTTGGGTGTCCATACAGCCTTGGGCTGTGACGGTAAACCAACCGCAAACATCAGGGAAGCCATAGGCCAAGTGGGAACCGAGGCATGGGGAGAATAATCAATGAGATCACAGGAATGGGAAAAGTAGGAGGGGGAGAACCGAATAGGGAAATGCTCGGCATGCTCCTAAAGCCAAGCAGTATGGTGCACAACGTTATAAACAAAAATAGGGGACAATTATAATTCATAATCAGAGGCAAAATTGTAAAGAACAAATTATATACATAAGTACATATAGTTATATCCAACTGATATAATAATAAACAAAAATATATAAAAAACCGTGATGGCAAAGTGTTTAGCAACTATGCATCATATTGGAAGCCGCAATTAATATGTACATCAATACACACATAAATGAGAACATCTTATAAATCGTGCTACCCAAAACTAAACCAAAATCTATATGGTGATATATGAATGTGAGGCAAAAGCAATAAAAACAAATAATAAAAATATTTGTTATGTCGTCCAGGGGCCCCTGGACGACGTAAGTTATTACGAAACGTGTAGGGCAGAAAGACGCGCTGACGTCACCTCATACTCCATTCGTGAATCCAGTAGGAACGGGCTGTCTGTTTGTGCTCTGGCCGGCGCAACAGAATTTGAGTTTTTACATCCACCATTATATAAGTGCATTACCTTTCTTAAATAAAATTAGTTATTGGTTTTACACTATTGGAGCATTATTCTCTTCTATGCACCGCGGTATTGCCTTGCTGAACCGAGCTGTTGTGAAGTGACCCCCCACCATCTGGAGTTTACCTGCTGTTCCATGAAGCCGATATATATTATAACACACGCTTTCCTTGATCCTCTGTGATGGGGGATCATGGTATTCTGGTAAGAGCGCATTCCTGTTGATTGTGGTGGTGGATTTCACTCAACATTCGGAGTCAAGAATTCATTCACAGTTTGTTCACTCATTGATGGACTTTAAATGCATTACTCACTGGTGTATAGTAGGGATGAGCTTCGAGTTCGACTCGAACATTGGCTGGTCGCCCGTTCGCCGAACAGCGAAGAATCTGGGGTGTTTGCGGCAAATTCGAAAGCCACAGAACACCCTTTAAAAGTCTATGGGAGAAATCAAAAGTGCTAATTTTAAAGGCTTATATGCAAGTTATAGTCATAAAAAGTGTTTGGGGACCTGGGTCCTGCCCCAGGGGACAAGGATCAATGCAGAAAAAAGTTTTAAAAACGTCCGTTTTTTCGGGAGCAGTGATTTTAATAATGCTTAAAGTGAAACACTAAAAGTGTAATATTCCTTTAAATTTCATACCTGGGGGTGTCTATAGTATGCCTGTAAAGGGACGCATGTTTCCCGTGTTTAGTCTGACAGCAAAATGACATTTCAAAGGAAAAAAGTCATTTAAAACTACTCGCGGCTATTAATGAATTGCCGGTCCGACAATACACATAAAAGTTCATTGATAAAAACGGCATGGGAATTCCCCAAAGGGGAACCCCGAACCAAAATTAAAAAAAAAATGACGTAAGGGTCCCCCTAAATTCCATACTAGGCCCTTCAGGTCGTGGGGTCCCCCAAAAATCCATACCAGACCATTATCCGAGCACGCAACCTGGCAGGCCACAGGAAAAGAAGGGGGGACGAGAGAGCGCCCCCCCTCCTGAACCGTACCAGGCCACATGCCCTCAACATTGTTTGATGTTGATGGGGACAAGGGCCTCATCCCCGCAACCCTTGCCCGGTGGTTGTGGGGGCCTGCGGGCGGGGGGCTTATCGGAATCTGGAAGCCCCCTTTAACAAGGGGACCCCCAGACCCCGGCCCTACCCCCGTGTGAAATGGTAAGGGGCCACAGGAAAAGAGGGGGGACGAGAGAGCGCCCCCCCTCCTGAACCGTACCAGGCCACATGCCCTCAACATTGGGAGGGTGCTTTGGGGTAGCCCCCCAAAACACCTTGTCCCCATGTTGATGGGGACAAGGGCCTCATCCCCACAACCCTTGCCTGGTGGTTGTGGGGGTCTGTGGGCGGGGGGCTTATTGAAATCTGGAAGCCCCCTTTAACAAGGGGACCCCCAGATCCCGGCCCTACCCCCTGTGTGAAATGGTAAGGGGGTACAAAAGTACCCCTACCATTTCACAAAAAAAATGTCAAAAATGTTAAAAATGACAAATGACAGTTTTTGACAATTCCTTTATTTAAATGCTTCTTCTTTCTTCTATCTTCCTTTGTTTTCTTCCTCCATCTTCTTCTTCTTCTGGTTCTTCCTCCAGTGTTCTCGTTCTGCATCTTCATCTGCGGCATCTTCTTCCCTTCTTCTCCTCGGGCCGCTCTTTCTTCTTTCTTCATTCTTCATTTTTCTTCTTTCTTCTTTCTTCTATCTTCTATCTTCCTTCAGTTTCTTCCTCCATCTTCTTCTTCTTCTGGTTCTTCCTCCGGTGTTCTCGTCCTGCATCTTCATCCGTGGCATCTTCTTCCCTTCTTCTCCTCGGGCTGCTCCGCATCCATGATGGCATGGAGGGAGGCTCCCGCTGTGTGACGCTTCTCCTCTTCTGATGGTTCTTAAATAATGGGGGGCGGGGCCACCCGGTGACCCCACCCCATCTGACGCACTGAGACTTGATGGGGACTGCCCTGTGGCATTCCCCGTGACATCAGAGAGGGGCGGGGTCACCCGTTACGTAACCCCGCCCCCTTCTGACATCAGGGGGAATGCCACAGGAAAGTCCTGTCAAGTCCCCGTGCGTCAGAGGGGGGTTGGGTCACTGGGTGGCTCCGCCCCCCCCCGTTATTTAAGAACCGTCAGAAGAGGAGAAGCGTCACACAGCGGGAGCCTCCCTCCATGCCATCATGGATGCGGAGCGGCCCGAGGAGAAGAAGGGAAGAAGATGCCACGGATGAAGATGCAGGACGAGAACACCGGAGGAAGAACCAGAAGAAGAAGAAGATGGAGGAAGAAACTGAAGGAAGATAGAAGATAGAAGAAAGAAGAAAGAAGAAGAATGAAGAATGAAGAAAGAAGCATTTAAATAAAGGAATTGTCAAAAACTGTTTCTTGTCATTTTTAATATTTTTGACAGTTTTTTTGTGAAATGGTAGGGGTACCAATGTTGAGGGCATGTGGCCTGGTATGGTTCAGGAGGGGGGGTGGGCCGCTCTCTCGTCCCCCCCTCTTTTCCTGCGGCCTACCAGGTTGCATGCTCGGATAAGGGTCTTGTATGGATTTTTGGGGGGACCCCACGCCATTTTTTTTTTAAATTTTGGCGCGGGGTCCCCCTTAAAATCCATACCAGACCTGAAGGGCCTAGTATGGAATCTAGGGGGACCCTCACGTAATTTTTTTAAAATTTTGGTTCGGGGTTCCCCTGTGGGGAATTCCCATGCTGTTTTTATCAATGAACTTTTATGTGTATTGTCGGACCGGCAATTCAATAATAGCCGCGAGTGGTTTTAAATGACTTTTTTCCTTTGAAATGTCATTTTGCTGTCAGACTGTTCTAAACATGGGAAACATGCGCCCCTTTCCAGGCATACTATAGACACCCCCCAGGTACGAAATTTAAAGGAATATTACACTTTTATTGTTTCACTTTAACCACCTGACATCCGGCCGTAGCCGAATGACGGCTTCAGCGCGGATGTCAATTCCCGGGAGGACGTCATATGACGTCCTCCCCTTTCCTCTCTCCCCGTGCGCGCTCACGAGCGCGCAACAGGGAAATTCTGTGTTGGCTGTGTCCCTTGGACACAGCCAATCACAGATCGCTGTAAACGGCCAATCACAGCGGCTGTTTACAGCGCGATCGCTGCCTCCAATGAGAGATGATCTAAAATGTAAACAATTGAGATCATCTCTCATTGCCGGCTCTCTCTCCTCACACAGAGACAGCGTGTGAGGAGAGAGAGAAACTGTCAGCGATCTGTGAGTTTGTAATTAACATTTACTGTGCCTACAGTGCCCACAGTGCCCATCAATACAGTGCCCATCAACACAGTGCCCCATCAATACAGTGCCCCATCAATACAGTGCCCCATCAGTACAGTGCAGCATCAGTACAGTGCCAATCGGTGCCCACCTGTGCCAAATCGGTGCCCACCTGTGCCAATCGGTGCCCACCTGTGCCAATCGGTGCCCACCTGTGCCAATCGGTGTCCACCTGTCTGCCCAGCGGTGATTAGTGTCCAGCTGCACATCTGCACAATCAGTGACCACCTGTGTCACCTCATCAGTGCCCACCTGTGCCACCTCATCAGTGCCCACCTGTGCCACCTCAGTGCCCACCTGTGCCAATCAGTGCACATCTGTGCTGCCTCAGTGCACATCTGTGCTGCCTCAGTGCACATCTGTGCCGCCTCATCAGTGCCCATCTGTGCCGCTCCATCTGTGCCGCTCCATCTGTGCCGCCCCATCTGTGCCACCCCATCTGTGCCGTCCCATCAGTGCCCAGCTGTGCCACCTCATAAGTGCACATCTGTGCAATCTCAGTGCACATCTGTTCCACCTCGTCAGTGCCCACCTGTGCCGCCTCGTCAGTGCCCACCTGTGCCGCCTCATCAGTGCCCACCTGTGCCGCCTCATCAGTGCCCACCTGTGCCGCCTCATCAGTGCCCACCTGTGCCACCTCATCAGTGCACACCTGTGCCACCTCATCAGTGCACATCTGCACATCTGTTCCACCTCATTAGTGCACATCTGTTCCACCTCATCAGTGCCCCTCTGTGCCACCTCAGTGCCCATCTGTGCTCATCAGTGCCGCCTCATCAGTGCAGGCTTAGCAACCATGGCCAAAAGAAGCTTTTCCGCCGAGGAGGCGTACCAAATACTGTCCCAGGCCGACGAGAGCAACGGGGAGCTCTCTTTTTCAGATTCCCTTTCCGATTCCGAGTCGGACATAAACTATGAGCCAGTCCTCAGTAGTGAAACACTGAGTGACTCAGAGGAGGAAGAGATTCGGCCCGCCAAACGAAGGCGTTCTGGTGGGGAGGCAGTGGCATCTACCAGCACGGCAGTCCCGTCCACCAGCACGGCAGTCTCGTCCACCAGCACGGCAGTCCCGTCCACCAGCACGGCAGTCCCGTCCATCAGCACGGCAGTCCCGTCCACCAGCACGGCAGTCCCGTCCACCAGCACGGCAGTCCCGTCCATCAGCACCGCAGTGCCTCGGCAAGAAAGGCCAAGGACCCAAGCCAGCCTTCCCTATGCCCTGCAGAACCCCTTGTGGCTTCCTCCTAATTCAGGAGAAGCCAACATTCCCCCTTTCACTGCCCAGCCAGGAGTCCAGGTGAACACGGAGAATTTTTCCCCAATAGATTTTTTTAGTTTATTTTTTACCGAGGACATGCTGTCAAGTATTGTGGCCCAGTGCAACCTTTATGCACATCAATTCATTGCGAATAATCCAACGTCCTACTATGCCCGTCCCTACGAATGGAGAGACCTAACGGTGGTGGAGTTGAAGGTTTTTTTAGGGCTCACATTTAACATGGGACTCACGAAAAAAAACACTTTGCTGTCCTATTGGTCAACCCACCCCCTCCAACACCTGCCAATATACTCCAAGGTGATGCCCAGAAACAGATACCTCATGATATTGAGGTTTCTTCATTTCAACGACAATACCCAGTGCCCTCCCCGAAATGACCCAAACTATGATAGACTTTTCAAAATTCGGCCACTTTTAAATTATTTTTCTGCACTATTCCCCCTGCTGTTTACCCCAGACAAAAACATATGTGTGGATGAGTCCCTTCTTAAGTTTAGTGGCAGGCTTAAGATGAAGCAATATATTCCCAGTAAAAGGGCACGCTATGGGGTGAAGGTATACAAATTATGTGACCGAGTCACAGGTTACTTGTATGCCTTCAAAGTGTACGAAGGGAAGGACACCCAGCTGCAACCCCCTAATTGCCCAGACTACTTGGGATCAAGTGGGAAAATTGTTTGGGATCTCACATACCCCCTACTGGAGAAAGGCTACCACCTGTACGTAGATAACTTCTACACATCTCTGCCCCTGTTCCACAACCTGCATCGGATGAAGACGCCTGCATGTGGTACCATCAAAAAGAACCGGAAGGGCTTTCCTCAAAGTCTGGTCAATAAAAAATTGAGAAAAGGAGAAACGGCGAGTCTACGAAACAACGAGATTTTGGCAGTGAAGTGGAGAGACAAAAGAGATGTATACATGTTGTCTTCAATCCATGATGATACCTTCATGGAAGTCCCCAGAAGAAATGGCCCCATACAGAAACCTAAATGCGTCTTTGACTATAATTTGTTTATGGGGGGAGTCGACTTGAATGACCAGATGCTGGAACCGTACCTTGCCACAAGACGGACATATCATTGGTATAAGAAAGTCGCAATTTATTTTTTTCATTTGGCCATCTACAATTCTTATGTCATTTATCGTAACTCCACCCAAAACCCCAAACGCTTCCTTGGCTACCAGGAGGACGTTTTCACTGCCCTTACATTCCCGAACGGCCCCCCAGAAAATATCCGATCTGATGTTCTAAGTCGACTCTCCGAACGCCACTTCCCAGATAAGATCCCTCCCAAACCAACAGGCCAACGACGGCAAAAAAAATGTAAGGTGTGTACCAGAGCTGGATTCAGAAGAGACACATCTTATTATTGTGCACAATGTCCTTCTGAACCAGGCCTCTGCGTAGGTGAATGTTTTCGTCGTTACCATACTTTAGTAAATTATTAGTAAAGTATGGTAAACGTAAGCCTCCGTTCCTGCAATTTACCCTCACACCCCTTATGCCACTGCCTCCTCTGTAACTGACCCTGGCTTGTTATTTGACCACGCTTCTGCCTAACGATTCTGCACATACCTCTGCCTGATCTGGAACTGACCCTGGACTGTTATTCGACCATGCTTCTGCCCAACGATTCTGTACATACCTCTGCCTGATCTGGAACTGACCTTGGACTGTTTGACCATGATATTTGCCTGCCTCTTGGACTGATCTTGTACCCTGCAACTGGACTAGTGGGATTCAACACAGGGGTCTCACATATGTGAGGGGCTCCAGAATTGTTTTTCTGGATGAAGAAAACAATTTATTTTGTTTTCTCAATCCTAGATTAGGGTCTGGAGACTCGGAGGCTTCAAAGAGATTTGGGTGGGAGAAGCCTCTACCCCTGTCCCCATTCTGTCCTGAACGAGGCCCTACTTCTGCCTGTAGGACTTACTGCCGTCACGCCTCTGCCTGTTGCACTGACCACACCACATGGACCTGCCTACTACCAGGACCAATATTTTTGGCACTGCGGACAATATCTCTGCCTGCACTGACCCTGGACTTTATATGGACAGTAACCCTGCCTGCTGCCTGGACAATTGTGTTCGCCGCTGCTGACCAAGTCCCTGCCTGCTGCCTGGACCAGTGCTATCCTCCTGTGTACAACTGTGCTACTACAACCACAGGTAATCTTTTTTGTTTACGCTTTGCTCAGCATAATGTATTTTGGGGTGTAATTCTTGGTATGTGCATGCTATGTGTCCCTGGAACACCTGACGGTGTTCCTTGCATGTTTGGCCTCTGTATGTGGCCAGGCAGTGAAAAAGTCCCACACATGTGGTATCGTAATACTCAGGAGGAGTAGCACAATGTATTTTGGGGTGTCATTTTTGCTATCTAAATGCTATGTGTTGGAAATATCTTATAAACGGACAACTTTGTGTTAAAAAAAATGCGTTTTCATTTTTTTCCATATTTTCCAAAAACTTCTGGAAAAAAATAAACCATTCAAAAGACTCATTATGCCGCATAGATTATACGTTGGGGTGTTAGCTTTCCAAAATGGGGTCATTTTGTGGGTGTTTCCATTGTCCTGGTGCTCCAGGGCCTTCAAAAGTGCAATAGGTGGTTGAGAAATGTGATGTGTAATTTATGCTCCTAGAACACCTGATGGTGCTTCATGCATGTTGGGCCTCTGTATGTGGCCAGGCAGTGAAAAAGTCCCACGAATGTGGTATCGTAATACTCAGGAGGAGTAGCAGAATGTATTTTGGGGTGTCATTTTTGCTATCTAAATGCCATGTGTTGGAAATATCTTATAAATGGACAACTTTGTGTAAAAAAAAAAATGCGGTTTCATTTTTTTCCACATTTTCCAAAAACTTCTGGGAAAAAATAAACCATTCAAAAGACTCATTATGCCTCATAGATTATACGTTGGGGTGTTAGCTTTCCAAAATGGGGTCATTTTGTGGGTGTTTCCATTGTCCTGGTGCTCCAGGGCCTTCAAAGGTGTAACAGGTGGTTGAGAAATGTGATGTGTAATTTATGCTCCTAGAACACCTGATGGTGCTCCATGCATGTTGGGCCTCTGTATGTGGCCAGGCAGTGAAAAAGTCCCACACATGTGGTATCGTAATACTCAGGAGGAGTAGCAGAATGTATTTTGGGGTGTCATTTTTGCTATCTAAATGCTATGTGTTGGAAATATCTTATAAACGGACAACTTTGTGTAAAAAAAAATGTGTTTTCATTTTTTTCCACATTTTCCAAAAACTTCTGGAAAAAAATAAACCATTCAAAAGACTCATTATGCCTCATAGATTATACGTTGGGGTGTTAGCTTTCCAAAATGGGGTCATTTTGTGGGTGTTTCCATTGTCCTGGTGCTCCAGGGCCTTCAAAAATGTAATAGGTGGTTGAGAAATGTGATGTGTAATTTATGCTCCTAGAACACCTGATGGTGCTCCATGCATGTTGGGCCTCTGTATGTGGCCAGGCAGTGAAAAAGTCCCACACATGTGGTATCGTATTACTCAGGAGGAGTAGCAGAATGTATTTTGGGGTGTCATTTTTGCTATCTAAATGCTATGTGTTGGAAATATCTTATAAACGGACAACTTTGTGTAAAAAAAAAATGTGTTTTCATTTTTTTCCACATTTTCCAAAAACTTCTGGAAAAAAATAAACCATTCAAAAGACTCATTATGCCTCATAGATTATACGTTGGGGTGTTAGCTTTCCAAAATGGGGTCATTTTGTGGGTGTTTCCATTGTCCTGGTGCTCCAGGGCCTTCAAAAGTGTAATAGGTGGTTGAGAAATGTGATGTGTAATTTATGCTCCTAGAACACCTGATGGTGCTCCATGCATGTTGGGCCTCTGTATGTGGCCAGGCAGTGAAAAAGTCCCACACATGTGGTATCGTAATACTCAGGAGGAGTAGCAGAATGTATTTTGGGGTGTCATTTTTGCTATCTAAATGCCATGTGTTGGAAATATCTTATAAACGGACAACTTTGTGTAAAAAAAAATGCGGTTTCATTTTTTTCCACATTTTCCAAAAACTTCTGGAAAAAAATAAACCATTCAAAAGACTCATTATGCCTCATAGATTATACGTTGGGGTGTTAGCTTTCCAAAATGGGGTCATTTTGTGGGTGTTTCCATTGTCCTGGTGCTCCAGGGCCTTCAAAAGTGTAATAGGTGGTTGAGAAATGTGATGTGTAATTTATGCTCCTAGAACACCTGATAGTGCTCCATACATGTTGGGCCTCTGTATGTGGCCAGGCAGTGAACAATTCCCTCACATGTGGTATCGTAATACTCAGGAGGAGTAGCAGAATGTATTTTGGGGTGTCATTTGTGGTATACACATGCCATGTGAGAGAAATAAGCTATTACAATGACAGTTTTGTGGGAAAAAAAAAAAAAAACTCAATTTTGCAAAGAATTGTGGGAAAAAAATACAACTTCAAATAACTCACCATGCCTCTAACTAAATACATTGAAATGTCTACTTTCCAAAAAGGGGTTATTTGGGGGGCATTTGTACTTTCCTGGCTTGTTAGGGTCTCGGGAAATGAGATAGGCCTCAGTACATCAGATGTGATAATTTTTTTATGATTTGCACCATAGCTTGTAGACTCTAAAACTTTCACACAGACCAAATAATTTCCACAAAGTTTTGGTTATTTTTACCAAAGATATGTAGCAGTATAAATTGTGGCCAAAATTTATGAAGAAAAATTACGAATTTGCAAAATTTTATCACAGAAATTAGAAAAAATGTGTTTTTTTTCAAAATTTTCGGTCTTTTTTCATTTATAGCGCAAAAAATAAAAAACCCAGAGGTGATCAAATACCACCAAAATAAAGCTCTATTTGTATGAAGAAATGGACAAAAAAATCATTTGGGTACAGTGTTGCATGACTAAGTAATTGTCATTCAAAGTGTGAGAGCACTGAAAGCTGAAAATTGGTCTGGATAGGAGGGGGGTTTAAGTGCCTAGTAAGCAAGTGGTTAAGCATGATTAAAATCACTGCTCCCGAAAAAACTGCAGTTTTTAAAACTTTTTTTTGCATTGATCCATGTCCCCTGGGGCAGGACCCAGGTCCCCAAACACTTTTTATGACAATAACTTGCATATAAGCCTTTAAAATTAGCACTTTTGATTATTCATGTTCGTGTCCCATAGACTTTAACGGTGTTCGTGTGTTCGAACAAATTTTTTGCCTGTTCGCAAGTTCTGGTGCGAACCGAACAGGGGGGTGTTCGGCTCATCCCTAGTGTATAGCATATCACATTGTGATTTGATTATTGAGTACTCGATGATGTCAAACATTTATTTATTTTGACGTCTGTATTTTCTGCACTGTTCATTAATTTTATTATTTGTTTTTATTGCTTTTGGCTCACATTCATATATCACTATAGATTTTGGTTTAGTTTTGGGTAGCGCGATTTATAAGATTTTCTGATATAATAATAAACCAAGTCAAGATAGATATGAAAGGAATAATTTTTTGGGGATTGGGAAAGAGAAAAGAAGGAAGAATGCATTAGTAAAACGAAGAAAATCATGAGATTGAATATATATTAATAAAAATAAATGATAAAGAAAAGGCACCAGCACATTGCGTTAGGCCTAAGAGATGGAAAAGGCCAGTAAAACAGCGTCCATCATGGCAGTGAAGGATAGGTGGGGGGGAGGGAGGGACCAAATACAAGAACCAGAACAGACCACGGAGGAGCCTGATACAGACCATTTAAATAGTTCAATTAATGATGTTTTTTTATAATCGGGTGAACATTACTATTATAGAAAGGGTTTAAAACTTATATACTCATTCAGACCGGGATTTTTGGTAGCATCTAAGCAATGTATCCATCTAGTTTCTAATCGTAGAAGGGCAATATCAATGCTGCCACCTCAAACATGTGCAGGCACATGCTCAAGTGCGGTAAATCGCACAACATTTGGATCGCAATTATGTTGAGTAACAATGTGTCTATTGAGGGCCGTAGTGGCAAGTCGTTTCTATCAAAAACTGAATTACTTGTAGTACTATTGGAGTGGTCTACTTGGCCCTATGCTTCTGTGGATGTTTTTACGTCGGTAAGACGAAACGTCCTTTTTTCAAACGCATTAGGGATCACATTATGCCACTTTACAAACGACTTGCCACTACGGCCCTCAATAGACACATTGTTACTCAACATAATTGTGATCCAAATGTTGTGCGATTTACCGCACTTGAGCATGTGCCTGCACATATTTGAGGTGGCAGTATTGATATTGCCCTTCTACGATTAGAAACTAGATGGATACATTGCTTAGATGCTACCAAATATCCCGGTCTGAATGAGTATATAAGTTTTAAACCCTTTCTATAATAGTCATGTTCACCCAATTATAAAAAACATCATTACTTGAACTATTTAAATGGTCTGTATCAGGCTCCTCTGTGGCCGGTTCTGGTTCTTGTATTTGGTCCCTCCCTCCCCCCCCCACCTATCCTTCACTGCCATGATGGTCGCTGTTTTACTGGCCTTTTCCATCTCTTAGGCCTAACGCAATGTGCTGGTGCCTTTTCTTTATCATTTATTTTTATTATTATATATTCAATCTCATGATTTTCTTCGTTTTACTAATGCATTCTTCCTTATTTTCTCTTTCCCAATCCCCAAAAAATGATTTCATATTCTTTCATATCTTTCTTGACTTGGTTTATTATTATATCAGTTGGATATAACTATATGTACTTATGTATATAATTTGTTCTTTACAATTTTGCCTCTGATTATGATTTATAAACATAATCATAATCCCCTATTTTCTTTTATAACGTTGTGCACCATACTACTTGGCGACTGTGCAGTCGATTGAACTGCTTGGCTTTAGGAGCATGCCGAGCATTTCCCTATTCGGTTCTTCCCCTCCTACCTTTTCCCATTCCTGTCATCTCATTGATTATTCTCCCCATGCCTCGGTTCCCACTTGGCCTATGGCTTCCCTGATGTTTGGGGTTGGTTTTTTGTCACAGCCCGTGGCTGTATGGACACCCAAGGGCTGGCTCTCTATGAGAGCCAGCCCGCTTTTCGGCCTGTTTCCTCCCACTACCCTCCGCCTCTTCCAACAGGCCACATTACCATTCTTCCCTTTGGCTTTGGGCTGCCCCCACCCCAGGGACTGGCCTTTCGCCAAACCACGCCCCTGTTTGATAGCTTTAGATGACCGCTGTCGTCTGACACATCTAGAGGACACTAGGCGTTATGGGAGTTGTAGGCACACTGCGAAGGCTAGGGCGCAGGCCGCTTTTTGTCCGCTCCTGATTGGCGAATTCTATTCGCCAATCAGGTGGGGGGCTTTAAATAGGCCAGTAATGTGTCCGTTGTTGCCGACTTGCCGAGACGCTGTTCAAGCGGAAGTTTTAGAACAGGTAAACTTGCTTTTCAGGAGACCACATTAAGGGCATATGTGGGGTCAACTGACCCCAATAATACTCACTACTATGTTTGTTTACTGGAGGCTTTGTGTTTATGCCCATTAGGCTTATGCACTATACCTGATGTGGATACCCTGTGCACTTACTCCAGTCTGTATTTCGACCGGAAGCTACTACGCTGCTTTTGATTACCTTTTTACTGCAGTTTGGCTTCTCAATTTTGCTCTGCAGGTAGGATTTTTTTTAATTAAGCCTATTTAATAACCTTCACTGCACAACATTAAACATTCTTTCCTACTGGTAATCCACACTCATTATCCTCTTAATTTTTATCTAGTGCAGCCAGTCCATATACCAAGCAATTTGTTCAGACCGATCAATTATTATTGATCCTTTCAGCGTCCCGGTTACCCATTAGTATACCTTGTACTTGGTGAGTATTCAGGACTATTTTGTCCTCTTTTTTTCATTATAGATAGTAGAGCTTTTTAAGCCTTATACGTTTGTACCTTTACAGCCATTTTTAAGGTTCTTCTTATCAAGCCCCCTGCAGCCACACTACTAGGCAGTGAAGGACGACCCCCGCATTGGACGTTGTCCATCTGCCCCTTTGTGGCTCCGTGGGTATGTTGTGACAATCCTTGATTGATGTTATCTCTATCTCAGTTGGGATTACTTGGTCGGGGGGACACCGTATTAATCTCCTTTTGCAGTCGTTTTAGTTGTATGCACAATGTTATTTATTCTTTTATATTTTGTTATACTAATTTAAGATTTTCTTTCTGTAGAGCTACAACCTATCACATCCCCTGAGGAAGCCACTGTTTTGGCGAAACTAGTAGGGATAATTTGTTTATTTCCATCCATTGGTTGTACTCATTTACTTATGCTCCTTTTTGTACTTTATATCCTGTATGAATTGTATTTTTAACTTTTTGTAATAAATATAATTAATTTTATCATTTGTAAGTTTGTTTTCCTGGCACCGTAATAATCCCATATTACTACCTCTCCACTTCAATTTTATACCCAAAACACTGCATAAATGTACAACAAATCAGCATATTAATGTGGGATGAACCCTATGCCCAGTGGGTGGCAAAGGGGTGAGAAAGAGTGATTCCAAAAGCAAGGAGCGATGCTCATGCAGCATGGTAGAAATAGTTACCTTAATATAAAGATTTATATCTCTGTGAGTATGAACTCTGTTAAAAAAGGGCTTTGCCCATGTAAGGCCTGGTGAGAGAGAAAGTGGGACAAAAGTCCAATTTACCACCCTTAATGCTTGAGAACGGGTTCCCCCTGCAACATGTATTTATGCTGATTGTACTGTTATGTGTGTTTTCACAAGCAAGACTACAGCACGGCTAGGGAAATTCTATTAAAGGTGATGTAGGGCCAAAGCTCTTTTGGCCCTACTTCTTTCTGTGGGTCATAGGAGTGCACTTTGTTCCAGACTCTGGAGGGATCCTAACTTTAATGTCGGGATCCATGCAGACGTTTTAGTGGCAGCTGGCTCAGCCTCCCAATGCACTGCTAAGAGCCAAAGCCAGCCGCTCCTGTCCTCTACACAGCCTTGTGCTCCACTGAGTGCTGGAGGGGTAGAGCAGATAGCTGATGACTGACAGTAACCGGCTCTCTGTTCACAGAAAACTGAGAACTAAGCGATCAGTGGTCTTTGATCACTCAGTTCTCAGTCTGATGTCATGGAACAGACTACACAGGTAGCTACAGGGCACAATGGAAGAACCTTAATCCAGAAAGGCCTGTTACTTTTTTAACAGCTTGTGCGGTCAGAGACTAAGAAAAGTACAAAATTCTAAGGTTCTTTATTTATATTTATGTAGGGACACTGTCTGGAGTGTGCCGGTCTAAAGCTTAGTACATGCGATCAGAAAATCAGATGAAAAATACCACTTTCAAAGCGATTGTATGATAATCTGATTGTTAGTACACAGCTTTCAAGAGCCAATCAAGAACCAATAATGACAGTTAATTTCAAGTTATCCTAAAGTACAAACACAAACATTTTTCTCATACGATACCAGATCCTACGAATAGCATTTATTCAGTACAGTATTCTTCCAGAAAAAAAAACCCAGCAGAGAAAGACTCACTCACGCTCAGAAATGAAAGAATATTTTACAACAGTGGCGGCCCATCCATAGAGGGTGTACGGGTGCCACATCCCCTATCCATGAGTCGGGCCCCCTGATCAACATATCATGGCACCGAACCATGGATTCCAATGCGACAAGGTATTTTTTTTTAAGCACCTGATTAGAGCCAGAGGCTCCAATAGGCTTCAAAAAAGGGTGAGCTCCGAGTGCAGAGCATTGCACTCCGAGCCCACCCAGTTGTGTGACCATAGCGAATTAATTTTCGCTATTATCACACTAAAGTTCCTCTCCCTCAATCAGGAGGCTGGTCTGTGAGACCTGTTTCCCGATTGGCCAAAGCGTCAGGTGATCCTATTGGATGCCTAGCGCTTTGGCGGAAGACACACGGCAGAAGCTTGAGAAACGGACACCGGAGCTGCCCGCACTGTGCCACGCAGCCGGGGGGGTGCTGTTTGTTTGCCACCCCCGCAAAAAAGAGCCCTCTAGCCGCCACCGCATTACAACACAATACAATGCATTGCGTGTTGATGTTGAGTATTCCCCAGTAGTTAGATTGAGAATAAACAATGTATAGGGTTATGAAAATGCCTTCTGCCTTGGCCACTGGCCAGTCACTGAAAGAGCTTTAATCCAGTGATGTGGGCTGGGGAAATAGACAAACATATGGGTTGACCTTTCTGAAGGGTGATTGCCTTCCAGGGTTTGGCTGTGGAGGAAGTAGCTGCAAGTGGTTTCCTACTTCCTATGCCCTTCGTCTTGGGGAGGAAGTCAAAAGAGTTTAGTTCTTTTAGCTTTCCATCTAAGCCCAAGGAATCCAAGCTGACCTGTGGCAGAGGACTAAAGAATCCCAATTGCCGTATTGCCCAAGCTTTGCCCTGATTGGGCAAAGCTTTGCTGAATCAGCTTTGCCCAATTGTTAAGGGGCGGGGCTGGGAGTCATCAGCTCTCAATGAGTTTCCCCGCTGACAGAATAATAAAAAATAGTGCTGGTTAAAAAATACAAAATAAAATGGCATGCCCCCCCCCCCCCCAGTCCATACCAGGCCCTTCAGTCTGGTTTGGATTCGGAGGGGAACCCCATGCCCAAATGTAAAAATAAATCTGCATGGGGTCCTCCCCAAAATCCATACCAGACCCTTATGTGAACATGCAACCTGGCCGGTCAGGAAAGCTGCCTACTCTCCCCTCACCCCGAACCAAACCAGGCTACATGCCCTCAAACCAGGCTCTGCCCCCTCTGCCCCAAAGCACCTTGGCCCCATGTTGATGGGGACAAGGGCCTCATCCCCACAACCATGGCTGGTGGTTA
This sequence comes from Aquarana catesbeiana, assembly GCF_042186555.1. Taxonomy (NCBI): domain Eukaryota; kingdom Metazoa; phylum Chordata; class Amphibia; order Anura; family Ranidae; genus Aquarana; species Aquarana catesbeiana. Next base: position 417,897,787 of record NC_133325.1, on the reverse strand, counting down.
TGGGGGTCAACAGGCAGGGGCTTATCAGAATCTGGAAGAAGAAAAACAAGAGACAAGTTTTTGACAACCCTCTATGTAAATCCATCATCAATCACGTCACCTGCCGACCCGAAAAATAAAAAAATAAAAATGCTCCGCCTTCTGAGAAGGCATCCTGCCGAATGCCTCCTCCTCGCTTTGGCACTTCCTATATAGGTAGTGGCTATGTCACCCGGTGGCACCACTCCCTTCTGATGGGATGTCACAGCTTCCATATTCCGATAAGCCCCCCAGCCGGCAGATCCCCCACAACCACCGCCCATGGTTATAGGGATGAGGTAAAGCTTTGCCCAATCAGGGAGCAGAATTCACTGTGCAGTGCTCAGTGCATTGCAGGGTGTTCGTCAGGGCGAACACCCTGCAAATTCAGGTATTCGGCGGACGGCCAAACAGGCAAATGTTTGACCCAAGCCTTTGCTCGGGCCGAACTGTTTGAAGATTCATACATACAAAGAATCCAAAACAAATAGGTTCAGAAATTACGTTATGTGTAATAAAATGGAATGACACAGGGGGAAAGTATTGAACACATGAAGAAAGGGATGTGCTAAAAGGCATAGAAAGCAAAGACACCAGCTGAAATCTATCAGTAATTAGAAAGCAATCCTGCCCCTTGTCAGTGCAAATTAATATTAGCTGTTTCAGTCTCAACTGATGGCCCATTAAAAGGTGTCTCAATACCAAGGTGTCATACAAGAAACATTTCATGACCTCACCTTATTGTTGCAAAATATACTGATGGCATTGGTTACAGAAGGATTTCTAAACTTCTGAATGTTCCAGTGAGCACTGTTGGGGCCATAATCTGGAAGTGGAAAGAACATAATTTCACCATAAACCGGCCACGACCAGGTGCTCCTCGCAAGATTTTTGACAGAGAAGTGAAAAGAATTATTAGAAGAGTTGTCCAGGAGCCAAGGACCACTTGTGGAGAGCTTCAGAAAGACCTTGAATTAGCAGGTACAATTGTTTCAAGGAAAACTATAAGTAATGCACTCAACTGCCATTACCTGTATGCACGCTCACCACGCAAGACTCCATTGCTGAAGAAAAAGCATGTTGAAGCTTGTTTAAAGTTTGCTGCACAACATGTAGACAAGTCTGTAAAATACTGGGAGAATATAGTATGGTCAGATGAGACCAAAATTGAACTCTTTGGATGTCATAATACACACCATGTCTGGAGGTCAAATGCCACTGCACATCACCTCAAAAACACCATACCAACAGTGAAGTTTGGAGGTGGGAACATCATGGTGTGGGGCTGTTTTTCAGCATACGGTACTGGCAAATTTCATGTCATTGAAGGAAGTATAAATGAAAAAATGCACCTAGACATTTTTGATAAAAATCTGCTGCCATCTACCAGGATGATGAAGATGAAACAAGGGTGGACATTTCAGCAAGAGAATGATCCCAAACACAAATCCAAGGAAACTCAATTGGTTTCAAAGAAAGAAAATAAAGCAGCTAGAATGGCCCAGCCAATCACCTGACTTGAATCTAATAGAAAATCTATGGAAATAACTAAAGGTCAGAGTTCATAGAAGAGGCCCACGGAACCTTCAAGATTTGTAGACTGTGTGGAAGAATGGACCAAAATTACACCTGAGCAATGCTTGCGACTAGTTTCTCCATACAAGAGGCATCTTGAAGCTGTCATTACCAACAAAGGATTTTGTACGAAGTATTAAATACATTTCAGTTAGCGTGTTCAATGCTTTTTCCCTGTGTCATACCATTTTTATTACACATAACTTATTTTTTTTTGTACGTATGGATTGCATGGGTTGTTACAGACATATGTATTTCATATCAATAGCACCTTTAGAAAATATATTTACTTAGAAAAATGGTGATGTGTTCAATACTTATTTTACCTGATTTTATATATATATATATATATATATATATATATATATATATATATATATATATATATATATATATTACACACTATATTGCCAAAAGTATTGGGATGCCTGTCTTTATACCCACATGAACTTTAATGGCATTCCAGTCAATTCCATTGAGTATTGCCACACTTTGCAGCTACAGTATAACAGCTTCAACTCCTCTGGGTCCCCATTGGGTCAGCGGGGACCCAACCGTGGCAGCCTGTGGCCTGCTAACAATACACCATCTTTCTAACCCTGAGCCCTCCTCTCAGAATGTGGAGTATTGGAGGATACAGGGAATTGCCAATAGGAAGGTAATGGGGGGGGGGGGTGTTAGGTAGGCTGTATGGGGCCTCATAATTTCTTATGGAGGATCTCACCATAAATAACTACATAGTTGTGATACAGATTCATTGTGGAAGATTTATTTCATTATTTCAATATCACTGCTCAGATATCTGGTTAAAGTAAACCTGTCATAGGTGAGACTGTTATTCAGTGGCGTAATCATGGTAATTTTTTTAGGGTCCCAAGAGAGCGTACAGGCTAGGAGCTTTGGGACTTTTTTTTTAAAAGAAGAGCGGCGGCGGCAGTGGCAGCCTCATTTACCAATGCCTCCTCTCTAGATCTGGCCTGCACCTCCCACTCCTTTAAAATGGTGCCTGGTGGAGTGATATGCCTTGAGTGCAGCGGCCGCACTCTATAAAATGTGAGGGCGGGGCTTTGCTGCACAGGAGAATGGCTGAGGAGCAACAGGAGGTGCTGTTGTCTGCACAGGCTGGAATTAGGAGTGTAGAGGAGCCTGGCCTTCCCTTCCCTTACTTTCCCTAACTAATCCCCTGCAGCTGCTACCAAGCCAATCGAGTCACAGTCACAGACATTGCTTCCTGACCTCTGCTGCACCAAGTAGGCACCTACGAGGCTGGTAAGAGAAACGAGGCATGCTGCAGACTCCTTGCTTCTCTCTCTCTCTCTTTACCTGTTTCTGTGTGTGTATGTCTGTCTATGTGTCTGTGTCTGTGTGTGTGTGTCTGTCTGTGTGCACAGTGGCTGCTTTGATGGGGCACAGTGGCTGCAATTGATGGGGCACAGTGGCTGCAATTGATGGGGCACAGTGGCTGCAATTGATGGGGCACAGTGGCTGTAATTGATGGGGCACAGTGGCTGCATTTGATGGGGCACAGTGGCTGCATTTGATGGGGCACAGTGGCTGCATTTGATGGGGCACAGTGGCTGCATTTGATGGGGCACAGTGGCTGCATTTGATGGGGCACAGTGGCTGCATTTGATGGGGCACAGTGGCTGCAATTGATGGGGCACAGTGGCTGCAATTGATGGGGCACAGTGGCTGCAATTGATGGGGCACAGTGGCTGCAATTGATGGGGCACAGTGGCTGCATTTAATGGGGCACAGTGGCTGCAATTGATGGGGCACAGTGGCTGAATTTTATGGGGCACAGTGGCTGCATATGATGGGCACAGTGGCTGAATTTTATGGGGCAGAGTGGCTGCAATTGATGGGGCACAGTGGCTGCATTTGATGGGGCACAGTGGCTGCATTTGATGGGGCACAGTGGCTGCATTTGATGGGGCACAGTGGATGCATCTGTTTTAACTATCTTATGACTAATTGCACGAGTGAAACACCCCATCTATCCTGTTAATTTTTTTCAATGCTGGTAATATCTTAGGGTTGTCATTTTGGTCCACTATACCAAACAAGCCACTATTCATCCCTTTTAGTATGGGGGGGGAGGTTCACACTTGACATTTTTGCCCCCTCATTCTGCACTGTACATTTCCATTTAACATGACCACATTCCACACATGTAAGTAATCTCAAGACTCTTTGACCACACTACTTATAAGCCATGCCCTATATTTAGCGCAATTTAAACCACGCCTATTTTTTCCCACCAGGGGGCCCCATTTGAAATCTTGTACACAGGCCCACTGATTTGATGATATGCCCCTGTTGTTATTTCTGACCTTCTGAAAAAAAGCTGGTTGCCCGGCAATTATGTTAAGATTCTTACTTTCATAGAGAAAAATCAGAATGCATTATTTGCATACTTGTTCAACTTGAGTCAGCAGGATAACTAGGCAATAGCATTTTCAAAAGGAGCAATGACAGTCTCCGTTTTCAAATGACTATTGTCTGATTATTTAGCTGTACCATTGAGGAGATTTCCCCTCACTTCCACTACAGAACACAGTTTAGGGCAAGAGAGAAAGTCTCTCAAAAATTAGGGCTATTATGTGTAGCCCCCTATTCCTAAAATTGGGGCTATAGTGTAAATTTAGTTTTTGGCTGAGCTGTAAACAGTTCAGATTGATTGTACATAGTTTATTTGGTTCTGTTCTAATTTGACTGTGTTGTGCATTTCCCACTGTTGCCAGTAGGTGTCACTGATACCACAGGACAGTGTGAGAATAACAACTAAGTTAATCTGTAATGAATATTCTTTTTCCAGAAACAGGTTAGTAGGAGGTTCCTGCCACTGTGCATTCTGGGAAGGGGTATTTATTGTGCAGATGCCACGTGCTTTAGTCAGTCCTTACCTCGTGACCCTCCAAGCCTGAGCCTACGTTGCTGCAAGCTCTGCAAGTAGGCCCAGAAGCCTGTCTGCGGCCTACTAGTCCGGAGGTGGTCCTTAGGCTGTCTTGCCTGTTTGGAAGCTGTGGAGATCCAGGGGAGGTCCCTTGCTGGAGAGAGCCAGGATGAAGGCTGGTCTCTCAGAAGGGCCTGGTAACTTACTTGGAGGACGCACCTACATCTAACCTACCCTCACAGTACTGCTGGGTCGGCTTAAATGTTCTGGTACTGTAAAGCTGTTCTACAATCCAATCAAGGTAATACATTCCTGGCTGTTAAGTTTGTGAGAGAGACTTATCCAGGCATCTTCTGGCTGGTAAGTCTGTGAGCAAGGCTCATTCAGACATCTTACTGGTTGCTAGGTCTGTGTGAGAGACCTACCCAGGTATTCAAGATCTGCTGAAAGAAAGCTGTGTTTTGTCCTTTGATTCAAGGAGTCTGTAACTGATCTGCTAAAAAGGTATCTGAAACCTCCCCTCAACCTCTTTTCTACAACCTTTCTCAAGTTATAATTAAAGTACTGAAAAATACCTAAAGTGACTGGCGCCCACATTTGTTCTAACTTCCAATTATAGACATGGACTCAGCCCTGGGGTGAATGTAAGTCCGCTCCCTGTATCTGGAGTTACCCTCTTTGCTCCCAGTATATCCAGGGGGTTCTACATTTTGGCGCCCAATGTGGGGCCTGGCGGAATAAGTTTGCCGTTGTCCCTAGCATCCAACTGCAACTCAGGAATTTCATCATGGCACCATGAGGATTGTGAACTGTTATCTCAACTAAAGCCCTTGAGACTGTTTCCAAAGTGCTGCACTATCAACTGGTGAAGAACCCAAGAGTCTATGCTAAAGAGGGGGTTCCTGGACTTTGTCACTTTCTCCAGGAAAAAGAGGGGTTAATTGCAAGATCACATTTTCTGACTGCGTGAGCTGTGGGTGGAGTGAGAGAAGCCCGGGAGCTACGTGACCAGAAGAGCAAGTGGGAGGAATCACCACTTGCTGCTGCGTGAGACGCTGTGTGTGGGTCTGGCGCTGAAGAGAGAAAGTTCTCTGCTACCACAGGAAGATTACAGGTCAGTCATGGCTGATTTTTCTCTTGTGCAAACTGCGGTGGGGTCAAAGATGTTCCCTGTCAGCACAGCTGCAAGTACTATGCTGTTCGGAACTTTGCTAACAGAAACCGGCATCCGCCTGAAGCCACATGGTCGGTTTGTGCTGTATAGCGTTGGGGACTATGAAGCGCTGGGTATGTTATGCCACAAGTGTGAAGGACTGGCCGTACACCCCCGTCCATTTGTTCGTTGCCTGCACTGCTGGGAGTACCTGTTTGCTGTGGAACACCCTACCATGCTGGCGTGTGCCTACAGAGTTGATTGGGTCACAGGTGTTGCTACAGTGGAGTCTGCTGCTTTTGCTCCCGCAGGGAAATCTACACTCACCGCGCTTGCTACTGTGAGTGTGAGAGTTGATGATGTCGCTGCTACTGTTCCCAAAGTACCAATCAGCAGACATTGCCACTGCTACTGTGCCCGCTGCACCTGTTCAGAAGAAAGTGGGCTATGTAATGGCATCCCGCGGTGGAGGGCTACCCCAGAGACCACCAGGACTGGAACCCAAGGAAGGTGTCTCTCCTGGAAAATCCACGTCAGGAACTGGTGAGAAATCTGGGACGAGCATTTCAGTGGGGTTAATGTGTAACTATATGCCTGCTGAAGAATTAAGGGATTCTGAGCTAGATTCCTTGTCTGATTTATCTGGTGACGATGAACTGTTTGAATCTATGTCGCAAGAACTGTTGTGGGCAAATGGTGAGGATGTTGCTTCTGCCTTCACTTTCCCAGAATGGTGCAGTGAAGCTATCTGGGACTACCTGTCTGTACCAAAGCTTTTCAGAAAAGCTGGCTATTTATTTGTCATGAATGAGCGTTATGACGGATGCATGCTTCAATGGAACTGTGGCTGGCATATTTACTCTGACAAAGTGGTCATCTGCAGACCTGGAAAAGAAAATGTTGTTTACTTTGTCACTACTGTGGATAACCAAGGGAAACCAGTTACTTTGCCAGATCCTTGTTTCTACTGGTAACCATTTAAAGGGACTGTCATAGTTCAGCTGGCAAATATCAGTCTCTGCTATAAAGCAACAGTTTGCACCTGTTTAAACTACAGAAGAAGAGTCTTCAGTTTTTAAAAGACATTGAGAAAAGTTCTTTGCTCTGATTGGACTATGGGGTACATAGCCAGATAGTTATAGGTTTAGAGAACTTCGTGGTCAAGGTTTTCTACCTTTGTACAGTAATTTCAATATTTTGCCATTAAGGACTTCTGCCATACTGGTTTCTGGATGCTAGATGGTAGAAGTTACTTATAGAAAGGGATGGACTTTTAAGCTACATTCTAGTTTACTTTGCATTTAAAATGGGGAAGAAAGTTTCATTCTCCTGGGAGTGAGGCTTTGCTCCCAGTTGATGAGTGATACTGTTATGTCTCTCTCACAAACTTAACAGCCAGGAATGTATTACCTTGATTGGATTGTAGAACAGCTTCACAGTACCAGAACCTTTAAGCTGACCCGGCAGCACTGTAAGGGTAGGTTAGATGTATGTGCATCCTCCAAATAAGTTACCAGGCCCTTCTGAGAGACCAGCCTTCATCCTGGCTCTCTCCAGCAAGGGTCCTCCCCTGGATCTCCTCAGCTTGGCTCGGCTTCTTCCAAACAGGCAAGACAGCCTAAGGACCACCTCCGGACAAGTAGGCCCCAGACAGGCTTCTGGGCCTACTTGCAGAGCTTGCAGCAACGTAGCTTTAGGCCTGGAGGGCCACGAGGTAAGGACTGACTAAAGCACATGGCATCTGTACAATAAATACCCCTTCCCAGAATGCACAGTAACAGGAACCTCCTACTGAGCTGTTTCTGGAAAAAGAATATTCATTACAGTATCACTCATCAACTGGGAGCAAAGCCTCACTCCCAGGAGAATGAAACTTTCTTCCCCATATCTTATCCAGGCATCTTCCGGCTGGTAAGTCTGTGAGAGAGGCTTATCCAGACATCTTACTGGTTGCTAGGTCTGTGTGAGAGACCTACCCAGGTATTCAAAATCTGCTGAAAGAAAGCTGTGTTTTGTCCTTTTGATTCAAGAAGTCTGTGAGTGATCTGATAAAAAGGTATCTGAAACCTCCCCTCAACCTCTTTTCTACAACCTTTCTCAAGTTATAATTAAAGCATTGAAAAATACCTAAAGTGATTGGCACCCACATTTGTTCTAACTTCCAATTATAGTCATGGACTCAGCCCTGGGGTGAATGCAAGTCCGCTCCCTGTATCTGGAGGTACCCTCTTTGCACCCAGTATACCCAGGGGGGTGCTACCTATGTTTATAGGCAGTTATCATTAGGAAGGCTAATGCCCCGTACACATGATCAGATTTTCAGACAGCAAATGTTGGATGTGAGCTTGTTGGTGGAAAGTCTGACCGTGTGTATGCTCCATCGAACATTTGTTGTCGGACTTTCCACCAACAAATGTTGGCTAGCAGGTTCTCAAATTTTCCGCCAACAAATGTTTGTTGTCAGACTTTCTGATTGTGTGTACACAAGTCCATCAGACAAAAGTCCACGCATGCTTGGAAAAGTATGAGCTGGAAAGGCTCAGTCTTGTAAAACTGGCGTTTGTAATGGAGATATCACGTACGTCTTGAAAGTCAATACGTTCGTAATTGTTGGCCAACATTTGTGTGACTGTGTGTATGCAAGACAAATTGGAGCCAACATTCTTCAAACAAACTTCCACGTTTTTGTTGTCGGAAAGTCAAATTGTGTGTACGGGCCATTACTCTTGGCGCTTTTTCTGGTGATAGCTGTAACAGCTCTATTATTCTGGATCTCGTATCACTTTCTGTCTTAGTGACAATGATCACTAGGACAAATATAGACTGTGAAACTACCTGGTCGAAACCCAGACAGCAACAGAAACCCAACAGGAGTTCTAAACCACTTCCACGCTATTCAAACTTTAAAAAAAAAAAAGTTTTTACCTTTTACCACTTGCCATCTGCAATACATATGAAGCGCCCTACTCCCGTAGGAGCGGCTAAAAGTTCGTTCTAGCCTGAAGTGCTTTCCATCACCCCTTTCCCTCAAACAGATAGAACACGCAGACAGTCATTGAAAAGTAAACTATGTACAACTTTATTGCGGTTTCCATGTGAAATGCTGCACTGCACTGGAAAGTCACTCTGAATAACTTCCAGTGTTTTTGAGTGATGAGAAATACAACTTTAAATCCAGAATGAACAAAACCCCCATTAGTGAAGCTTCTATCTGGCATTAATTCTCATAAGGCAATGCATCTTTTTGAGAGATGAGAAGCACAACTTTAAATCCAGAATAAACAAAACCCCTGTTAGTGAAGCTTCTATCTGGCATGAACTCTCATAAGGCAATGCATCTTTCCTTCCTCCTGTTAGCCAACACTTCCTGACTGTACAGTCCTTCTGATTCTAACTCCATGAATGATACTCTGAATAACGTTTAGGAGTTGACTTTCAGATTCCTCCAGGGTATTGGTTCTCTAAGGCCCAGCTCTGTTCTCCTGAACCCGCACACTAATCTCTGCAAAGTCTCTCAGAAGTTCTGTTCCCCTGGGTTACACTCACATGTGTTACAGAGCGATGATCCATGCTGCACACAGAAGATCCTCTCCCAGTCCTGGTATGTCAGTAACAGCAACTGTTAAGAAGAATGTCCTGCAGTCTCTCTTCCATTTCCATAACTTGCTTCAAAGCATGCTTCCCCTCCCCTGCAGGGGAGAGCTCCCACACGAATCCTCCTGGATACTACATCCTCCAACAATGACCCCAGGAAGCATGTGACCAAGCCTTTTAAAGAAGTCCCACCTCTGCCCAAAGAAATTAACTATTGGTCCAGAGGGGTCTTCCAGAACTGCCTGTCACTCTCACTTGTATTCCTCCCATCCTCCAAGTCAAAACACAGAAAATAGAGGAAACTGTAACAAGCAGAGTGCAGGGGGGGCACACCCTCTTCTGCTCTAGTAAACTTCCCATGACAATCTAACCCACCAGTTTGCACCGCAGGGTGAAATACTGGCATTTTTTACCTATTTCCACACCTAACTTCCTATTATAGCACTCACCTAAACAGGTGGGCGCTACACATATATAAACAATAGGGATGAGCCGAACACCCCGGGTCGGTTCGCACCAGAACCTGCGAAAATTCGCACGAACGTTAGAAACCCCATTGACGTCTATGGGACTCGAACGTTCAAAATCAAAAGTGCTCATTTCAAAGGCTAATTTGCATGGTACTGTCCTAATAAGGGGTTGGGGACCTGGGTCCTGCCCCAGGGGACGTGTATCAATGCAAAAAAACTTTTAAAAACGTCCATTTTTTCGGGAGCAGTGATTTTAATGATATTTAAAGTAATTAAAAAGTGAAATATTCCTTTAAATATCGTACCTGGGGGTGTCTATAGTATGCCTGTAAAGTGGCGAGTGTTTTCCGTGAGTCCTCTGGGTCACTAAGGACGACATGATCCGCAGCCACCTCCTCCCAGCCACGTACAAGCCCATGGGTTTCTTGGGACTGTAAATGATCCCTTAAAGACTGCTGCTGATGCTGAGTGCCAGGCTCCACCTCCATACTGACACAATCCTCCTCCTTCTCCTCCTCCTCCTCCTCTTCCTGTGTGATCGGCGGGCACGCAAGAACACTGTCTGGATAAAGGGGGCCTTGAGAGCTAAGGAAGTCCTCCTCTTCCTGCCTCTGTTCTGCCTCAAGTGCCCTGTCCATTATTCCATGCAGCGTGTGCTCCAACAGGTGGACAAGGGGGACAGTGTCACTGATGCATGCACTGTCACTGCTCACCATCCTCATGGCCTCCTCAAATGGTGACAGGACAGTGCATGCATCCCTGATCATGGCCCACTGGCGTGGGGAAAAAAACAAGCTCCCCTGACCCTGTCCTGGTGCCATAGTCGCACAGGTACTCATTGATGGCCCTCTGCTGCGTGTGCAGCTGCTGCAGCATGACCAACGTTGAGTTCCACTTGGTGGGCATGTCACAGATTAGGCGGTTCTTGGGCAGGTTAAATTCCTTTTGGAGGTCTGCCAGCCAAGCACTGGCATTATATGACTGGCGGAAATGCACACAGGCTTTCCTAGCCTGCCTCAGGACATCCTGTAAGCCCAGGTACCTGCCCAAGAACCGCTGCACCACTAAGTTAAGGACATGAGCCAAACAGGGCACATGGGTCATTTGTCCCTGTCAGAGGGCAGAGAGGAGGTTGGTGCCATTGTCGCAAACCACCATTCCTGCCTTAAGTTGGCATGGCGTCAACCACCTCTGAACCTGCCCCTGCAGAGCTGACAGAACCTATGCCCCAGTGTGGCTGCTGTCCCCCAAGCACACCAGCTCAAGCACCGCATGGCATCTTTTGGCCTGCATACTTGAGTAGCCCCTTGAACGCCCACGGAGCACCGCTGGTTCCGAGGACAAAGCACAGGAAGAGGCCATGGAGGAAGAAGAAGAGGAGGGGGTGGAGGAGAGAGGTGTGTCAGAATCATTAGTAGTGGCATTTTGGAGGCGTGGTGGCGAAACAACCTCCAACACTACTGCACCTTGTCCTGCATCCTTCCCAGCTGCCAGCAGAGTCACCCAATGCGCCGTGAAACTTAATTAACGTCCCTGTCCATGCCTGCTGGACCATGAGTCAGCGGTAATATGCACCTTACCGCTGACCGCCCTGTCCAGCGAGGCATGGACATTGCCTTCCACATGCCAGTAGAGAGCCGGAATCGCTTTCCATGAGAAAAAGTGGCGTTTGGGTACCTGCCACTGAGGAACCGCACTTTCCACAAACTCACGGAAGGGGGCAGAGTCTACCAACTGAAAAGGTAGCAGTTGAAGTGCTAGCAATTTTGCCAAGCTAGCATTCAATCGCTGGGCATGTGGATAGCTGGGAGCGAACTTCTTTTGGCAGTGCAGCAGCTGGGGCAGGGAAATTCGCCTGGTACAATCAGCCGACGGTGTACCGAAAGCAGATTGCCCACAAGTACTTGGCTGTGACACACCTAATTCTACACCTTCATTCCTCTCAGTGTAGGTCTCAGAGAGGACTGAAGGTATAGTGGGGTTGGAGATCTCAGCTGATGAGGAGCAAGGAGAGGTCCTCTTTGTTCTTTGGTGTGGGTCTTTTAGATACGCCTGCCAACGAACTGCATGGCAGGTCAACATATGTCTGGTCAAGTAAGTGGTGCCCAAGCGGGAGATGTTTTGGCCACGCGAGATACGCTTGAGACATATGTTGCAAATAGCAGCAGTGCGATCTGATGCACTCATCTCAAAAAAGACCCACACCAAAGAACTTTTGGAATAAAGTGCAGAGACAGCAGCTCCCTGCACATGCGGAGCTTTGCGGTGTGATGCAGTCAGTGTGCTGCTCTTAGGCTGGCCCCTGGAGGGCATCCTGCCTCCTTGGTGATGTGCCTCCTCCTTCTCTCTCCTATCAGGCACCTACATTGAGTCAGTGACCTCATCATCCCCTCCCTCCTCATCACCGGTGCAAACCTGGCAGTATGCTGCAGCAGGGGGAGCATGACTGCCAGATTGCTGTCCTTCTTGGGCACCCCCTCTGTCCGTGCTCACGTTACTGCCTTCATCTAGCTCAGTATCACCATCAGAGCCTTCTAAACGAAGGGCATCCTCCTGGAGCATGTACCCAACACTGTGGTCAAACAGTTCGAGGGACTCCTCAGGAGGACATGGTGGGGCTAGGGAAGGAGTCACTGATGCCATTGAGCCGAGGGAAGAGGGCGCGTTGGCAGCTGCTTTGCCAGACAAAGTACCCTGAGCATGGGTGAGAGAGGATGAGGAGGATGAGGACGGCTTGGTCATCCACTTGACCAAGTCTTCCACATGTTGCGGCTCAAAGCGGCCAGCTGCCGAAAAAAAGGCCAAACGTGTCCCACGGCCACGTGCTGATGAGGATGCACCGTCTCCATGACCAGCACTGTTGCCTCTAGACACAGAGCCTGCTTGCCCTCTTTTATTGGCTTGTGACTGTTTGCCTCTCCTTGTTGGCCTTCCAGACATACTAATGGCCTGCAGTGAGATGTATCTGCACAAAGCTGGGATATATATATATATATATATATATATATATATATATATATATATATATATATATATATATATATATATATATATATATATATATATCTCCTGATACTGCAGCTAGCAAAATCAACTGCCTGCCTGTAGTATGAGAACACCACCAATCTTCTACAAATAGCTTTAGATGAACACTGTGCAGAGGTCGCACTACACTAACTTGTAGCTTTAGCTGAACACTGTGCAGAGGACGCACTACACTAACGTTAAAATAATGTAGCTGCCTGCAGGTAGTGATAGGATCAGGAAAACACCACCAACCTTCTACAGGTAGCTTTAGCTGAACACTGTGCAGAGGTCGCACTACACTAACGTGTAAATAATGTAGCTGCCTGCGGTAGTGATAGGATCAGGAAAACACCACCAACCTTCTACAGATAGCTTTAGCTGAACACTGTGCAGAGGTCGCACTAGACTAACATCTAAATAATGTAGCTGCCTGCGGTAGTGATAGGATCAGGAAAACACCACCAACCTTCTACAGATAGCTTTAGCTGAACACTGTGCAGAGGACGCACTACACTAACATTAAAATAATGTAGCTGCCTGCGGTAGTGATAGGATCAGGAAAACACCACCAACCTTCTACAGATAGCTTTAGCTGAACACTGTGCAGAGGACGCACTACACTAACGTTAAAATAATGTAGCTGCCTGCTGTAGTGATAGGATCAGGAAAACACCACCAACCTTCTACAGGTAGCTTTAGCTGAACACTGTGCAGAGGTTGCACTACACTAACTTGTAGCTTTAGCTGAACACTGTGCAGAGGATGCACTACACTAACTTGTAGCTCTAGTTGAACACTGTGCAGAGGTTGCACTACACTAACTTGTAGCTTTAGCTGAACACTGTGCAGAGGACACACTACACTACAGTGTAGTGCGACCTCTGCACAGTGTTCAGCTAAAGCTACCTGTAGAAGGTTGGTGGTGTTTTCCTGATCCTATCACTACCTGCACGCAGCTACATTATTTTAACGTTAGTGTAGTGCATCCTCTGCACAGTGTTCAGCTAAAGCTACAGGTTAGTGTAGTGCGACCTCTGCACAGTGTTCATCTGGGACCTTGATGATCCACACGCGTCTCAGCAAGACTTCTCTGACAGGACTCACCCAGGATCCCAGGATCCTGCTCTGGTGCTCCAGGCTGTCTCTAGGCTGCCCAGCCACCTACTGGACACACTTCTCTAGGGATTGGCTGGGTTCCCATAAATATTTAAGTTGCTCTCCCATTCTTTCTCCCACTGTAATTCTAGAGCTTTCCAGAATTCAGGGGGAAACAATCAGTCCAGCAGCCTGTGTAACACTGAGCAGGCTAAAACAACCAACCCCTGCTCCACAGGTTGCAAAGGAGCTAAAATAAATTTACCTAGCAATCTGTACTAAGAGGGTGCTACACCTGCAATTTTCAATTTGTTCAATTTTAAGTAATTTTCTATGAAAAAAAATGCTGATTTTAACATGTGTGTAAAAAAATAAAGAAATATATCCAGACAAGTGGTCAATACACAACTACGATAATTTAGGGTATAACTGGTTTTCATTTAGAAGGGTACTTGCAATTTGTTCATTCGGTGTTACCTATGAATTCCTAGTAATTTGTCAGGATTCAGTGGAAGGCATAAAACATATGGCAAAAAAGCAATCATAAAAAATATTCTGAGGATACCATTGTTAAACAAAACTTTGCTGTATATTTTAGAGTATTGTTCTGTTGTTTTCAGTTAGTGATGTCTATGTTTGTCTGCCACCTATTATGTACAGTGTGCTGAGCATGCATCGACATAAGTATGGTCTGTGCTTGGTTCGTGTACGCAGTATAAAATATAATCAGTAGTGGCAGCAGACTAACTGAAAAAAAAATAAGTTTTATTCTTTCCATTATCACCCAGGACCATTGCATAGAAGAAAAAGCATATAAAACCCTTTGCTAGTACAGTAATTTATTGTGCTGTGTTTATTTTGCTTTCTTTGTAGCAATCGGATGCCATGTCATTAGTAGCAATAATTCAGCAATTTTGCACCACTGTGCTCATTCATTTGTCTTTGTTGTGGTTATACTGGGATTTGTTTTTGAAATTATGGCTTTGTTTATGCGTTCATTGGGAATATTAATTCCTTCAGAAATTCGACAGTTTGTAGTTTTCTGGGGCGGTTTTAGCTTGGCCACAAATCATTATGAACTCTTGGGATGGCTTTGAAGATGATGTTAATCAAGATTACTTTATATCGCAAGTTTACACTAGCATTTTCTATCATGTGTTGCTATACTTGTATCCATGCTGAAACAATCTATTGTAGAATTGGTCCCATATTCAAACTTCTAGTTATATTATCACTGATTGCCTGGTGCAGTTTTATCATGAGAATTATTTATTTCTTCTTCCTTTAATAGGGTATTCAGATGAGTAAGTGATCCAAGCCCTTTGTACAGACGTTTCCATGAATTAGATATGAGATATCATAGTGAGCCATCTGTTGTGTTACTGAACAGTACAGCTTCACATTGTGTAAGGTGTTAGGATATTCGAATTTTAACTATAGATGTTTTCAGGAATCCACCATTTATATGTCAGAAGAATACTGCAGTTATTTTGTTCCGCTTGTTTTATTTTAAATTGTCCAAAACTACATTCTTATCTAGTAGATTCATAGTTTTTGGAATGATGACATTTCTTTTTATTGTCTATAGTTAGGTCCCATTCATCACTGCAGTGCACCAACACATTAAACATATGTAATGTGTAAACCCCAAGAAATTCTTTAAATATATAAACAGTAAGAAAGTGAGGCCAGGACATATTGGCCCCATAAAGGATGATGAAAGGAATTTGGTTACAAAAGACAAAGAGAAGGCAAAGGTTTTAAATGCATTCTTCTCCTCGGTTTTCACAAAGGAAACGGGGGGGCATATAGTAACCAAGACCGTAATGTAAATAAAACATCACAGAATGCAGTGGTGGAAGTATAGGGGTTGCTGAGGTCACCACGGCGACCGGGCCCCATGCTGCAGGGGGCCCTTGAGGGCCCCCTGTATACTTCGATAGGAGGAGCGACAAAGGGGCTGAGACCAAGCTCCCCGATCCTCAGCCAAACTGTAATCAGCACTGCAGGGAGCTCGTCACACTGATTTGAACTAAAGTGAAAGCACA
The DNA here is from genome assembly GCF_042186555.1 of Aquarana catesbeiana. Taxonomy (NCBI): domain Eukaryota; kingdom Metazoa; phylum Chordata; class Amphibia; order Anura; family Ranidae; genus Aquarana; species Aquarana catesbeiana. The sequence goes on along the minus strand of NC_133325.1, from coordinate 417,881,911 downwards.
GTGTGTGCTGTGCTCTTTGCCTCCCCCTAAAGTGCAGTACCCGGCAGGAAGATGGAAGGTCTAAAGGTCTGACATTTTTTTTAAAAGCTATCTCTGTGTTTATAAGTGTGTGTGTACGTGCATGTGTGTGTATGTGCATGCATGTATGTGGATGTGTGTGTGTGTGTGTGTATGTATGTGTGTATGTTCATGCATGTGTGTGCATATGTGCATTTATATATATGTGTGTTTTATATATGTGTGTGTGTATTTATATGTGTGTGTATATATACAGTATATGTGTGTTTATATATGTGTATGTATGTATGCACATTTTATGTATGCAAGTTTAATCCTGACCACCTATATGTGTACAATCAACTGATTTTTTTTTTCTTGCTTGTTCATAGTACCAGCAAAAAAAGCTGTTCCTCTAAAAAGCGACACATGCTCAGATCGCTTTTCAGAGGCATTTGACAGCCGGTAAAGAGGCAATATGTTGCCTCCTGACTGCCTGTTTTAACCCCTTAAATGCATCATCGCTATGCTACAACTGTGTTTAATGCACACAGTTGCAGAGTGGTTGCAGTGCAGCCCCATTCACCTAGGGCAGGGGTCTCAAACCGGTGGCCCTCCAGCTGTTGCAAAAAGTATAAGTCCCATCATGCCTCTACTTGAGAGCACTATGCTTGCAACTGTCAGCCTTGAAATGCCTCATGTGACTTGTAGTTTGGCAACAGCTGAAGGGTCACCAATTTGAGACCCCTGACCTAGGGGTATACTTCAAGAGTGCCCTGACTGGAAGGAGATTGAGAGACACCGACATAGAGGAACCAATCTCTCCACTTTCCTCCTGCAGCCGCTGAATGCCTGCAGGAGGGAGAGGATGGAGAAGTAGGGGAAATGGAGAAATTGGTTCCTTTATATGCAGCCACCCACTTGCGACGGGGCCCTGTTGTTCCCGCCACCGGGTTCGGAGGAAAGGGCCCTGTCCGGGGGTCAGGGGGGCCCTTCATGGTTTCTTGCATTGGGGAACTGAAGGTTCTAGTTACACCACTGACAGAATGCATCTTCATGGCTAACAGAAGACACTATCAGAAATAGACTTGAAAAACTTAACATAGATAAGTTACCAGGACCAGATGGCTTACACCCAAGGGTCCTTAAAGAGGAACTGCAGTCTGCTCACATCATTTGTAATAAAATCATCTTTGCCATTCTGAAGTTTCCCTCCAACCACTTTGCATATTATTAAGTGTTCTTGCATAGCAAGACCACTTATTGTTATCTCACATATATATTATTCTTATTATTATAGCCAAATTTACCACCCTAACTCCTCACACAGTTTTTACACTACATAGACAAGTAATATACCGAAACGTGCGGATTGTTCCCGAATGGTGTGCTATTACTTTGTGGAACGTTTCGCCGAATGGTTCACGAAATATCGTCGTTTTTGCGGCGAAATTGGTCCCATAGGAATGAATGGGGAAACTAGAGTGGGAGATGGCAAAAGCTGGAAAATCAGAACATGATTTCTAAACTGCCGCCACTCCCTCATTTTCAAGCCCACCTACACAAATCTTATATTAAAACGTTCAGCTATCCCTGCTGCCACTAAACATGTCCACGGCTAAGCCATAGTCCTGATAGTTTTCACAATATGACCATTTGTTTGTAACTCAAGCCGTCCATTGACATTCATTGAAACTACACTCTAGCCCCCTCCAAATTTGAAGGGCAATTTCTAAACTGCGACCGTGCCTTCATTTTTAATATTTCACAGACATACTATACATCAAAATCTAGGTCTGGGTCTTGTGATTCTCACAATATAAAGATCTTCGCTGTAGGATGTATAGTTTTTAAAATACGGCCATTTGTTTAGAGGTCATTTCAGGAAATTTTAGCCATTAATCAGAGTGTACTGTTAGTGTTTGTTTTGTTGCCATGGTTACCAAAGCTTCTGTTATACACAGGGGGGGAAGGTGGCTGGAGCATCTCAGCTGATTACAGAGCCCGGGGGAGGGGACAGACACACCATGTACTGATTTATAATAGAGGAATATGATGGGGCAGTTTTGATGGGGTAATTCTGATGGGGCAGTTTTGATGAAGTAGTATTTGGGAAGCATAAACAGGGCATGAGCGTTGCTAGGAAACAGTGGTTGTAAACACAAGATGCTGAGACACCCCAAATGCATGTGACTTCATCTGCTAGACTTGATAATGCTTGTAGACTCCTCCCACAGTTTTTACACTACAGAGACAAGTAATATACCGAAACGTGTGGATTGTTCCCGATTGGTGTGCTATCACTTTGTGGAACGTTTCGCCGAATGGTCCACGAAATATCGTTGTTTTTGCGGCGAAATTGGTCCCATAGGAATGAATGGCAAAATGTTCAAAAGGAAATGTTGCTAGGAAACAGTGGTTGTAAACACAAGATGCTGAGACACCCCAAATGCATGTGACTTCATCTGCTAGACTTGATAATGCTTGTAGACTCCTCCCACATTTTCCACACTACAGAGACAAGTAATATACCGAAACGTGCGGATTTTTCCCGATTGGTGTGCTATTACTTTGTGGAACGTTTCGCCGAATGGTCCACGAAATATCGTCGTTTTTGCGGCAAAATTGGTCCCATAGGAATGAATGGCGAAATGTTCAAAACTAGAGTGGGAGGTGACAAAAGCTGACAACCCCATGATCAGCCAAAACATTATGACCGCCCCATGTAAAAAAAAAAAATATTTTTGAAAAAAATAAAAATTAATTTTTGAAAAAAAAAATATTTTTGAAAAAAAAATATTTTTGAAAAAAATATATATTTTTGAAAAAAAAATTACTTTTGAAAAAAAAAAATTAAAAAAAAAATCATTTTTGAAAAAAACAAAATTCATTTTTGAAAAAAAAAATTTCATTTTTGAAAAAAAAAATCATTTAAAAAAATCATTTTTGAAAAAACAAAAAAAAAAATCATTTTTGAAAAAACAAAAAAACAAAATCATTTTTGAAAAAAAAAAATCACAAAGCTCTGAGGGGAATTATAGCTCCTCTCACACAGCTCTAAGGACAATTATAGCATTATAGCTCCTCCCACACAGCTTGGAGGGAAGTTATAGCTCCTCCAATACAGCTTTGAGGGGAATTATAGCTCCTCCCACACAGCTCAAAGGGGAATTATAGCATTATAGCTTAGCATTATAGCTCCTCCCACACAACTCTGAGGGGAATTATAGTTTCTCCCACACCGCTGTGAGGGGAATTATAGCTCCTCCTACACAGCTCTGAGGGGAATTACAGCTTAGCATTATAGCTCCTCCCACACAGCTGAGGAGAATTAGAGCTCCTCCCACACAACTCTGAGAGGAATTAGGGTCGGTTCACACTGGGGCGACTTGGGATCCGACTTGTACGCCCTCAAGTCGCCCCAAGTCGCCCCAAGTCGCTTTGCATTTAGATTAACATGGTAGGCAATGGGAGCGTCTTAATTGACACTACTGAAGTCGCTCCGACTTCAGAAAAGGTTCCTGTACTACTTCTATCCGACTTGTAGGCGACTTGTACCCATTCAACTCAATGTAAGTCGCCTGCAAGTCGGATCTCTCTGTAAAGTCAAGCGACTTTGCAGAGAAAACCCCTCCCTCCCCCCCTCCCTCCCAGAGAGGTGATTGGCCACAGGCAAAGTCGCCTGTCATGGAGGCGACTTCAAGTCGCCTCTTAATTTGCCGAAGTCGCGCTGAAGTCGCGCTGAAGTCTCGCTAAAGTCGCGCTGAAGCCGCGTTGAAGTCGCGGTACAAAGTCGCGCTAAAGTCGTGTTGCCCATGTGTGAACCGACCCTTATAGTTTCTTCCACACCGTGTGAGGGGAATTATAGCTCCTTTTAAACAGCTCTGAGGGGAATTATAGCTTCTCCCACACAACTCTGATGGGAAATGTAGCTTCTCCCACCCAGCTCTGAGGGGAAATATAGCTTCTCCCACACAGCTCTAAGGGGAATTATAGCTCCTCCCACACAACACTAAGGGGAATTGTATCTCCTCCCACACAGCTCTGAGGGGAATTATAGCATTATTGCTCCTCCCACACAGCTCAGAGGGGAGTTATAGCTCCTCCCACACAGCTCTGAGGCGAATTATAGCTCCTCCTCCAACACAACTCTGAGGGGAATTATAGCTCTTCGAACAAAGCTCTGAGGAGAATTATAGCTCCTTCCACAAATATCATCATGCCATCTAAAGGAAAGAGATCTAAAGCTGCAAAGATACGCTGGACTAAACTGGATCCGGAGCCCCACAGCAGCATAGTGGATATGGAGGTTTGTGACAGTGAATGTGCCCAGGAGGTACATAGTGAACCTGTGGTGTCATTTTCATGTTCAACTCAGTGTCAAGTTCAAGAGCACAGTGACAGTGTGATGGGCACTTCTGAAAACCATGGCATGCAAGAACCATGTGTACCAAGTGAGATTTCTGTGCAGGCATCATTTCATCAGGGTCATCATGGCTATGGAAGGTTAAGGAACAAACAGTGTACATGCATGGCTCTGACATTTTTGGCATACCACAGTGAGCTTGATGATGTGAGAAAGGGTGATCTTGATCAAATACTGAAGAAGGGCAACAGCTTGTATGGCTCAACAATAAAACAGCTAAAACAAAGAAATGTCTATCAGCATCAACACTTGACAATGGAAGAAGTGCCCCTCAGAGTCAACACTGACAAATATGAGTATAACGTTGTTAAATCTCCAGTGTTATCGGGATGTATGAGAGACACGGTAGACGGTGACAACCAAGGTTGGTTTGTTGACCTCTCCACAAGACTTCAGTGCCTCAATGCAGATGTTACACATGCACTTTTTATAGTAGTGCCATATTGCATTGCATTGTTCAGAGACAAGTCTGGGAGATATGGACTGTTTGATTCTCATAGTCGAAATAAGGATGGACTTCCTGCCACTGGAAAAGGAAAAGCTGTTATGATCACTTTTACACATTCGAGTGATATGGGGGCAAGGATTTATAAGTTGTATGAATTGCTCCTTACAGACACCAGAGGCCCTATTGATGGACTGCAGTATGACTTCATGCCAGTCTCATTTCATCGTGCAAGACGTCTGTCAGATGGTTTGCTGTCCCCACTGGTGCAATCTGACAAACCACATAATGCAAAGCATGTGGAGAACAAAGTGACACAGATGACCAAAGATGTAACGCACACTGGATTCCCAGCCAGCAAGCATTCTCCACGGTCAGTTGATGCGAAATCCTCACAGGGCATATGGAAGGACAGTAAGGCATTGTCCAAATTAAATGCACAGAGACGACAAAAACTGAAGACAAGACACAGAAATGAAAGAAGGCGTGATTTCAAGGCTACAAAGATGTCTGTCACCAATAAGAAAAGGACATACATCACCAGCCGATACAGAGCAGATGCTGATTTTAAGTTGAAGCAGAAGCAATATATCATTCGCAAATATGCAACAGATGCCAATTTCAACTTGAAGCAGAAGCAATACATCACCAGAAAATATGCGACAAATGCAGATTTCAACTTGAAACAGAAGCAGTACACCACCAGAAAATATGCGACAAATGCAGATTACAACTTGAAGAAGAAGCAATACATCACCAGAAAATATGCCACAAATGTCGATTTCAAGTTGAAGTAGAAGCAATACATCACCAGAAAATATCATAATGATCCTGCTTTCAGAAAACGTCACTTGCAACATTGCATGAGTTACATGAAAATGAAGCGTCAAACTCAAGCAGATTTTCGCATAACCCATAAGATGCAATGTGCCTTCAAAATAAGAATGAAATACAGACGATGGACTCGTGTCATGCGGGAATGCAGTCAACCAGTGGACAACAGCCTAATGCAGACAGCTATATCCACTTTCCATGAATGCATTAAAGCTGGGCCAACATTTGTGTGCACGATGTGTCATCGCACCCTTTTCCCTAACCAAGTGAAACATTGCATTCACAGCAATTACAAGAAGAATCTACACATTGTTGCTGCCTGTTTGACAGGGAAATATGTCCATGTGTGCAACAATCACTGTCAAGGACCTGAACAATGCACCGTACCAGATGAAAGGACCAAAGAATGGATTTGTCACAACTGTGATTTACATTTAAAAGCAGGACACAAATCATCCATCGCTGTAGCTAACAACATGGAGCTGGCGCCCATTCCCCCAGAGCTCTGCGATTTGAATGTGCTGGAAAGACAACTTTTGGCCAAAATACTGCCATTTGCCAAGATCATCACACTTCCCAAAGGTCGACAGGCAGCTATACATGGCGCTGTAGTGTGTGTGCCATCCGAGGTGGAAACCACGGTCAATACTCTACCAAGATCGCACAGCAAATCCCAGTTACACAGAGTCAAGCTGAAAAGACGTCTGACTTACAAAGGCCACCAGCTGTTTCATTATGTCAACATGGGAAATGTAGTAGCAGGTCTGTCAAAACTCATTGACACACACCCCGACTACAGTGACATTTCAATTAGAGTGGATGAGACAATCGCTGATGATGATGATAATGATGATGGGATGGAACTCGACAGTTGTGACGAAACTGAAATGATGGAGATACTTGAACGCATCGAAAATTGTGATCCATCAGAGGTACAGTCTGCATGTTTACCGGCTGCTTCTGAGCAACAGGAAGGCCATGACCAACAACCTCCCAATGCAGAGGATGAGAAGGATACACTAAGACCTGGAATTGGCCTAGACAGTTGTTTGCAGCCATCTGACCTTGGAGAGGAAGCACTGACACACGGTGATGGAATATTCAGCATTGCACCTGCACAAGGAAACACACCTGTCAGCTTCTTTAAAGTTCCTAGGCTTGAGGCAATGGCTTTCCCTGTTCAGTTCCCTACTGGACAGAATACATTGGACCAGGCAAGACAAGTCAAACTGTCCCCGAGCATGTATTTCAATGCAAGGCTTTTTTGTGTTGATACTCGTTTTGCAAGAGACACAAGCTACCTCTTCTTTGCGCAGTTTGTCACAGAAACACACATGGCCAAAAGCAGCATGTCCATCCAGTTAAGGAAAGGAAAACCCAATACCAGGGATGGACGGAAAATATCCAACAAGCTGCTACAGGACAAGTGTGAGGTTGAGAGGTTGGTGCGAAACCGAGCTGCCACAAGGTTCATGCAACCACTGAGAGGGAGTCCAGCTTACTGGGATAAAAATCTGAAGAATTTGCTAGCCGTGGTCAGACAATTGGGTAAGCCAACATTTTTTCTTACCTTCTCTGCTGCAGAATTCAGATGGCCAGAGGTAATAACGGCAATAAAGGCACAACAAGGTCAAAAGGTGGATTTTGCGGGGCTAGACTGGGCTGAAAAGTGTGACATTCTTCGAGGCAACCCAGTGACCACCATGCGCATGTTTGACAAACGGGTTGATGCTCTGATGCGAGAGCTGCTGTTGGGTCCTGCACAGCCAATTGGTGAAGTTATCGATTACTTTTACCGGGTTGAATTTCAGGCGAGAGGGAGCCCTCATATACATTGTCTCTGTTGGGTAGCAGGAGCTCCTATATTTGGACAAGACAGTGATGACAAGGTGTGTGCCTTTATAGATCATAACATCTCATGCCAGCTGCCTGATGAAGCCAAACAGGCCTTACTTCACAGATTTGTAACAGAACTTCAAATGCACAGCAGATCTCATTCAAAATCATGCAAGAAAGGTAACAGAGTATGCAGATTTGGATTTCCAAAGCCACCTATTAGAAAAACGAGGATAACTTACCCGATGCCAGAAGAACAAGGAGATGTGCAATGAAACCACAAGCAGCCAAAAACAAACTGAAACCAGTCTGGGATTTGCTTAATAACCCAAAAGTGCAGCTTGAAGACATGTCACAGCTACTGGCACAGTGTGATATGACTTTGAATCAGTACAACTCCTACATTCAGGCATTGACCTCCTCAAGCGTGATTCTAATGAAGCGTGATGTCAAGGACTGCTGGGTGAACAACTATAATCCACATTTGCTGACGGCCTGGAACGCCAACATGGACATCCAGTACATTCTTGATGAGTATGGTTGCATCATGTACATGTTGTCCTACATATCCAAGCCAGAACGGGAGCTGAGTGACTATCTCAAAACAATAGTCAAAGAAATGAGCCCAGAAACAGCGACAGAACGAGAAGAAATGAAAGAGGTTCTTCAGGCTTATTCAAAACACAGAGAGGTCAGCGCCCTGGAGTCTGTGGCCCGTACGTGCAGCCTGAAAATGAAGTCTTGCTCGCGTGAGGTTGTTTTTCTGCCAACTGGTGACAACGCACTGAAAATGAGTCTCCCGCTCAGTGCATTGCAGAACAAACCAGCCGATTCTCTTAATGTGTGGATGACGAGTTTTGTCGACAAATACAGAGCCAGACCTGAAACACCAGAGTTTGAGTCCATGTGTCTGGCAGACTTTGCATCCCATTACAGGGTTGTCTATGGCAAGCAGAAGGAAGACAGCAAGCGTGTCAGCCTATTGAATGAAATGGGAATGATTCAAAAACGCACGAGAGGGAAGCCTGCAATCATCAGGTACGCACGCTTCTCAGAGAAGAAGGACCCTGAGAACTACTACGGCAGACTGCTTAAACTCTACCTCCCCCACCGTTCAGAGTCATCACTGAAAACTGTAAGGTTCCCAACACACCAGGATTTTTACAAAGGCGCCTGTGTGAGCTTACCAGGAGAAGAAGCAATCCAAGCAGTGTCTGCAATTGTTACCAGCAACCAAAAGAAGTTCGAACAACACAACAAAATTGTGGAACAAGTCTTGGATGACTTTGTAAAAAACGGACCTGTTGAAGATGCTTGGAACACCTTTGCCATAGAAGCTGAGTTGGATAGGTTGGAATGTGTAGAGGAACGCAAAGAAGGGGAGCCACTTCATGAGAATGAACAAGATGATGTTCCGGAGTATACACGTCACAAACAAACAGGTGGAATTGCGCTTACTGTGAAAGCCCCACAAATGTGCCCTGATTTCCTTCGGAAAATGTACAGAAACCTTAACCGGACACAAGCTCAGACATTCTACTCAGTTTGTGACTGGTGCACTAACCGTGTGCGTGGCCTAAATCCTGACCCATTCTATTACTTTGTCACTGGTGGTGCAGGGACAGGCAAATCACACCTGATAAAGTGCATCTATGCTGAGGCGACAAAGATACTCTGTAAACTTACCAGACTACGTGAGGAAGCAGACATATCCATGCCCAGCGTTTTACTAACTGCATTTACAGGAACAGCAGCTTTCAACATTTCAGGCAACACATTGCATTCTCTGCTGAAGTTGCCAAGAAGCTTGAAGCCACCCTACCAAGGACTTGGAAATCTAATAGATGAAGTGAGGGCACAGCTGTCAAATGCGGAGATCATTGTTATTGACGAGGTGTCAGTGATTTCAAAGCCCCTGTTTGCCTACATCAACTGGAGATTACAGCAAATCAAAGGCAGTAAGAAACCTTTTGGTGGTATGTCAGTACTAGCAGTAGGAGACTTTTACCAGGTCCCCCCGCTGGGAAAAAGTAAGCCACTCTGCGTGTTTGAGGAAAATACCAATGACGTCTGGAAAGACAACTTTCAGATGATCACGCTGACAGAGATCATGCGACAGAAGGAAGACATTTCATTTGCTGAGCTTTTGAATAGAATCAGAGTCAAGCAGAAGACTGGCACCTTAAGCAATGATGACAAAGCTCTGCTTGCTCAGGCTTTTACAGATCCCACCCACTGCCCTAATGACGTGCTACACATATTTGCCACCAACAAAGAGGTTCACAAACATAATGCTGCAACTGTGTCTGTTCTCCATTCAAACGTCACCAACATAGATGCCGACGATTACAGAAAAGACCCTAAGACAGGAGTGATGCTGAGGCAACACCAACCTTTCAAAGGACACAAAGACAATCTGATTGACACACTGCAAGCAGCTGAAGGTGCCCGTATCATGATCACAAGAAACATTGATGTAGAAGACGGGCTTGTTAACGGGACATTTGGCAAGATTGCAAGAATAATCATCCAGACTGAGAATGGTGCTACTACGGTAAACAAGCTTGGGCTTGTGCTGGACAATCCAAATGCAGGACAGAGATACCGTAACAAGTCGTCTTGTGATGCTGACAACTTGGTGTACATAGAAAGGGTAGAGGAAAACCTGAGACAGAAAGGAGTTGTTCGCAGGCAGTTCCCCCTGAAGTTGGCTTTTGGATGTACGATTCATAAGTGTCAGGGGATGTCGATACAGTCGGCAGTGGTCTCATTGAAACGGGTCTTCCAACCGGGAATGGCCTATGTTGCTCTGAGTAGAACGACTACACTACAAGGACTGTACATAACCGACTTTGATGAGAAGAAGATCTTTGCTGATCCTGAAATCACAGCTTCCCTGGATTCAATGAAGAATGCATCACTGGAAAGTGTTATGCCCCTCTTAAAGTTTCTACAGACAACAGACAAACAGCAAACATTAACAATTATCCATCACAACACGGAAGGATTACCAGCTCACATTGAAGATATCAAATCTCACCATGAGTTGACACTTGGAGATGTTTTATGTTTCACTGAAACTCATCTCTCAGGCTCTTCTGTTGCTGAAAGTCTCCAGCTGGAGGGCTACAACCTGTTCAAACGCAACAGACACCTCTCGTACACAAACCTTCCTGACATTGCAAGTAAAAGTGGCGGAGGTGTCGCCTTGTATGTCAGAAACCATTTCAAGGCCTATGAAAAGCAGTATCATCACAATGTGACTGACTTGGAGTTCTTGGTTGTCAAACTGGAGTCCCCTGTACAAGCTTTGATCGCTGTCGTTTACAGGCCACCGGATTACAGTATTGGCCAATTCCTTACTAACCTGCTGGGCCTCTTGGAATCTTTGGAAATAATGGATTGCCAACCTATAATACTCTGTGGAGATTTCAATGAAGATTTTCTGTGCAGAGAAAAGAAGCCAATATCTGACCTTCTTCACTCAAGAGGATATACTCAACTGGTCTGGGCAGCCACCACAGAAAAAAACACACTGTTGGATCACATTTACATCTCCAGGGTGCAGCAGTGTCTCCAGTCAGGAGTACTGCACAGTTATTACAGCTACCATTATCCTGTGTATTGTGTTTTGAGCAGTGGTTGTGAACACGCTTAGAGCCTGCATAAACAGGGCATGAGTGTTGCCAGGAAACAGTGGTTGTGAGACAGTGGTCATCAAACAGATAAAGTGGCAATGAGGGTCAGTTTACGTGGCCATAGTTATGTGGGACCATTTACAATTAGCTAAACATCATTCTCTATATTTCATGTTCGGTGTACTTGTTAGACACTGAACTCACTTACTCCCCCCCATCCATCACAGACATCTGTCCTCATCATATAGTAAGAGGAATACCGCGCTGTAGTGCACCCAAAAAGGGTACCTGTTCGTGAAATATTGTGAATGACCAAATAGGGGATAACCAAAATAGTGATGAAAATAACTTAGTGAAAAAAAATTAAAAAAAAACTACATAATAACAAAAGCAGCCACTCTATGTGAGATACACACACTAATACAACAATATAACAAATATAGCAGCGCTGTAAATAGGAGTAAATACTAGTACCAGTGTTGAATAGGACTAATTGGTTAGAACCCAAATTAAATAACTAACACAGTTCTTGAAACCTAAATCAATAAGTGTTCACTGGACAGTCCTAACACAGTGAATAAAGTCCAAATAAATGTTGTGAAAATACATAGGCTCAGACCCCATTTTTTTAAAGCAGGAAATGTAAAATAGAAAAAATTCCTCCACCGCACCACGGTGGTAGCTGAAAATAAAATGCGCGCTTACCAAACGGCAAGCACAAGGGGGCTTGCGACCTTAACCCGGTCAGGGCCTTTCATTGGATGGGCTTCTAGGAAACGACATGCCACTTCATACAGCCAAAGGGTGATGATACCACTAGTCCACCAAGTCACAGGAAATCACTCTTATCATGGAGATTAATAAAAGACTCCTAGCTGGGGGGTTGTTCTCATTTAGGGGTACCCCGGGAAAAGAGAGGGAAACAACATAGCGTAATCCTGGTTTTGAGGTTTATTAAAAGAATTAAAATAACACTTACAGTGTAGCAGATTCAAATAAGCATAAGAAGCCGGCTGGCTAAAACGATCACCCGTTCTACAGACGGTAGATGCAGCACGTCAGCTCGCCCTATCACACTGTCCTCATCACACTTACCCTCTCCTTCCTGTGCTATAGCCTGCTTGCTGATTAGTAAGACAAAGAAACAGCAAGGAGCAAAACTGCAGAGAAACTGAAAATTTGTAAGGGTTTAAAGTATATGCTTTAATGAATTGCCTTGTATCCAAAAAGTTCAAAAAGTTGACTGTTCAAAATGTTAATGTTAATGTTAATGTATAACGGAAATATACCGCCAGTTCGCTTGTGATGCAATATATTGAAATTATATGTACACTGTGTAAACTGTTTTTGACACACTTGATTTTGGGACGCGAGTCCGTCAGGTGCTATGCTTTGGCTGGGGCGGAATAAATCCTGGTAACCCTTAAGTCTGTGTCCGACAAAGTCATTTACCGATATTTCTACCTTCTACATCATTAGCACTTGTGCACTTTTTAAATTTGATCAATCAATTGGTTAGTGTAATGTTTACTATCTTTACTCACTACAAACACTCCACACAGTTACTCTGCCCATCTGCCCAGTTCAACCTTTCCACAGTTACTCCAACCACACAACAGTTACTCCAGGCACTCCCCCCAGTTACTCCGCTCACTCCAGATGTAGAGGCAAGAACACTTTTCACAATTTCCCCAGAAATTGTACCTTTTCTAGTTTTAGATATATTGTGATTCTGTACGTGCCAAATGTGCTTCAGAAATCTCCCTCCACTGAGTCTGGCTGCAACCATTTTAACTGTGGGTAGCTGAAGCTGTTGCCTGTTAACTTCCTGGATTTACACAGACATACAGAGGCACACTTCCAGCTCTGCAGCTCTCATTGGCCCTCTTATGTCTCATCACCCCTCTCATGCGAGTGAGACCTGTGCATGATGTCATAAGCCTAGGCTTTTTGCCAGACAAGAAACAGGAAGTGGGCTATATAAGGTATTTACTGGCATAAAAAAAATGTTTTAACAATGTTAAAACAACAAGGGCAGAAGATTTAATAGATGAAAAGATGAAAAAATAGCTGAAGTTCCTCTTTAAGAAACTCAGCCAGGTAATAGCTAGACCATTGCTCCTAATTTTTGTAGACAGTTTACTGACTGGAATGGTACCATCTGATTGGAGAAAAGCCAACATGATTCCAATATTTAAAAAAGGGCCAAGATACATCCCTGGGAATTACAGGCCAGTTAGCCTAACATCAATAGTTTGCAAGCTGTTGGAGGGGATGATAAGGGACTATAACCAAGATTTTAGTAATAAAAATGGTATCATTAGTGATCATTAGTGAACTATTCTTGCCAGACCAATCTATTAACATTATATGAAGAAGTGAGCTGCCATCTAGATAAAGGCCTGTTTATGTGGTGTACCTGGATTTTGCAAAGGAATTTAACCACTTCAGCCCCGGAAGAATTTACCCCCTTCCTGACATTTTTGAGATACAGTTTTAACTGACAATTGCGCGGTCATGTGACGCTGTACCCAAACAAAATTTATGTCCTTTTTTTCCCACAAATAGAGCTTTCTTTTGGTGGTATTTGATCACCTCTGCGTTTTTTTTATTTTTTGCGCTATAAACAAAAAAAGGCCAACAATTTTGAAAAAAACACAATATTTTTACTTTTTGCAATAATAAACATCCCACATTAAAAAAAAAATTCTTCCTCAGTTTAGGCCGATATATATTCTTCTACATATTTTTGGTAAAAAAAAAAAAAAAAAATCACAATAAGTGTATATTGATTGGTTGCGCAAAAGTTATAGCGTCTACAAAATAGGGAACAGATTTATGGCATTTTTATTATTTTCATTTTTTTTACTAGTAATGTCGACGATCTGTGATTTTTTATTGGGACTGCGACATTGCGGCAGACAGATCGGACACTTTTGACACTTTTTGGGACCACTGACATTTATACAGCAAAATATATTCTATAAATTATATTTTATAGAGCTAAAAATAGCCACTGATTACAGTAAAAATGTAATTGGCAGGGAAGGGGTTAACACTAGGGGCGATCAAGGATTTTATTGTGTTCCCTCAGCGTGTTCTAACTCTAGGGGGGATGGGACTGCCTGGGGGAGGAGACCTATCGTTATTCCTATATACTAGGAACACACGATCTGTTTCCTCTCCCTTGCCAGAACATGGATTTTTCGTGTTTACACACACATCCCTATTCTAGCTCTGTCAGGAATGATCGCGGTTGCTCGGCGGACATTGCGGCCACTGGGCACGTGCATCGGCTCCTCAGTGACGCGGCGGGCGAGCGCACGCCCCCTATAACCCTTAAAGTGGCTGCCATACAGCAACGGCGATTCACGCAGGGGAACCATTCTGCAGGCAGTCAGCAAGTGGTTAATACAGTTCCCCACAAACATTTTTTTTACAAACTGAGGTCTGTCGGCATAGACCATAGGGTGAGTACCTGGATTGAAAACTGGTTACAGGAGTCCAAAGGGTGGTGATACATGGGGAGTACTCTGAATTGTCTGGTGTGGTAAGTGGGGTCCCCCAAGGATCTGGCCTGGGACGGAAGTAATGCATTTGGGTGCTAGAAATATGAACACAAGGTACTCGCTAGGGGGAAAACCTCTGGGGGAATCTAGGATGGAAAAGGACCTGGGGGTTATATTAGATGACAGGCCATGTGATAGTATGAATATGGTATACAGGTATGTGTTAGAGAACCTATGTGGTCTTCAATATGTAGACAGGCCATGTGATAGTATGAATATGGTATATGGTATACAGGTATCTGTTAGAGAACCTATGTGGCCTTCAATATGTAGACAGAACAACAAGGAAGCTATCGGTAAAGCTAGTCGAACACATTAAAAATAATAAAGGGTTTAAAAAAACAGCGACTCAAGGCACTTTTGTGATTTTCATGATTGCAATCGACGGGCATTAATTTTGTATAGCATTGATAAGTTTAGTGATAAATGGAGGGGATACAATCTTACAAACTGTTTTATTTTATTTTGAACAGTTTGTTTTATTTAAAAATATGAATGCAATCTATACACTGGGGGATAACCTCTGGGGGAATCTAGGATGGAAAAGAACCTAGGGGTCCTAGTAGATGATATGCTTAGCAATGGCATGCAATGCCAAGCTGCTGCTAACAAAGCAAAAATAATATTGGTATGCATTAAAAAGAGGATTAATTCCAGAGATAAAACGATGATTCTCGCACTCTACAAGACTCTGGTCCCACCGCACCTGGAGTATGCTGTCCAGTTCTGGGCACCAGTCCTCAGGAAGGATGTACTGGAAATGGAGCGAGTACAAAGAGGGGCAACAAAGCTAATAAAGGGTTTGGAGGATATTAGTTATGAGGAAAGGTTGCAAGCACTGAACTTATTCTCTCTAGAGAAGAGACGCTTGAGAGGGGATATGATTTCAATTTACAAATACCATACTGGTGACCCCACAATAGGGATAAAACTTTTTAGCAGAAGGGAGTTTAACAAGCCACTCATTAAAATTATTAGAAAAGAGGTCTTACCTTAAACTACGTAGAGGGTTCTTTACTGTAAGAGCGACAGTATCAGCTGTTGTTTTCCCTTCCACAGGTGGTGGTGTTAGCGGGGAGCATTGAAAGTTTCAAAAAACTATTAGATAAGCACCTGAGCGACCACAACATACAGGGATATACAAGGTAATACTGACATATAATCACACACATAGGTTGGACTTGATAGACTCACCTACTATGTAACTATATGTAACCCCTTACGCCTAAGGGTAAAACAAATATTAATGCCTAAGCACAATTTTGCTACTTTGTCATTTGTAAGTAAAACTGTACATATCAGCACAACTATAACAAAACTTTTTTTTAAATTTACCTGTATACAGTATTTCTTGTTACTACCATTGATAAGAAATATGTAAAGAATTACAAGTGATATCAACATTTGCCTTGTTCCTTATATGCTTTTTTCTAGCTAAAATGGCGCTGACTTGTTTATGCAACCTGCTTATTTCCGACTAACACCTTAAACAATACTTAACCTCCCTGGTGGTATGATTATTTCGGATTTTAGGTGCTGAAAGCGGTACCATTATTTTTGCATGGAAATAAGGATAAAAACATGAAGGAGAAAAAGGAAAAAGGGGGCTCCACAAGGCGCAGGTCAAAAATAAAGGGATTTATTGAATAAAAATGGTACAGATTAAAAGTGATCACAAGATGCCAACCATTTTTTATCTTGTGATCACTTTTAATCTTTAATCCTTGATTGGTCCCTTTGAACCCACTTGGAACCTGAGAACGTGTGAGAGGACGGTCCACCCCCACAGTTGACTGTATTGGCTACCAGTGACCGCGACTCTATGAACAACCTGGTCGATCGGAGATTGTGATTGAAGGGAGAACTCTTGGAGAAGACTATATGGGAGGCTACCTCCACAATCCCTGATAGACGTACAGCTATACGGCTGACACGTCCCACTCGCTCTGGTAAGAGTATTCTAGATGTTTTGTCGTGCTGTCCATGATTGATGTACTTTCCAGTCTCTAGTCTACACCATGGGTCCAAGCACTTCAGCTGTTTGAGAAGACTTTCTGTATGCACTGACTTCAGCCTTTGACTGCAGTCCGTGGAGCACAACATATTGTTATTGGACACTTTTTTTTTTTTTTTTATATTTTTCTCTTTTTTGTTTGGACATTTACATGCACCTCACCAGTGTTTATCAATATTTAATTTTATCCCACTTCATATTTGGTTTTAGTCACCTGACTGTATGTTAAGATTCACCCACTTTTTAGCGCTGCACTTATGCTTTTTATATGCATGAATCACAGGCCTGTCACTCTTTTTTTTTTTTTTTTTAGAAGAATGAAAGCGTTCCACAGGCACTGTTCAAGAAGATGCCTGAAGATTTTTTTGTAATATTTTTTTTGTTGCTTTCTCATAGCAGGATAAAAAGTCATGGCCTGGTCAGCTCTGTCAACACCTCCCATGGTGTTGTTGTAGTCCATTACGACTTGAGGTTTCATTACGTCTTTTCCACCTTTTGTATGTACCATGAGAGTAGAGGTGTTGTGAATGGTACTCATTAGGCACACATCTTTTTTATCGCGCCATCTTAGTGCCATAATTTTGCCTTTTTGCTAGGCAACTATTTCTCCTGCCTTGAGCTTTTTATTGCCAAAGGTTGGCGGCATGTCACGCCGGTTAGCTCTAACAGTCCCATATGCATCCGTCTTGTGTTGTAGAAGGAACTCATAGAGTTATGGAGAAGTATAAAAATTATCTGTGGTTACACAGTACCCCTGATTCAGCAATGGCTCAATCAAGGTGAGAACAGAAGCGGTTGCCATTCCATAATTATTGAATCTTTCGTTGAATTTGGTCCCTTTCCCGGTGTAAAGGACCGAATTCCATATGTAACCAGTGCTCGCTTCACAGAGCATGAATGATTTTATGCCGAATCGTGCTCTCTTAGATGCGATGTACTGTATCCAGCTAAGTCTTCCTTTGTAGGCCATTAGACTTTCGTCGATACTGACGTCTCTGTCTGGTACATAGGTCTGCTGGAAATTTTTCAGAATAATTTGATATAGGTCCCAAATCTTTTTCAGTTTTGGAGCTGGATGAGAAGTCTCATCAAATTCTTCATTATTTTGAAAATGCAGATATTTCATTATGAGAGAAAATTTGTATTCCGACATGATGGTGCCAAAAAAAGGAGTGGCTAATATTTTGTTGGTTGTCCAGTACCACTTCTGCAGGGGTTTCCCCACTACTCCCTGGAGAATAATTAGGCCGAGAAACTTCCAGATGTCCTCCTTGGTCACTGGTTCCCATTTTCTGCTCCTTGAAAACCTCTGAGGTATAGCAGCTTGTTGCTCCTGGTACCGATCTCTGTAACAATTTTTTCTATGACCTCATTAGTCAAAAAGAGTTGGAGGTATCCCAAGGGACTGTCATCTTCAACCTCCACTTTGATACCAGGCGCTCCAGTAAACGGGAATCTTGGGGGCGCTGTGTGCTCCGTACCGCAATCAATCGAGCACCAAGTCCGCACATCGCTGGGCACAGTCGCAGGATCATCGCTGAAATCGCTTTCCGTGCCTAATGACGAACTTTCCCATGAATCGCTATCACTCACTTCTGCAAGCGATTCTGTCTCGCTGTCACTGTTTTCCAGCAGTTCATATGCCACTTTTGAGGTTGAAGCATGCTTTTTTCATGCCATGGTCGCTCTGCAGTTTCCAGACAGAAAGTACAGTAAAACTGCAGGCAGGGGCACTGGACAAAGCACTGGGGGGCAATCTGAGGTCAATTTTATTTTATATTTTATGTAGTAATGTAATCCAATAGGATTACAATGTGTCAGCGTGTTTGTGTTTTATACTTTTTGAATCTACCGCCGGTTCCACCCCCTGCGTCGCTACGCTCGCAGGGAACAGAAGCCAGGGCACACAGTGGATCGGGCGGAAGATCCGGCCGCCGAACACAGCGGGAGAACATCGCGGGATCCCGGAGACAAGGTAAGTCACGTCTTCCAGGATCCAGCGATGCGATCCCGAGTCTAGCTCAGGGTTACCACTTCTGGTACTAAAATCTCACCCCGAGCCAGACTCGGGAATACCGCCAGGGGGGTTAAAAGAACTAGCAAAAGTTTACCATATTAGGAAATATTGTGAAAGGACACTGGTTTTTGACAATAAAGCTGACGATGCACCATGAGTCACTAGTGTGCCTTAGCCAATGGCAGCTTGCCAAATACTGCTATAAAATGACATGTGTAAAAGGGTTCCTGTGTGACTCTGCATGAAACTCCTTGCTGTGAACAGAGTTCACCCCTATGTATCGATATATTTGTAATAAATCTGTCTTCTAATCAACATGACCGGAGTTGACTAATCAGTGAGAGAATGGAATTTTACTGACATCATGGTCCTTTTGAGCCGGAAGTAAGGTTTAGGTGGTGGATCGAACGGTTCTGTCCAAAATATCGGTGAGTATCAGACTCCCTCTCGCCGAGACCTAGATCCTCCCACTCAAGTTAAGTGGTAAAAAGAGGCTGGTCGGTTCCGGGATCCACACCTGACTTCTACTCCTGGACTTCTGATCCAGTCCTCCGGTAAGGTAAGACAGATCTTTTCTTTTCTCTTCTTTTCTCTTCTACTCAAGGTGATTTGGGTTTTTATTGAGTATGCCGGCACTGTAATTGATCTTATAAGATCTAGGTGACACAGGGGCCGAAGACAGAGGCACTTGGGGACGTTGCCTATGGTAAATAGACGTAGCCCGCTGTCCGAGACAGATTACAAAAAATTTAAGGTACCGAAAGATGATAGATGATAGATGATTGATAATTGTTGTGAATAGTGACTACAAGTAATCTGGATAGATTACAGAGTCACAGTGGCCATTTCAGGTTTTTTTATAACTGAGTGGTGATTGGGACAAAAGAGGAAGTGAATGTATGAGCAGGAATCAATCTATCTTGATCAGAAACACTTCCCCCAAAGATCGATTGTTTTTCTCTTTTTCTCTCGAGAGCAATATTTCCTGCACTGTTCCTTTTGCTGCATTTGTTAAAAAATGAGACTAACTCTCGCTCTTTCCTCCTCATGTTTAACATTACTGCTAACTTTATGTGTGGGGAGTCTTGATATTTTTGCTTTTCTTATTCTTATTGTTACTGTGATCCAAGGGTTGCTAGTCTGTTGGTTTACAGGTTGATAAAAGGCCTGCTTTATGATCTGTCTGGCTGCAAACTTGTGGTTTAAAAAAAAAAAAAAAAAAAAAAAAAAAACTGGACTCACGGACACCTAAGTGCACTTCCTCTTTTGTGTATGTGTGTGTGTGTGTAAAAAAAAAAAAAAAAAAAAAAATCTGATCAGAACGCTAAGAATACTGTTTGTTTTGACAAACTGTACTTTGTAGTAAATAAGGTAAAGATATAAGTTGTTTTATATGTATGTATGTATGTATGTATGTGTGTATATATATATGTTTATTTCCTGTTTGGAGAGTTTGGACTTTGGTCGCTGTTTTATATAGATTTTGGCAAAGTTTGAGGGTAGAATTACCAGTCTTGTATTCTAAACTCAAGGAAAAAAAAAAAAAAAAAAAAGTATGGATTAGAAATGGCGGAATACTGGTTTGAGCACGCTAGAATTAGAGTAGAAGGAAGGAGAACAAAAGAGAAATGCCAAGCCCAACTGCCCCTAGTGTACAAAGAGGCAGACAAAACAGTCAGCCACTAACTATGACTGTTTTTAGACCATGGACTGAGAGTGACGTGCAGAAGGCTACCGAGCATATTAAATATCCTAAGTTTGGGGCCCCAAACCAAATCATTGAAAATATGGAAGGTCTGAGGAACAGTTATAGGCTAAACGGGGTTGAAGTGGAAAGGGCCTTAAGGAGGGTTCTAGGATCAGATTGGGCATCAGTAAAGGGAAATTGGGACCCCTGTGTAGCCACAGTGCCCCCTCAACAAAGAGGGGAACCACTGGCCCTTGATAGCCAAGATTTGACAGACAGATTGACTGCCTTCTATCAGAGATGCAATCTCCGATGGGTATAACGAACTGACTGGCAAAAGATTAATATGACTGTAAAGGAAGACAAGGAAAGTGTCAGTGATTATCTAAATAAACTACGAGAAGTTTTTAAAGTGTTCTCTGGGCTCCCCGAAGCTGAGGATGTGAATAGTGCATATCAACAACAGCTAAGGATAGCTTTTGTTAATGGACTAAAACAGGATCATAAGTATTACATTTTTAAAAACATGGTTACTTACCGAACTGCATCAGTTTTAGATGTTTTGCAATGTTAAGCATTCTGAGAAGTATTTGAAAGTGATGGGAAAAAAATGTGAAAGTAAAGGTTTTTGTGCAAGGTGATGAAGGAGATACCCCCTTAAGAAGGAAGCAGAGGAGGGTATAGCCCCTGCAATACCCCTCCTTTTTCCTTTTTCCTTCCACAGGCTGGAGAATGGTACAGGATTTACAAGCTGTTAAACAGGCAGTTATACCAAGGGCATAAGGTAAATAAAACTAAACTCCAGTTGTGGCAACAGCAGGTCAAATACTTAGGGTATAATATCTCAAAAGAAGGTCCACACCTGGATGAGGAGAGAATTTGAGCCCTCCACCAGGTGCCGAAGCCAGAAACAAAGAAACAAATGATGTCCTTTTTGGGCATGACAAATTTTTGTAGAGCTTGGATTTCCGGGTATTCAATACTGACCGCGCCCCGTTGGTCCATACATTTGAGCCCAGTACGACACCTTTACTGTATGACAATACTTTTGACACAACCTCACTTAACAGTACAGAGATGTACTACATTAAACCCATCCACACTGATACCTCTTCCTGCTGATGGTCATAAACATGACTGTACTGCTGCCATTGCTGAAAAGGTACTGCCATGAAGTGATTGGAAAGATGTACCGTTATCTAACCCTGACATGACACTTTTTGTTGATGGCTCCAGTACGAAAAATCCAGATGGCACAAGTGTAACTGGATATGCAGAAGTGACACATGACAGAACAGGAAATCATAGAGATAGATCATACAGTCCTTACTGATATACAGCAGAATGTATCCCCTGGGGAAAAACAATATTGGAAAACAAAAGGTTGCACAATAATAGATAACATCTACACATCACCTGAAGGAAAGCTGGTATTGCCAAAATCCTTATTTAGGTATGCAGCAGTATTGACACATGGAGTAACTCATGTGTCAAACAGGAGGATGACTGAGATGTTAAATAAGGTATGTACAGCCTATGGCTTCACAAACTACTAAAAAACTTTTTGTTCTCAATGCATTATATGTGCAAGAGACAATGCTCAGGGAGGCATAAGACCACGGAATGGGAAGTTCCCCACACCGCAAAATCCATTCCAACACATTTGCATGGATTTTATTGAATTAGACAAATGTGAAAAGGAAGAAATATTGTTTGGAAATCATTGATGCATTGACCAAATGAGTAGAGATATTCCCCACAGGAAGTGCTGACGCCTTAACAGTATCCAAAGCCTTACTAAAAGATATAATTTCACAATTTGGGATACCAAAGAAGATTTATAGCGATAATGGTCCACATTTTGTAAATCAGACCATAAAACACCTAACAGAAGTGATGGGTATAGAAGTAAAGAATCACTGTGCATATCACCCTCAGTCTGCGGGGCTCGTAGAAAGACATAATGGGATATTAAAGAGCAAGCTAAAAAAGGAAAAAAGGCTATGGAAGAGAGAGGGAAAAATTGGATGTACTGTCTCCCACTAGCTATTTTAAGCATGCACATCACCCCCACTAAGGAGGGGCTGAGTCCATTTGAAATGATGTATGGTAGACCTTATAAAATACCTTTATTACCAAATGAAACCCACACAGAGGAAGGGGAGAGAACCTTAGCAGAATACATGTCAAGGTTATTAAAACAGAAACAAATTAACCAAGAGTGTTCCATTCCAGAAGGAGAGCCCATAGGTGAAGACAAAGTACAAATCGGGTGCTCATCAAGGTGATCAGAAAGAAGCATTAGGCAGAGTAGGGACAGAAAGACTGAAGGAGGGGGAAAGTGCAACTACAAAGGGAGGCAGATAAAAGGTCTGCTTGTCTCAACCTTGGTGAAGAAAAGGCCCTATTGAGGCCCCCCTCACTTCAGATAGGATGGTAGGGATTTTGTTCCTCGTGGGAGCATTGGTGACTCTAGGAGAGGCCTCTATACGGGGAGGTAGGAGACACGGGAGGATAGTGGAACCAATCAATTGGGAAGAGACAGGAAGAGCATTGAACCTCACCTTTGTTGAAGGAACCACCAGTACTATACAGGTGGATTTCTGCCAGATGACAGATTGTGGAGATAAGGTAGAAGCAAGCAAGTTGACCTGGGCCTACCGGGTGTACTACTTGGGATTCAATCATGTGGACAACTGCAGCCCAGGATTGGGGATATGAGATCCCAGCAGCAGGAGATTTAAAGAATAGATTAACCATAACTAAAAGCAGCCCACTCTCCCTGTACAGAACCAAAGAATTGCAATATATTATTGATTTCCCTGAAGGACCCCAAACTAGAAGATCAGAGGTTATACCGTTTAGGAGCTTGGATAACAGGAACTGACCTTTTGGGAAAATTCTTCCTTGAAGTTAAACCAAAGAATGAGACAAACAAGAAGTAAGAATTAGATAATGAGGACCGACTTACAGTAGAGGTATTAGGACCCACAGTGAGATTCACCAATCTCACAGTGGAAGAAGCTATAACATTAGAAACAGGATACCAGGATAACAATGAATGGCTTGAATGGTTAATCTATACTGCTAACATCCTTAAAAAAGAGAACTGCTTGGTCTGTGCAGGGGCCAGACCCCAGCTGGCTACAGTGCCTTTTCCCTTAAATAACAATATAGATCCAGATGGTTTAGGGTGTATGCTAAAGCTATATCAAAAAACATACAAACCTGACACCAACACTCCCTGTCACACATTAAGTTTATTGTTTCCCCGGGTTCAGAGACCTCAGATACCTCCTGCTGTCACGGCATACCCTGGCAACTTTACTTGTTTTGCACTTCCGGGGAATGAGAGTGGCACAGATTTGGGGTCTTTACCAGATGACTACTGCATGGAGAGGATTAACAAAATTGTAAAGGGAGAGGGCGACAACTGGGTTGAGCACGACACCCAGAGGGCGGACGTCTGGTGGTTATACGGAGACAAGAGGCTCAGAGTGAGCATCCCAGCCAATTCGCGAGGGGATTGTGCACTGGTACAGCTTACTGTCAGAGTCCCCTTGGAAGAAGGGTCACCGGAGGAGCAGAAGGGACACCTCTCCTGCGGGGTCTTTTGACCCCCAGATCTATATAGATGAGATTGGGGTTCCGCGTGGAGTGCCAAGCGAGTTCAAAGCTAGGAATCAAGTGGCAGCTGGATTTGAGTCTCTTCTCTGGTGGGTGACAGTAAACAAAAATGTTGACTGGATTAACTATATATACTATAACCAACAAAGGTTTGTAAACTACACCAGGGATGCAGTTAAGAGATTGGCAGAGCAATTAGCCCCTACCTCTCTGACGGCATGGCAGAATAGGATGGCATTAGATATGGTCCTAGCAGAAAGAGGAGGGGTCTGTAAAATGTTTGGCGGTATGTGTTGCACCTTTATTCCTAACAATACAGCTCCTGAAGGAACCGTGACTAGACCCCTTGAAGGATTAACAGCTTTATCGACTGAATTAGCGGAAAACTCGGGTATTAATGATCCATTCACAAATTGGCTTGAAATTTGGTTTGGGAAATGGACTGGACTTGCCATCTCATGTTTGATCTCTATTGCCGTGGTTTTAGCCATCTTAGTCATTTGTGGTTGTTGTTGTATTCCCTGTATCCTAGGACTCTCACAAAGATTAATTGAGACCGCCATGACCAGGATAATGTACCACACAGTTCCCCAAGGAGAAGATATCTACGATGATGCAAGTACTCCTCTCAATGAAGTAAGGTCTGAAAACCCAGTTGTGGAATGGACCTGCACTGAAGTAATAAATTGAGGAAGCAAATATAGATATCAGAGGAGGGAATGATAAGAAATATGTAAAGAATTACAAGTGATATCAACATTTGCCTTGTTCCTTTTATGCTTTTTTCTAGCTAAAATGGCGCTAACTTGTTGTTTATGCAACCTGCTTATTTCCGACTAACGCCTTAAACAATACTTAAAAGAACTAGCAAAAGTTTACCATATTAGGAAATATTGTGAAAGGACACTGGTTTTTGACAATAAAGCTGACGATGCACCATGAGTCACTAGTGTGCCTTAGCCAATGGCAGCTTGCCAAATACTGCTATAAAATGACATGTGTAAAAGGGTTCCTGTGTGACTCTGCATGAAACTCCTTGCTATGAACAGGTTTCCCCCCTATGTATCGATACATTTGTAATAAATCTGTCTTCTAATCAACATGACCGGAGTTGACTGATCAGTGAGAGAATGGAATCGTAGGCTACCACAGCGATCAGATGACCCGGAATCAGGAGTTGCGGGTCCCAATCATTAGTACAGGACCCGGGGCTCTTGGTGAGACCCCAGCTTCTGAGCTGGCAGTGCAGGGCAAGGGGTTCATTTTTGATCACTAAATAGCACAATTCATTAATAACACAGCACAAAGAACACTTTTTTCCACTTTATTTTTATTGTTAACACAGGAGCTAATCATTGCAGCTTTATATATTGGGTAAGCACGTGTTTTTGATGTACAGAGTAGAGTAGCCTGGCTGATGTGACCCAGTCCATCACATTGCCTACTTTTGAGCCATACAGAATATAGGTAAAAGATTGAACTAACAGAGCAATAGAGCTGCCTTTATGGTATTTCCCTGTTAACTCCATAATTTTCTGCTCAGTGATAACAATAAAGAATCATTGGTGTGTGATAGTCGAATGTCATGTCACTGTGTAAAGCTGCATATTATGGCAAGGATGAGTATGGTTTATCATCTGACCTGACTGTCATTTGATTGTTAAGTGATTATTTTCGCCACAAAAGGGCAATCGGTCTGGCAGCCAGGGCTCATACATCTTCAGGAAAGATCCCGGCATGAAGTAGCTGTGTGGGTGTGTGCCCAGCCTCAAGGACAGCCTTTTGATCTTAAATGCTGTTTGATGAGAGTGTGGAACACCAGAACAGGAAAAGGCAGTGCTACAAGCGGCAGAAAATTTGTATACCCCTAATGAGAAAATACAATGGCCACAAGGATGCGTTGCATGTGTCTGTGACAGATAGACTAAAGGTTTAAGTGGGCCAAAGTAAGCCAGGAAGCCAAAAAACTGTGTGGGATGGCAGATTCTAGCCATCCCAAGCATACTATTAAAGGTATATCAGTGGGTCAGTTTTTAAGACTCAGACGAATATGCAGCGATGATCAAAATCTCTATATGGAATCGTCGCCTATGAAAGAGCGTTTTAAAAATAGAGAATACCCGGAATCTACTTTAAATAGAGCTGTTAACATTGCTAATACAAAAAGAGATGCTTTGCTGAGTATTAGAACAACCTCTTCAGAAAAAGAAATGACTCTTAGCAATGTCACAGTTTTCTCTACACCTTTTAGTTTAGAGTTTAATAAAGTTGAATCCACGGTTAGAAAATATCTCCCTGTACTCTTCAATCACCCTATCTATGCATAGATTTTATTGAAGGGCATTAAAACGTAGGGCCCCTACATTGGGCCAAACTTTATCTCCAAGTTTATATACAAGTATACATTGTTCCCCACATTGGTTGCAATTTAAGGGGTTCCTTCCAGTGTGGGTGTAACACATGTCCATGTTGTACACATATTAGGAGAGGTAAACTTATTCACTCCATGACTACTAATAAGGATGTTAGAATTAAGTAATTTATCAATTGTAATACTAAGTATTTAGTATACATTATTACATGCGATTTGTCTATGATTCAGTTTGTTGGTCGCACAACTCGCAGGTTAAAAGATCGTTTACATGATCATCTATATGATATACAAAAGAACCATGCAACAAATGTGGCTAAACACTGGAATGAACAACACAACAAGGATATAACCAGTTTATATATACAAGGAGTTGAAAATGTAATAGTCCCAAAGATGGGGCGGAGATAGATTTAGACTATTATATAAAAAATACGTTTTCTGGATTTTTAATTTTAATACCAGAAAACCTCTTGGCCTTAACCATGAGTGGAACATAACAAATTTTTATGAATATCTCACATTTGGCCTTTCTAGATAGTTAGTGGTGTTCCAATTGGATAAAATAAAATAATTTCCACTGAAGTTATGGATGCCAATTGAATAACTAATTGAAATTTTTCCTCATTATAATAAAGACATAAGATTGTGTAGTTGGTTGTTAGTTCACTAGCCATTATTATCTCAGCTAAGAAATAAAATAACAATAACAATGAAAATAAAAATAAAAATAGAGTATAATTATATATAATGTAAATGTTACACTATTTTACATACACATTTTTATGTGCAGGTTAGTAATAGTTCGGCAGAGTAACGCCTAGCCCTGATCTGTTTTAACCAACATATTTGCACTCATGCACTTTATATTGGTGTTTAAAATCATGATTAAAATTAAAATACTAACATTAATGTTAGAACAAATTAAAATTATAAATAGAACCAATATAACTGAGGGCTAGTCACTTGGATAAAATGGAGAGTTTACATATTGTAGTTTTATTATGTATGATAATTCAGCCGATAATAAGTTTGTGTGTCAAATGCTCAATTTAATTTAATGTATATATTTCTAGAACATTTTTGTGCATATATATATATATATATATATATATATACACATCATTTTTTTACATTTTTAGAGTAGTGTTCTTGTACCCATAGAGATGTAAGTTTAAAAAATACTATAAAACAAAGATAATATAATATAATTGGTAAGAGTTTCATAGTGTAGAGGTCTTCTGTGTAGTTTTTATTTGTGCTGCTTGGTTTATACATTAACCACTTGAGCCCCGGACCATTATGCTGCCTAAGGACCAGAGGTCTTTTTCCAATTTGGCACTGCGTTGCTTTAACTGCTAATTGCGCGGTCATGCAATGCTGTACCCAAACGAAATTTGCGTTCTTTTCTTCCCACAAATAGAGCTTTCTTTTGATGGTATTTGATCACCTCTGCGGTTTTTATTTTTTGCGCTATAAACGGAAAAAGACCGAAAATTTTGAAAAAAAATGATATTTTCTACTTTTTGTTATAAAAAAAATCCAATAAACTAAATTTTAGTCATACATTTAGGCCAAAATGTATTCGGCCACATGTCTTTGGTAAAAAAAATGTCAATAAGCGTATATTTATTGGTTTACGCAAAAGTTATAGCGTCTACAAACTAGGGTACATTTTCTGTAATTTACACAGCTTTTAGTTTATGACTGCCTATGTCATTTCTTGAGGTGCTAAAATGGCAGGGCAGTACAAAACCCCCCCAAGTGACCCCATTTTGGAAAGTAGACACCCCAAGGAAATTGCTGAGAGGCATGTTGAACCCACTGAATATTTATTTTTTTTGTCCCAAGTGATTGAATAATGACAAAAAAAAAAAAAAAAAAAAATATTTACAAAAAGTTGTCACTAAATGATATATTGCTCACACAGGCCATGGGCCTATGTGGAATTGCACCCCAAAATACATTCAGCTGCTTCTCCTGAGTATGGGGATACCACATGTGTGGGACTTTTTGGGAGCCTAGCCGCGTACGGGGCCCCGAAAACCAATCACCACCTTCAGGATTTCTAAGGGTGTAAATTTTTGATTTTACTCCTCACTACCTATCACAGTTTCGGAGGCCATGGAATGCCCAGGTGGCACAAAACCCCCCAAAATGACCCCATTTTGGAAAGTAGACACCCCAAGCTATTTGCTGAGAGGCATATTGAGTCCATGGAATATTTTATATTTTGACACAAGTTGTGGGAAAGTGACACTTTTTTTTTTTTTTTTTTTTTTTTTTGCATAAAGTTGTCACTAAATGATATATTGCTCACACAGGCCATGGGCATATGTGGAATTGCACCCCAAAATACATTTAGCTGCTTCTCCTGAGTATGGGGATACCACATGTGTGGGACTTTTTGGGAGCCTAGCCGCGTACGGGACCCCGAAAACCAATCACCGCCTTCAGGATTTCTAAGGGTGAAAATTTTTGATTTCACTCTTCACTGCCTATCACAGTTTCGGAGGCCATGGAATGCCCAGGTGGCACAAACCCCCCCAAATGACCCCATTTTGGAAAGTAGACACCCCAAGCTATTTGCTGAGAGGCATGGTGAGTATTTTGCAGCTCTCATTTGTTTTTGAAAATGAAGAAAGACAAGAAAAAACATTTTTTTTTTCTTTTTTCAATTTTCAAAACGTTGTGACAAAAAGTGAGGTCTGCAAAATACTCACTATACCTCTCAGCAAATAGCTTGGGGTGTCTACTTTTCAAAATTGGGTCATTTGGGGGGGTTTTGAACTGTCCTGGCATTTTATGCACAACATTTAGAAGCTTATGTCACACATCACCCACTCTTCTAACCACTTGAAGACAAAGCCCTTTCTGACACTTATTGTTTACATGAAAAAGTTATTTTTTTTTTGCAAAAAAATTACTTTGAACCCCCAAACATTATATATTTTTTTAAAGCAAATGCCCTACAGATTAAAATGGTGGGTGTTTCATTTTTTTTTTTCACACAGTATTTGCGCAGCGATTTTTCAAACGCATTTTTTGGGGAAAAAACACACTTTTTTAAATTTTAATGCACTAAAACACACTATATTGCCCAAATGTTTGATGAAATAAAAAAGATGATCTTAGGCCGAGTACATGGATACCAAACATGACATGCTTTAAAATTGCGCACAAACGTGCAGTGGCAACAAAATAAATACATTTTTAAAAGCCTTTAAAAGCCTTTACAGGTTACCACTTTAGATCTACAGAGGAGGTCTACTGCAAAAATTACTGCCCTCGATCTGACCTTCGCGGTGATACCTCACATGCATGGTGCAATTGCTGTTTACGTTTGACGACAGACCGCCGATTGCGTTCGCCTTAGCGTGAGAGCAGGGGGCGACAGGGGTGCTTTTTTTTTTTTTTTTTTTTTCTTTATTATTTTTCTGCTTTTTTTATCTTATTTTTAAACTGTTCCTTTCATATTTTTTTTTTTTAATCATTTTTATTGTTATCTCGGGGAATGTAAATATCCCCTATGATAGCAATAGGTAGTGACAGGTACTCTTTTTTGAAAAAATTGGGGTCTATTAGACCCTAGATCTCTCCTCTGCCCTCAAAGCATCTGACCACACCAAGATCGGTGTGATAAAATGCTTCCCCAATTTCCCAATGGCGCTATTTACATCCGGCGAAATCTAAGTCATAAAATGCTCGTAGCTTCCGGTTTCTTAGGCCATAGAGATGTTTGGAGCCACTCTGGTCTCTGATCAGCTCTATGGTCAGCTGGCTGAATCACCGGCTGCATTCTCAGGTTCCCTGTTGAGACAGGAGAGCCAGAGAAAAACACGGAAGACGGTGGGGGGGGGGCATTCCCTCCCACGGCTTGTAAAAGCAGTCTAGAGGCTAATTAGCCGCTAGGATTGCTTTTACATGAAAGCCGACCGCTGGCTGAAAAGAATGATACCAAGATGATACCTAAACCTGCAGGCATCATTCTGGTATAACCACTCAAAGTCGTGAATGGCG
Organism: Aquarana catesbeiana; assembly: GCF_042186555.1. NCBI lineage: Eukaryota > Metazoa > Chordata > Amphibia > Anura > Ranidae > Aquarana > Aquarana catesbeiana. The sequence continues at coordinate 417,851,430 of NC_133325.1, read as the reverse complement.
TACCTGAAGACAAAAAAATGGTTAACAATAAAGCACAGTAAACGGTAAAGTATAAAAAATTGCATACCTGAAAAAGCAAACATGATAAAACATAATAACAATAAAACATTGCAGAATAGAATACAGTAAAAAAGAGCAGAACAATAGAGAGAGAATAGAGAGAGAGAGAACAATAAAACGACAACAATTTTTTTTTATTTTATATATATATATTTTTTTTTACACTTTTTTTGTAACTAACTTTTGTAACTGTAACCGGTTCCAGGTTCGGGTCTCTCAAAATGCGATGGCATCTTGGGAGACCCTGTGAAAGTGTGCCTAGTCTGTGCAATGCTGTACCCTACGCTAATACTCAACTAGTGAATGGTAGCGTTCAAAACATTCACCAATGCAAAGACCAGGATTGTCAGGACAGGAGGGACAATAATAGCGGGTGTCATGCCTATATCCGCGCTTCCTGCAGACACAACATCTTTTTTGGGGGGGTTCGTTGGGTAGGGGTACTCGGGAGGACATAAAAATGCCTCTCATGCAGCCGACTGCATTTGGTTGGGGATGTGAATGGGGGAAGTACGGGCGCTGCAGAAGTGGTGGGTTCCCAATTAGGATTGGCGAATGCAGCAGGATGGGCACGACGGGCCTGTGTTTGTCTTCTTGGTGGCAGCGGGACACTACTTGTGCTTGCCACCTCACCAGCTTGAACTGCACTTATGGGACTCGCCACGTCACCAAGTGTTACTGCAGTGCTGGTTTGACTACGACCGGGGTGTACTAGGCCGCTGGTGCTTGCCAGTTCACCAAAACGCTACCAAAAAAACTGTTAGCGATCGCAGGGATCAAGGCCTGACTCTGCGAACGCTGCAGTTATGTGTTTAGTGTTTTGTAAGTGTCAGTGATCGATCGATACTGCACTTGGGTGGGCTGGGCTGGGCCGGGCGGAGGGGCAAAACACAGGTGCTAGCAGGTATCTGGGCTGATCCCGCTAACACTGCGTTTTTGGGAACCCTAAACTGCTGGGGACGCTAGTATAGATCTGATTGGATCAGATATTGATCCGTTCAGATACTATACCACTAAGGGAGGTGTATGCTGCATGCGTGGGTGTTAGCGGTACTGGCGCTAACCTGACGCTGCCTGGGGCTGGTGCTTGCCAGTTCACCAAAATGCTACCAAAAAAACTGTTAGCGATCGCAGGGATCAGGCCTGACTCTGCGAACGCTGCAGTTATGCGTTTAGTGTTTTGTAAGGGACAGTGATCGATCGATACTGCACTTGGGTGGGCCAGGCCGGGCGGAGGGGCAAAATGCAGGTGCTAGCAGGTATCTGGGCTGATCCCGCTAACACTGCGTTTGTGGGAACCCTAAACTGCTGGGGACGCTAGTATAGATCTGATCGGATCAGATATTGATCCGATCAGATACTATACCACTAAGGGAGGTGTACGGTGCGTGCGTGGGTGTTAGCGCTACTGGCGCTAACCTGACGCTGCCTGGTGCTGATGCTTGCCAGTTCACCAAAATGCTACCAAAAAAACTGTTAGCGATCGCAGGGATCAGGCCTGACTCTGCGAACGCTGCAGTTATGCGTTTAGTGTTTTGTAAGTGACAGCGATCGATCGATACTGCACTTGGGTGGGCCGGGCGGAGGGGCAAAACGCAGGTGCTAGCGGGTATCTGGGCTGATCCCGCTAACACTGTGTTTTTGGGAACCCTAAACTGCTGGGGACGCTAGTATAGATCTGATCGGATCAGATATTGATCCGATCAGATACTATACCACTAAGGGAGGCGTATGCTGCGTGCGTGGGTGTTAGCGGTACTGGCGCTAATCTGACGCTGCCTGGGGCGACGCATATCACCGCCGGGCGATCAGGGGGCTAAACCTTTATTCGGTAATAAACGGCGGGTGCTCTGACACTATAAAAAATAAACGAACTAACCAGCGTCAACCGTAACGTTTATACGGTGATCAGTGGTGAAAGGGTTAACTAGGGGGCAATCAAGGGGTTAAAACATTTATTAGATAGTATATGGGGGTCCCTGACACTATAAAACGCTGACGGTGAACCTAAATATTTAGGTCCCTAACTAGCGTCACCAGTGACACTAATACAGCGATCAGAAAAATGATCGCTTAGCAACACTGGTGACAGGGGGTGATCAAGGGGTTAAAACTTTATTAGGGGGGGTTAGGGGGGTACCCTAGACCTAAAGGGGGGTAATACTAACTGTCCCAACACTGTAACTGTCACAAACTGACACTATGCAGTAATCAGAAAAAAAAAAAAAAAAAAAAAAAAAAACCTGCTAATGTCAGTTTGTGACGGGGGGGGGGGGGTGATTGGGGGGGGATCGGGGGGCGATCGGGGGGGGGGATCGGGGTGTTTTGTATGCCTGGCATGTTCTACTGTGTGTGTAGTGTGTTGTGCACTTACATTGATGTCTTCTCCCCTCGGCGCTGGAACGGAATACCGAGCTGAGGGGAGATGACATCATTTCCTTTGCTGCTGTTTAGCATACAGCAGCAAAGGAATGTTCCCATTGGCCGGCGGCGATCGCGAGGGGGGGGGCCACGAACGGATGGCCTCCCCCTCATCTCGGATCGCCGGGGAACAGAACGGGACCGCCTCGGGCGGCGGGGGGGGGTCCGATCGGACCCCCCACCCGCGGAAGGCAAATCACGTACATGTACGTGATTTTGCCTGCCCTTGCCGCTTTGCCGACGTAAATCGGCGTTAGGCGGTCCTTAAGTGGTTAAAGCGGGGGTCCACCTATCTATCGTTTTTTTTTTTTTTTTTTAGTTCATTCACAAACTTTTCTTCTCAGCATTACATACTCACATATTGTGTGTAATATGTCCTCCTGTGTCAGATTTCGTCGGAAAGAATAACTTATATTATTCACTGCAGGCGGTTTCCATCTTCATTGTGGGCATTTGAAGCCCACAAGCATTTATTTCCTGGATGTGGTGAATGCTGTGCTCCCAGCATTCACCGCTCGTTCCCGCACATGCTCAGTGGCATCCTGGGAAGCCTGAGACTAGCTCCCAGGAGTCCGGTAGAGGCTAGAAACACGCCTACTCCCATGGGAGGAGAACCAGGAAGTGCAAAGAAGAATAGAAAAATAAAAGGTAATTACGGCGATTTAAATTTTTTTAAACGGCATGTCAGCATCTAGGCAAGGAAGAGAATACATACAGATATTGTTCAAAATTTGGGTGGAACCCCGCTTTAATACACGTCTATAAGGAATATGCGTCTTCCATATTTTCTAGGCTTTTCTGGGTTTTTTCTATTTTTCTAGATTTTTCAGGATTTTGCAGAAAGGTTTTTTAATACGTTTATTATAATGCAAGTTGCCATCCAACGGTTGTTAGGTTTTTGTAAGACCCCCTCTATAATTAAAAACATTTTAGGTGTTGTAAAATCATGTTACAAATACAATGATGTTTTAAAAATAAAGCTATTCAATAATACATGAGAAGTTTTTGACAACTAATCAGTTAGTATTTTAAATGATATTTGTTGTAACATTCATAGATGGATTTGTCTTCAATTGTACATCTATTTTATAATGTTTTCATTAGACAACATCAACAGTCGATGCATGTAACAGGGTTACATTTTGGCAAGGAAGACATTCAATTGAAATGTAATTGGTTACTAACAGATGTTAAATTGCTGACCATCTTTTTTGTATGTACAGTGGGGCAAAAAAGTATTTAGTCAGCCACTAATTGTGCAAGTTCTCCCACTTAAAAAGATGAGAGAGGCCTGTAATTGCATAGTTGCCAACAGTCCCGATTTTTGCCGGGACAATCCCGATTTTTGGACCCTCATCCCGATCGGAGGCTGTCCCGAATCGGGATTTTCATCGGGAAAATCGGGAATGTTTGTTTTTTAATTTTTGGAGCAGCTGGCTCTAGCAAAATGGCCGCCGGTGCCGCCGCCGCTAGATCTTCCCCTTTGTGTTCAGTGGAGAGAGGAATGGGGCTCGATCTGTGCAGCAAATCAATCGGCTTCTTTAGCTGCATGGATCGGCCCCTCCCCTCTCCACTGAACACACGGCGCTGGTGTCTATCGGCGCCTGCCCAGTACGTAGCGGATACTATGCGATGGGGGGGACACTTTTCGTCAGAACACCGGCTGCTCCTGGAGTTCCTGGTTGTGTGCTGGGGGGAGTTATGGGAGGGGTGGGTCTGCACTGGCACTGGTACTGATGGAGGGGGTGGTCTGCACTGAGGGGGGGCTGCACTAATGAGGGGGGCTGCACTGAGGGGGTTCTGCACTAATAGAGGGTTGGTCTGCAATAATAGAGGGGGGGTCTGCACTGATAGAGGGGGGGCTGCACTGAGGGGGTTCTTCACTAATAGAGGGGGGTCTGCACTGATAGAGGGGGGTCTGCACTGATAGAGGGGGGTCTGCACTGAGAGGGGTTTGCACTAATAGAGAGGGGTCTGCACTGAGGGGGTTCTGCACTAATAGAGGGGGGTCTGCACTGAGGGGGGTCTGCACTAATAGAGGGGGGTCTGCACTGATAGAGGGGGGTCTGCACTGATAGAGGGGGTCTGCACTGTGGGGGGTCTGCACTGATAGAGGGAGGTCTGCACTGAAAGAGGGGAGGTCTGCACTGATGGGGGGTCTGCACTTATAGAGGGGGTCTGCACTGATAGAGGGGGGGTCTGCACTGAGAGGGGCCTGCACTGATAGAGGGGGGTCTGCACTGATGGAGGAGGGGTTTGCACTGAGGGGGTCTGCACTGATGGAGGGAGGTCTGCACTGAGGGGGTCTATACTGATAGATGGGGGACCGCACTGAGGGGGGTCTGTATTGAGGGAGAGGGGTCTGTACTGAGGGGGTCTATACTAATGAGGGGGGTCTACACTGAGGGGGTCTAAACTGATGAAGGGGGTCTGTACTTAGTGGGGGGTCTGTACTGAGGGAGGAGGATCTATACTGCTGGAGGGGCGGTCTGTACTTAGTGGGGGGGTCTGTACTGAAGGAGGGGGTCTGTACTGAAGGGAGGGGGAGGGTTACCTATATACAGGAGGGGGGTTAACTATATACAGGAGTAGGGATGAGCTTCGAGTTCGACTCGAACATCGGCTGTGCGCCGAACAGCGAACAATTTGGGGTGTTCGCGGCAAATTCGAATGCCACGGAACACCCTTTAAAAGTCTATGGGAGAAATCAAAAGTGCTAATATTAAAGGCTTATATGCATGGTATTGTCATAAAAAGTGTTTGGGGACCTGGGTCCTGCCCCAGGGGACATGTATCAATGCAAAAATAGTTTTAAAAACGGCCATTTTTTCGGGAGCAGTGATTTTAATAATGCTTAAAGTGAAACAATAAAAGTGTAATATCCCTTTAAATTTCATAGCTGGGGGGTGTCTATAGTATGCCTGTAAAGGGGCGCATGTTTCCCGTGTTTAGAACAGTCTGACAGCAAAATGACATTTCAAAGGAAAAAAAGTCATTTAAAACTACTCGCGGCTATTAATGCATTGCCGGTCCGACAATACACATAGAAGTTCATTGATAAAAATGGCATGGGAATTCACCACAGGGGAACCCCGAACCGAAAAAAAAATGACGTGGCCCTTCAGGTCTGGTATGGATATTAAGGGGAACCCCGGACAAAATTCAAAAAAAAAAAACGGCGTGGGCACCCCCCAGAAATCCATACCACATATATATGTATCAGCGCTCAGGACCAGTGGTATAAGTTACATGAATTATATCTGTAAATTATATAAAGTCCAATATTGGTTGCTGGGAATAATATCTATAAAAAGTCCGTGATGGTAGATCGATGTGGTGACAAACAGAATCTTTATCTTTAATGGACACCAGTGCTAAGGGCAGCTTTCATGATGAGCGAAGTCAGCTCTCTAGACAACCATAGAAAAACAAGCGAAGGAAAGTGCCTCTGAGTGCAAGCATTTAATATGAAATAATAGGCACATATTCACACTTACAGTATAGTAAATGAAGTACAGTTCCAGTAAAAAGATCATCCTAGGTCAGTCCTGCGTCCATTAGCCGAAATCTATGATGGTGCTCCGAAGAATCTATACATGGAATTTTTTAGTAATTATATTTAGATGTATAGAATGAGGGAAAAGGAGGGAAATAAGAAGAGGGAAAGGGCAGAAGGAAGGGGGGGGCTCTTTCCCGTCCTTCCCACACTTGAAAAAGGAGCGCGCATGCCCATTGTGAGCTTTGCGCATGCTCAGAAACGTGTTGTGTGTTCCCGTCCATCACAGTCATCCTGGTGACGTCACACGCTCACAAGCGCCTTGCCGAAATATGGAAGCTTCCATTCAGCTCAGCAGCCTAGCGGTCTGTCACTCCGAGCGGAGACCCGTGGCTATCCCCTCGGAGCACCATCATAGATTTCGGCTAATGGACGCAGGACTGACCTAGGATGATCTTTTTACTGGAACTGTACTTCATTTACTATACTGTAAGTGTGAATACGTGCCTATTATTTCATATTAAATGCTTGCACTCAGAGGCGCTTTCCTTCTCTTGTTTAAAAATCCATACCAGACCCTTATCCGAGCATGCAACCTGGCAGGCCGCAAGAAAAGAGGGGGGGACGAGAGAGCGGCCCCCCCTCCTGAATTGTACCAGGCCACATGCCCTCAACATTGGGAGGGTGCTTTGGGGTAGCCCCCCAAAACACCTTGTCCCGATGTTGATGAGGACAAGGGCCTCATCCCCACAACCCTGGCCGGTGGTTGTGGGGGTCTTCAGGCAGGGGACTTATCGGAATCTGGAAGCCCCCTTTAACAAGGGGACCCCAAGATCCCGCCCCTCCCCCCTGTGTGAAATGGTAAGGGGGTACAAAAGTACCCCTACCATTTCACTAAAAAACTGCCAAAAATGTTAAAAATGACAAGAGACAGTTTTTGAAAATTCCTTTATTTAAATGCTTCTTCTTTCTTCTATCTTCTATCTTCCTTCGGTTTCTTCCTCCATCTTCTTCTTCTGGTTCTTATGGCTCTTCTGGTTCTTCCTCCGGTGTTCTCGTCCAGCATCTCCTCCGTGGCGTCTTCTTCCCTTCTTCTCCTCGGGCTGCTCCGCATCCATGGCATGGAGGGAGGCTCCCGCTCTTCTCTTCATCTTCTTGTCTTCTTCACCTTCTTCATATTCTTCTCTTCTTCATCTTCTTCTCCGGGCCGCTCCGCATCCATGGTGGCATGGAGGGAGGCTCCCACTGTGTGACGCTTCTCCTCTTCTGACGGTTCTTAAATAATGGGGGGCGGGGCCACCCAGTGACCCCGCCCCCTCTGACGCACGGTGACTTGAAGGGACTTCCCTGTGGCATCACGGGGAATGCCACAGGGAAGTCCCGACACGTAATTTTTCGCTATTTTTTTGCTATGCCACGCCTATAAACACATGCCCCGACCCTAATTATTATACGGCTCCGCCTACAGCCAAAAAAGTGTCCCACAAATTTTTTTTGCAATGTTGGCAACTATGTAATTGTCATCATAGGTATACTTCAACTATGAGAGACAAAATGTGGAAACAAATCCAGACAATCACATTGTCTGATTTTTGAAAGAATTTATTTGCAAATTATGGTGGAAAATAAGTATTTGGTCACCTACAAACAAGCAAGATTTCTGGCTCTCACAGACCTGTATCTTCTTCTTTAAGGGGCTCCTCTGTCCTCCACTCATTACCTGTAATAATGGCACCTGTTTGAAATTGTTAGACACCTGTCCACAACCTCCACAACCGCAAACAGTCACACTTCAAACTCCACTATGGTGAAGAGCTGTCGAAGGACACCAGAAACCAAATTGTAGACCTGCACCAGTCTGGGAAGACTGAATCTGCAATAGGCAAGCAGCTTGGTGTGAAGAAATCAACTGTGGGAGCAATAATTAGAAAATGGAAGACATACAAGACCACTGATAATCTCCCTTGATCTGGGGCTCTGGGGCTCAAAATGATCACAAGAACGGTGAGCAAAAATCCCAGAACCACACAGGGGGACCTAGTTGACCTGCAGAGAGCTAGCACCAACGTAACAAAGGATACCATCAGTAACACACTGCGCCTCCAGGGACTCAGATCCTGCAGTGCCCCCCTGCTTAAGCCAGTACATGTCCGGGCCCGTCTGAGGTTTGCTCGAGAGCATTTGGATGATCCAGAAGAGGATTGGGAGAATGTCATATGGTCAGATGAAACCAAAGTAGAACTGTTTGGTAGAAACACAACTTGTCGTGTTTGGAGGAGAGAGAATGCTGAGTTGCAACCAAAGAACACCATACCTACTGTGAAGCATGGGGGTGGCAACATCATGCTTTGGGGCTGCTTCTTTGCAAAGGGAACAGGACGACTGATCCGTGTACATGAAAGAATGAATGGGGACATGTATCGTGAGATTTTGAGTGAAAACCTCCTCCCATCAGCAAGGGCATTGAAGATGAAACGTGGCTGGGTCTTTCAGCATGACAATGATCCCAAACACACAGCCCGGGCAACGAAGGAGTGGCTTCGTAAGAAGCATTTCAAGGTCCTGGAGTTGCCTAGCCAGTCTCCAGATCTCAACCCCATAGAAAACCTTTGGAGGGAGTTGAAAGTCCGTGTTGCCCAGCGACAGCCCCAAAACATCACTGCTCTAGAGGAGATCTGCAGGGAGGAATGGGATTGTCTGGATTTGTTTCCACATTTTGTCACTCATAGTTGAGGTATACCTATGATGACAATTACAGGCCTCACTTATCTTTTTAAGTGGGAGAACAATTGGTGGCTGACTAAATACTTTATTGCCCCACTGTATATATACCTGTCCATATGCACCTGTTTGAGTTATGAGTAAGCACCCAACACTGGTGTGAAATGTGTCAGTACCTGTAGTTCACCACTGTATATCCGCGTATTTCGAACAAAGAGATTGCACAGAAGTGCATCTGTCCAGCCTTTTTTTGTCCTATCTATTGATGTGATTTGTAGGAATCTGCTGTCAGAAACTTTCCTAAATAAAAGTGGGCAGAAAAGTGCTTACACGCAAGTTGGGTAGTGGTTTCAATCATTGAAAGCTCTACCTTTGATGATAAATCTTCACAAAAACAACATGCTTTTCCAACAACAGAACCTTCAAAGAAATATATTGTTGATCCGCCATATGTTATAGCTATTGACAATGCAAATACCAAAGATTTTAGAACGTCTTTATTTGTATATCTTATCATACTCTTGCAAACATGTTTTCCACTTTTGTATCTCATTTCTATTGCTTACAGGGACTACACTCTTCAAGAGCTGGGCATGTACATCCATAATAACTATACATAAGCTGCATCGTTTTTTCAAGCTGTACTTTAGTAAGACTTTTAAAAGACAAAAACAAAATAGTTTGCTGCCAGATGCATATGTATATCAATATAAGTCTGTTGCCATAAATTAGCATTTGCATTTTACAGTTTTAAAGCTGAACCCTGGGATAAAAAAAATATTGTATAAATACAAGAGGTATGTGTATTCCTACTTGAATCTTGGTCTGTTTTGTGTATTTGTTCCAGACCCATGCAGAAATCCAGTAATAAACATTTTCTGCAAACATTTCTCTGTCATTATACAGTTTATTTTTGTCACACTAAACTACTCCACGTTCCAGCGCCAGCTTTTTATTTCAGTGTGCTGCCACCAGCTTTCTACGCCATTCACAGCTCATCCTCTTCTTTATAGGGCTAGCGCACATGTTGCTCAGCTTTTGAACAACACATCAACATGCTAGCTGCCATGCCCGCTGTGGCTCCAAGTGTCTGCTGAGTCTCCATGTGCCTCTGACATCTCAGTTGATGTAGTGTCTCATGTGTTCCTCAGTGCCTCCATGATCCTCAACTTTCCTACCTTCAACTTATTCAGTGTTCCCAGTGTACCTCTGTAACTCCCCATGACCCACAGCATTCCTGATTCCAAGCATCCTCTGTCTTATCTGTGCATCTCCCTGTCATTAGTGTTTGCTGAAACTCTGTGTGCCCCTGGCATCCCAGTCACCTTAATGTTTCCTGTGATCCCCAGTGACTGTCTATCAACAAATATTTAAGTGTTGTACCCCTCAGGCCTGATGGTAGCCTATGGTGTCACCACTATTTTTATAAATGTGAGCTTGCAAAGATATTTGATGCACATAAAGTGGGTTTATATCGATTGTGGCTATTGAACAATTTATTTCAATAAAGGTTTTTGTGCCTGCAGTTCAGCTCTATCAGACTAGTTTCCTAATTATCTAACCTTCCACCAACCCATGAAACCATCCCCCCTCTATTCCTGCTGGCCCACATTTACCTTCTTTGAGAGTGATAGCCTCCCGTGTTATTCAGTAAACAACTAGTGCCGACTTGCTTTCTCCTGTGCACTGAGGTCCCATAAACTTGAATGTGATTTACCCATACTGCAGAAGCAGAATGTCCTGTTCTGGAGAGGTCTATGTAGGTTAGTTTAATGGGCTATGGAAGAAGGTAGGGTCAGGGGTTAGTTAAATAACAAGTTTGTTTTTTAAATCAAACTCAAATATGTGCTGAAATATAGATGGGAGATGGGAGATGGCAGGTCAGGAACCCACTCTCTGGGCTTGCCGACCCACAATCCCAGAGCAGGAGGTGGAGGGCCACATCAGAGGGCCAGCGGTTGGGCACCCCTATTTTACAGTATACCTAAAACCTTTAGTAGGTAATGGCAAATAATTTGCTTAGCCATCCTTTCTTCTTGCTGTCATTGTCCTATTTAAGGGATTTTTTTTTACTTTCTATCCCAGCGACATAACAGGAGGTGAGAGAAAATCTTACTAAGGGTCCCCTTTTGGATAATTGTCACTGTAGCAGATTTCCCCATTGGAAAATTGCTCTACTATTCCTATTAAATTTCGAAATGTAATAGTTTGTATTTCATATCACCTTTCACCTTGTTGACAATAGACCAGGACAAACAGAGAAGCGAAATCTTCCCAACAGGCAAATAGACTGTAAAAAAAAAAAAAAAAAAAAAAAAACAGCAGTTTTAAGACTTCCCAGCTTTATCCAAACAAAAATGATTTGGCTTTAGATACACTTTAATATTTAGCTCTATGGTTTATTTGCACTTTCTCTCTCCATAGGTTCAAACATACATTCTTATCCTACTTAATCCTATGTGTCTATGGAACTGTCCACCACCTGTGGTGACTGAACATGGTCAGATGATGTTGTACATCCAACTAACTGCTATACACCTAAAGGCATCTACAAACCAACCATTTCATAAATAGATAAGTGTGCCCACCTCTTCTCTTGTCCAGCACTCCAGTGAGTGCTGGAGCAACAGAGTGGAGAACGGTGACTAACAGTCACCAATCTCCACTTCGAGAGGCCCAAGAACTTAGCAATCAGTGGTCATGCAATCGTTCTCAGACTTAGAGCCAGTGGGAGACAGCTTTGGCATCACAGCAATGCTGCACCATTGAGATTAGCATGTATGTTGTTTTTTTATTAACCCCCATACATCTTCTTTAAAGATACACTGGTAAACTCAAATGCCGCGTACACACGGTCGGACTTTTCGTCTACAAAAGTCCGACAGCCTGTCCGACATACTTCCGACGTACCTTCGGCGGACTTGCGGCAGACTTTCTTACGAACGGACTTGCCTACACACGACCACACAAAAGTACGACAGCCTAGTACGCGGTGACGTACACCAAGTCCGACGAGACTATAAAACGGAAGTTCAATAGCCCGTACGACACCCTTTGGGCTCCTTCTGCTAATCTCGTGTTTATCTCGTGTTAGTAGAAGTTTGGTGAGAGACGATTCGCGCTTGTGAGACTCGTATTTTTCAGTTCGTTTTAACTGTTGTTCAGTCTGTGCTTGTGAGGTTTGTATCTGCTTTTCAGTGCGTTTGGTCAGTTGGCATTGAGAAATCTTTGTTTTATTGGCCGCTCGTTCCTGATTTTCAGGTCGTTCTTCACAGGCCTTGCTGTTCTTCAGTGCGTTCTGTTTAGTGCGTTCTGACCAGCCGACCGTTTTGAAACCATGTTACCTGTACGTACTCGTCGTAGAGCTCGTGCATTGTATGTGCTTGGTGCTGTAGTTTATTCTTCAGCCCAAGACCAGTCCATGAACAGGGCGAGGAGGAGTTCATGGACCAAGAATTGGTTGCTTCAGCGTGACCAGTTCTGTCACATGCCTTTGCTCCGTGAGATCCGTGAGAATAATCCTGAGGATTTCAGGAACTTTCTCCGGATGACGGACCCCGTTTTTGACCGTTTGTTGGCTTTGCTGACCCCCTATATCAGCAGGCAGGATACCTGCATGAGGCAAGCCATCACTCCGGAGCAGAGGCTGGTCGCTACCTTGCGGTATTTGGCCACAGGGAGAAGCCTGCAGGACCTTAAGTTCTCGACAGGCATCTCCCCCCAGGCTCTGGGGATCATTATCCCAGAGACCTGTTCTGCCATCATCCAGGTCCTGCAGAAGGACTATATTAAGGTAAGATATTTTTCTTTTATTAGCATCACATGTTCTTTTATGTAATCTTTGATAATGTAATGTATTTCTTGCTTCAAACACTACTTACCATCATTGCAATATAGTGTGAATGTCCCCTTTTTATCCTCACACATGCTGGAATTTTTTCCTGTTATTTTTTGTCATGCATGTATATTTTCCTTCAATAACCTTCCCAGCATGAAGTGATGGGAACATATCCACCTAGTCTACTCATTTAGAATGTATTTTGTTTGAGTGTATTTAGTGTGCTTATAATTAGCAATTAGCTAGATTTCCCAACCCCCCCACCCACCCCCACCTAAACTCAGTCCAAATAGTGTGCTGCTAATTAGCAATTATCTTGATTTCCCAACCCCCCCACCCACCCCCACCTAAACTCACTCCAAATAGTGTGCTGCTAATTAGCAATTATCTTGATTTCCCCCCCACCCACCCCACCTAAACTCACTCCAAATAGTGTGCTGCTAATTAGCAATTATCTAGATTTCACAACCCCCCCACCCACCCCCACCTAAACTCACTCCAAATAGTGTGCTGCTAATTAGCAATTATCTTGATTTCCCAACCCCCCCACCCACCCCCACCTAAACTCACTCCAAATAGTGTGCTGCTAATTAGCAATTATCTAGATTTCCCAACCCCCCCACCCACCCCCACCTAAACTCACTCCAAATAGTGTGCTGCTAATTAGCAATTATCTAGATTTCACAACCCCCCCCCCCCACCCTCGTTAAAATTTGCTTGAATGTTCTGTGGTGTTGATTTGTCTAAAGCAAATATGAGTTGCAGTTTGCAAAATGCATGTGCACTCTACAAGTGCATTTGTTCCAGTGCTTTAGTAAATGAGCAGAAGCTCTGCTGATTTCCATCATCAAATCATATGCAAGCCTCAAAGTGTTTTCATTAATTGCCCTTGCCTGTGATTGTGTACTCCTTGCAACATGAATGCCTTTTTACATTACCTCATTTACTGTAAGCTGGTTAGCAACTGCACCTGCAGAGTGCGACAACTGCAGTCTTGTAGCCTTTTTAGTCCCTAAATTCCTGCGTGTCCTAAAAGTAATCTTTTTTAGGGATTTCACAACCCCCTAAAATGTAATCAATGTTCCATCAGAGGGGGTGAGCAATCTGATAAGTGTGCCTTTCCATATTAGTTATTCCAGAAGAATTAAATTATTTAATGTTATACTGATGCTGGGGAATAATGTTTTTAATTGTCTAATTTTATTGCAATGTTAGCTTCCAAATTAATTGATTTTGGTTTTCTTGTTTGATTCCCCAGTTTCCTTCAACGCCACAGGAATGGCAGACTGTGGCATCCCATTTTGCCAGCCGTTGGGACTTTCCCAATTGTGGAGGGGCTATAGATGGGAAACATGTCCACATTGTGCCACCACCCCATTCGGGGTCATACTATTTTAATTATAAGGGGTTCCACAGTATTGTTTTAATGGCGGTGGTGTCGGCACACTATGATTTTTTATATGTGGACGTGGGGAAGAATGGCCGGATGTCGGATGGAGGAGTATTTGCCCAGACGGAGTTCTGCCAGCATCTCCAGAGTGGTGGCCTGGGATTGCCACCTGATGAGGATAACGTGGAAGGACTCCCCTTTGTCTTCATTGCCGATGAAGCCTTCGCTCTCAGCAAGCACCTCATGAGGCCATTCCCCCAAAGAACCCTCACCCCGGAGAGGAGGGTTTTTAATTACCGGCTGGCCAGAGCTAGAAGAGTGGTTGAGAATGCGTTTGGAATTCTGGCCAGCCGGTTCCGCCTGTTTCAAACAGCCATTAATTTGGCGGAATACAAACTTAATTTTATCATTTTATCGTGCTGCATTCTGCACAACTTTTTAAACAAACATTCTCCGAATTATATAGGCACAGTTGGGCCTGAGGCCGGACAAATAGAAGCCAACCTTACGGGCCTGGATACTGTCCGTACTGGCTTGGCCACCCAAAGTGCCCGTCAAGTTAGACAGCAATATGTTAATTATTTTATGGGTAGGGGGGCCATTGCAATGGGCCAGGATATATAATTTTTTACAATAAAAAAAATATTGAGGAAATCTTGCATTATATTTATTGCTTGCCTTTCTTTTGGGCTGTCTCCTAGGTTATGGTCGAGCAGTTGTAGTGCCAACTGTATTTTAATTTTAAATGTCTAAATAAGCTCCATTGCCACTGTAAACAACTTTTTTACAATTATAACCAAACTGATACTGAGCCTTGAAATAACAAACCACACATTTATTTAATTCCTATAAGGAGATGTTTTTATTAATGGTTGTTATGCATTCAGTTCTGCATTTAGTATAAAATGTTCATAGACAAAAATATAATGATATCTTAATAATGTAGAAAAATATAATTATATTTAAATATTTCTACCTAATCCACAAAAAAATATTTTTGGCTTTTTGATTTTCGCAAACAGGCTTTTTTTTTTTTTTTTGAAAATCAAGTTTTGTTATTTTTTTTGTTTTTTTAAAATCAACTTTTATATTTTTTGTTTTTTTAAAATCAAGTTTTTTTAGTTTTTTTTGTATTTTTAAAATCAAGTATTTTTTTTTTTTTTTTGGTTTTTTAAAATCAATTTTTTTTTTTTTTTGTTTTTTTGAAAATCAAGTTTTGTTATTTTTTTTGTTTTTTTAAAATCAAGTATATTTTTTTTTTTTTTGGTTTTTTAAAATCAATTTTTTTTTTTTTTTTTTTTTTGAAAATCAAGTTTTTTTAGTTTTTTTTGGTTTTTTAAAATCAACTTTTATATTTTTTGTTTTTTTGAAAATCAAGTTTTGTTATTTTTTTTGTTTTTTTAAAATCAAGTATATTTTTTTTTTTTTTTTGGTTTTTTAAAATCAATTTTTTTTTTATTTTTTTGAAAATCAAGTTTTTTTAGTTTTTTTTGTTTTTTTAAAATCAACTTTTATATTTTTTGTTTTTTTAAAATCAAGTTTTTTT